>NW_027466909.1:1777500-1792500 GCF_046128005.1 Genypterus blacodes | reverse complement strand
CCCGGAGCCCCCCCACCCCCCACCGCGCACCGAGAGAGAGAGAGAGAGAGAGAGACGTAAACACTCGGTCTTTACCCGAACATGCCTCCCAGGAACGATCCGGACGCTTTGACTTTTTTGTCGGCCTCGGCCATCAGCTGCATGGCCTCCTTCTCTTTGCCGGTGTTATCCATGACGAGGGAGGAAAAATTTTGTTCCGCAGTGGCCGGAGAGGAGGAAGATGTCTCTCTGTTGGTCCTGATGCTGAGAGAGGCTGCGGGTCTTCTTCATCTACAGCCGGCGCAAGCTCGGTCACCGCTCGCTACCGCCCTCTGCCGGATAGGAGGCCAAGGTGCAGCTAAAACAAAAGCAAAACATACAGTAGCTTGATGCGTGCACGATGTATTTAATCGAATAATTTCATCGTGAATGTAAAAGTTAATATTGTACTAGCTGTTTAATATAGTTAGGATATTTATACAGTATATAACCTGTATATGTTTCCTTCTATCTTTCCATTCAGACACCACAGAATAGTGGCATCTTCTCCATATTATTGTTTAAATTATCTGACAGAATCCGTGTTTTCTTCCACCCAGCAAAGAAATATGATAAATAAATAAATTAGATATTTTGTTCTACTCTTGTAATTTATAAACATAAGATTTTTTTCTGTCAATCAAAGCAGTATAAAAGTCAGCTTGGCATTACATCTTCCATGGTCAATTCTGTCTGTCTGTCAAAACCCCCTCATCACCATTTATCACCCAGACAAATAAACAAATTGGAGGAACTTGGACGTGTGAAACACAGATGAACAGCTGGAGAGAAGGGAAAGTGCTATTGTGAGATGAGATTCACACCAGTAGGAGTGTATTGACTTCTAAGGCCTTTAATAACGCCATCACCACTGGTTACATAGAAAATAAAGAAGCTCATTGTTATCCCAGAAAAACAACAACAGTATTTCAAGCTGATAAAAACCTGACAAACCCATCTGTCAGCTTGAATTACCTCCTCTTCCTCCTCCTCCTCCCACCACCCAGGGCCACTGCTGCTAGAGCTTCATGTGTGATAGCCCAAATTATAACACTGGAAAACAATATCTGCGAAATGTTTTGTGAACAGCTGTGGATGTGGTGTGATGTCGATGACAACAGTAATTTTCTATTATATCTCTGATGGCATCAAGTCGCTCCCTCAGGCTTCCTCCTTTCATGTTTCATCACTTCATCCCACAGCGCAGAGACCTCCGCATAGTTAGCAGGGAGTTACAACACCTGTTATGAGTGGCGGAGGAGGAAGGGATAAAGCCTTTACTTAAGGGAAAAAGATGTAAGATTAAAAGATGACATCCTGCTCCTCAGACTGAGCAAACTCTTTAGCAAAAACATTGTATTATCAAGTAGCTTCTCCTGAAACATTCAAACAATAAAAAGTAGGACAAGGACAAGTAACGGACAAAAGTATAGGACAGTAATATAAACTAATCGCACTTCATTTTTAGATCAAATGTCTTTAATAGACCTTGATACGATCTTAAAATAGCATCCAGTAAACCCAAAGAATAATTGAACTGGTGGTGAAATCACATTGAAGCATGCTCAGTTGCACTAAAACAGGGGTGCCTCCAATAAGGTAAACCTAAGCCACTCTGCAGGCAGAAAGATGGAACTATAATCAGATCTAAAGCAGTAACTGAAAAGAAAAATGTCCTTTACCTTTAGCACAGCAGTGCAATGCAGGCAAACCTGTATGAGGTCAGAGCAAAGATCAATCTCAGTCAGCAGTGGCTCATTCTTAAGACTTCAGACTGTCTTTGTGGAACTTCAGGAGGAAAAAACATGGAAAATGCTCCAATAAATCATTTTCTGTAGAAAGAGTAACACCTTCCATTCATTTTACATTTTTTACAAAAATTAAGTCTTTGAATATTTTCTTTAGATTTGTATAAATTCTGCGTCTTTTGATCATCATCATCATCAATAATAAAGCAACGTTAAATAAATAAATCATCAAATCATCAGAAACATATCTATGTTACAGCAAAATCCACATCAAAACAAATAATTCATGCAGCTGCAGTAAAGTTTGAGGCCCCTCACATCTAACAGACGTCAAACTATTCTAAAGACACAATCAGCTTTGATGTAGCAGTCCTGGGAAGCGGATGGAAAGCTGCTGCTGCTGCTGCTGCTACTGATCGGGAAATTAGGCTCAGGACCTTTTTTAAATGAAATGTAGCCAAATCCTCTCACACATGACAGTAACAGAAAGTAGGCCGATCCATCACACCAACGTCTTAGTCTAACAGTCATGCTAGTATAGAATTGATAGAACTTAACCAGAAATTCCCATTAAGATAAAAACAGCTTGTAAATAAATAAATAAATAAATAAATTTCCAGGTTAGTGCATAATCAAACTTCATGATATGAGAACTTGATAGGTCGTGCAGTGGAAGTGTATTTACGCCTGCATCCTTTGTAAATCCTAAACTAATTCAGATTGTCCTCGGACTAAATCACACTGCAGCCAAACGTGATTGCCCGACCTTTGACATTCCGAGAATTCCGAGTGTGTATCGTTTACGGAACATGGAAAACCACACGTAAAAAGGGTGTGGGTGACATCATGATCAACGGAGGGAAAGGGAGGATAACAAAGGAGGAAGATAGATAGATAGATAGATAGATAGATAGATAGATAGATAGATAGATAGATAGATAGATAGTGATCAGATTAAATGCTGAAATACAGTAAAATGCATGCTTGAATGGAATTAAAAAATAATCATTAAAGCATTCTTCCATTAAAAAGTAAAATAACAGTCTCTGAAATGTTCATGTACAGGTTCTCCTTCTCCTTCTCCTCCAAACTTCTTCTGTCCTTCTCTTCAGTCCTCCTCTGACAGGGTTTCATGTGGGGTCGACGGCCGGGACACGCTGTGACCCCTGACCTCTGGCTTCCTGTCCTGCAGGAAGTCACTGATCTCCCCTGGCAACCGCTGGAACTTCTCCTGGAACTCCGCCTCCACGGCTCCCTGGAGCTGGAGAAACGGTTTGTGGTGGAAGAAGTTTGAATATCAGTCCGACCATCATTTCGTCTTGGCTCTACTCTGGTCTCTGTTGTGTGTGTGTATGTTTGTGTGTGTGTATTTGTATGTGTTACCTTTGGTTTCTGGTCTAATATCTCTTGCAGGAGCTGGTTGTGCTGCTCCACCAGCTGATCGTGTCGCTTCGTCTGAGTCTCTTCAAGCTGGACAGACACACATGCAGACAGACGACCAACATCATTTCATTTTAATTCTATTTATGTAACCCTGAACATGAATTTGGAGGATGACATTTCCATTTCCACACTGCTTTATCCCACAGTCTTCATCGCTTCACTCACCCGCTTGATGTTTTGGACGACTTCATTGACGTAGGACTTATTGATCTCAATCTTCTCCCTGGGAACAGACAGAGACACACAGACAGATGGGCTTTGGTTTGGTGGGAGACAAATATGTGTCTGTTTAGGCTCCACTGGCCGCAGGGATCAGTGCCTGAGGGAGGATGAGGGTGCAGTGAGATGAAGAGCTGTGTCGGCGTGTGTATCGATCGTACTCCTCTGCTAGATGTTTCTCTTTCGTCTTCGCCTGGTTGATTTTCTCTGTTCTCCTTCGATCCATCTGTCTTTTCAACTCCTTTTTCTCCCTAAAACAGCAGTAAGACAAGTAAGTGACTAGGATCGGAGTGTAGCTTCAAAGTTTATGTTTGGTTGAAGGTTAATAATGCTAAAATGTGGTGTGGTGGCTTCAGACTGGTGTCTTACTTGTCACAGATGTCTTTGAGCTTCTTCATCTGGGTGTTGCGACTCTCCTCGGCCAGACTGCTCAGCCGTTCTGTCAGCTGGAGGAAACACAGAGCTCTCGGTTCACAAACAGACAGGATAAACACTGGAGCCAAATATGGAACGGCAACATTTACACAATCTAAGTGAGATATGAGATCTATATGATGTGACTTTAGTATAAAACAGTGCAGAGGAGGTAAACCTGTAATATAACTCCCCTTTAAATCCATGACTCCAAACTTCATGCCCTTTTTCCAGTGTGTGTTGTATTTCACATACACTTACTGCAAAGGCCAATGAGTGTGTTAAAATGTTCATGTGTGTGTTTATTCATGGTTTTATTGTGCACTCTCACTGTTTTAATGTGTTCTCTCCGTAGGTATTTCTGGCTGTAGTACTGTTCCTGTCTGAGAGCCAGAAGCTGCTGCTGCTGCTCGTCCTTCAGCTGCTGCAGCCGCCCGTCTTTGTCACCATCTGAATTGGAACTCCTGGAAAACACAAAATAAAAAATCGGAACCACACATGAGAACTTGTAGCATGTAAGTTTGTTCAATGCAGTTTGGCCAAAATTATCTAACACATCCAGATTGTAACTTTCTTTTATTATAACCTCTCACACACACACATAAACACACACACACACACACACACACACACACACACACACACACACACACACACACACACACACACACACACACACACACACACACACACACACACACACACACACACACACACACACACACACACACCTGTTCTTGCTGCACTGCCTGGCTGTCTTCTTGTATTTGTTGCCGAATTCTCGGAGGAGCTCGGAGGTTTTCTTCTGATGTCTCCTCACCAGCTCCTTCAGCTCCTTGAACTGACGCCTCTGCTCCTTCTGGTAAACTTTGAACTGCTGCAGACTGTCTAAGCTGCAAACTGGGACATCTGCACACACACACACACAGGTGATACACAGGATACCAATATGATTATGTGTAACGGTAGTACAGTAGATTAATTCCAAATGCACTGTGAAATAACACCGACAACAATCTCCAACAGCTCACTGACACTTCACGCTAATGAGGCGGCTTTGGTTAGAGCCAGACACTCGGTGGCAGCAGGGGAAAGCAAATCAACATTATAGCTAGGTTATGTCATAAATAGAACAAATCTAATAACAAAAACTAACCTGCATTAGAAAGCAATAGACAGTATTACTATCATCGTTTCATTGCAGTAACTGACCTATTAAAATACTCAAAACTAGATCTTCAGTCTTGGCTGCTGGTTTAGCTGCTTCTGAAATATAGAAGGAGAGATATTAGATTATGAACTGACAACACAGAAAATTGTTTCAATATAATGTTAAATTGTTATGGATGAGTGTGAGTGTTTTCCAGACGTTACCTGTCGTTGCTGCTTGCTGATTGGCTGTAGCAGCTTTGGGTGTGGTGGCGATGGGTGTGTGGCCTGCAGGGATAGAGGCGGGGCTAAGTCCATTCTCCAGTGGTGCCGCCTTCTGGTCGTTCTTACGCTCTGCAGAACTCTCGGTCTCATCCTGTGTGAGGACAAGAACAAGACCTAACGTTTGTATGCTCTGGCTTTTCTTCTTCTCCCGGACCGCTGTTAAAAATTGGAAAATGCACAGATAATATTGACAGAAACTTTAATAAATATACCTTTTTGTAAATTAATCTTAGAGACACGTTGTCGTTTAGTAGAAGCTGAGTTAAAAAAGCATATATTCATCTTCTGTTTCAGTAGTTGACATTGAGTTAAGCCACCAACAAACATAACAAAAACAAGCAACGATGAGATTGACTAATGATATTAATTACTATCACTATAATTGCACTAGAAATAATAGCGACCTCAGTCTGTGTGTCCTCCTCTCCGTCCTCCAGAGTCAGAGCTGCCAGCTGTTTGGACCTCTGCTCCAGCAGGTTCACATAGCGGATAGGATTGGACAGAGCTTCAATCACATCTAAAGAGCACAAACAGTCAGGAAATATGTAGATAGAGACAAATACACTGCTCCTGGATGAACAATGTCATCTGTAATACTGGATCTCTCTTCCTGATTTGTTCGTAAGGTGCAAGTCTGTGTGTGTGACTCGTACCTGCAAATGTATCCGGGACATAGTCTTTGACCTCAATGTAGACAAACACTGCCGGCAGGATCAGAGATTGGTTCTTCTCGTTCCTCAGGCCGATGTAGCGATAACCTAGAGGAAACATTTACCAACACAGAATCTGAGGGTAGCAAAGTGTTGTGTTGTGTCGTAAAGCCGTGAGTTGACACCAAACATGAGCACGGCCATGGTAGCAGAGTGGGAATTATCCTTTCAAATTGGGGCTTAGGAATTCGAAATTTGTGACACTTTCATACAACTGAATGACAATTGTTCCACTTCCTGCAGCTTTCTTTTATGATGGGGTTATAATTAATGCTGACACTAGTTGAGTGACAGCGGTGAATCTAAAATCTGTCAAAGTGATGCCTCTGTACCTGGCCTTATAGAAGACACTGGGATTATTCGATGACCAATAAACTTCCCTCCTTCCTCAAAAGCAGCGACTCTCAGAGAGGCCAGCGTGGGGAGAATCACCTGTCAGACACGTATAGACACGTATAACAACAATATATAACACCCCTCCATCAACACACCACACATCCTAATATGTCAGTTTATATCCAGTCTGTAACCTTTTTGAAGATGATGGGCTCTTCGTCCCACACTGGGTTAATAGCGTTGTTGTTCTGAGAGGTTTTTGTCTTCAGGGCTTTCCTCCTGGTGTCAACAGGGAGACCAAACATCTCCACCTCCACATACACACCCACCCGCCGGTCACTGAGGAACTGTCCTGATATCACCTAGCACACACACACACACACACACAGACAGACACACACACACACACACACACACACACACACACACACACACACACACACACACACACACACACACACACACACACACACACACACACACACACACACACACACACACAGGGACAAACGAGGTCACTCTCATATGAATCCATGAATGAATGAGTCGTAGCTCATACAGGTCTCACAGGGCGAGATAGTGGCACATCATCGCTCTCTCACCTTGACAGAGATTGTGTTGGCGACGATGCCATCCACAGTGTTTTCAGTGAAGGGGTCAAAGTGTTTGTCTGGTCGTCTCATGAACTCGGGCTTCAGTCTGTAGCCGCTGCGACCGTTGTACTCAAACATGAAGAGATTGAGCTGCATGGAAAAATCTGGAACAGCAGGCTAATGTTAGATTTAGAGCTATAATTGGGATTGGAGTTGTTGCACCTGCGCAACAGTTGGCATCACATGTAGAAGAAGAAGAAGCCAGTCTGGGTCCTACTTAAACACGTTACACGCCTATCAGCTGGAAAGGAAATCTCATCTTTTCCCCTCTATTGTGGGTTCAAAACAATGCACAATGATTTTACACTTCCAATCAGTTTGTTCTCATGGGGAGCACTATTTAGCAAGCGTTGGTGATTTTTGGTGGCTTTGATTGGCACTGATCTGCATTTATAGTCTTTAGTCTCTATATTGAGCTTGTTAACTATGCATACAACATATTTTAACCTAATGTCCAGTCTGCAGTGCTTAGGTTCAGGCTCAGGGGTCACAGGGGTCACAGGGGTCAGGGGTCAGGATGTCTGAGGACAAAGTCAGGGCTCTCACCTATAGTTTGGTAGTTGAGCGCCACCAGCTGGCAGCCGGCGTTCCAGAAGAGCTGAGGCATGAAGTTGGAAGAGTCCACTCTGGTTCCTTTAGGGTAGATACGACTCAACTGAGATTTATTATATCTGTTAAATGTCAAGTTAAGAACAAATAGAGACATTAAAACAAAAGTTGAGTAGCCAAATAGGAGCTATAGATTCTACTTAACACTGAATGTTATTACAATCCTAATATCAAACCTCATTCAAGTATAATTTTTAATGTAAGATTAATGAATATGTTAACAGTGAAGCTTTACTAAACAAAGAAAAGAGATGCTGCAGCAGTGTGCAGAGGCTGAGGGAACCGTTGCCAAGGATACTCCACAAACTCCACTGGTGACTTGGTGAGATGCTCCAAAGCTTTGGTCTCCACAAACGATGACATGTGGAAACAGCGGGCTGCCTCTACACACACACACACACACACACACACACACACACACACACACACACACACACACACACACACACACACACACACACACACACACACACACACACACACACACACACACACAGACAAGTATCTTGTTTACAAATGTGCTCCGTTTGGAAATCATGCTCATTAAAATTTCCTCCTTGTATCAAACTCAGGCCTGAGCATTTGCATAATATGAGGTAAGACAGAGTTAAATGAGGCGATATGATGCAGCATATTTGGCATTTATATACACAAATAGTTGGAAGCTTAATGGCTGTAAAGCTGCTACTCTGTCAGCCTTTCACAGGATTCTGTGTTGATCCTTGTGGAGAGAGACGGAGAGCTGAGGCACATAATGAATACAAGTGTCACATTTTAATTAAAATGTGTTTCTTTCAAGGATTTTCTAGCTCTGTGGGACTGCTGCAGAGAGCGAGAGAGACAGAGAGTAAGTGTGTGTGTGTGTGTGTGTCTGTGTGTGTGTGTGTCTTACTCTTTGAAGCTTCAAAGGAGTTGAACTTGGTCGGCTGCACATAGTTCACCAGAGTTGACATTTCCTCCGTAGCCACTGCCTCCCGCTCAGCCGAGCCCTGGAAGAAACCACAGCAGCAGAGGTGCAACAATGCTCTGCTTCTCTCCAGCAACGATGTCATGATGTACAATCATAAGGGTTTAATTGGTTGTTGCTATTTTGTCATCCTCAAATAGTGCACACAAGCAAAACAAGGCGATTTAGCTCATTTGGGTGAACCAGAGTCAAATTGATAATGAGACGATTTGTTACAACTGGGTGGCCTGAAAGCTTTGTTCTGCACTCCCACACACACACACACACAAAACCATTCAACAGAGCGACCCTGCTTGCCCTTGGAAGCAACTACATACACCACCTGCAACTACATAGAGTTGGGGAGATCTGGGATTGAAACACCTGCACGACCGCAGAAAGCTCAAATTGTAACTTTCAAACATGTTTTCGATGAACTGACGCCTTTATCTTCTATTGGGGTGAATTTGGAACGATGCACCTGAGCACACACTCAATTAAAATAGTAGTAATCAGTCGATGTGAGCGACAAGGAAAACAAGGGTAAACAGCTCATTCAGGCCTTGGATTTCAATAAACTCAAACTCAAACACACACACACACACAGACACACACTGTTGCCTTCCCTGTGTTCTTGTCGCTCTCTTCATTCTCTCATTGTTTCTACACTCCACTCACCCGGCTGCTCAGTTTGTCGTCGGCAAATTAGTTTTTAAACATCTCACTGGTTTTTCCCGCCTTTTTGTGTGCAGATAAACTAAAACCAAAACTCAAATCAGGAGCGAATACACAATGCATACAAACGCAAACAATAAGCCAGCGCACAGCGTTCACCAGGAGCCGACACCTGACAGCAAATCATAACAAAGACACATACAGCAAGAAGAGTACAGCGCACAAATGAACCACAAATAATAATAAACAGTTAGTAAAGCTCAAGCACAAACAATAGTTATAGTACAGCAAGTGTACACAACAACAACAACAACAACAGACTGAGTGTTACAACAACACATATAAGTGCTGTAGAATAAAAGACTAAACAAAAAGGAATGAACATGAACACCACTTGTGCACGAGAACAAATAAAAAAACAGCAATGAGGGTCACCGCCCCTCACCACTGACCTTTTTACCATCATCATCATCGTCATCATCATCTTCCTCACTCTCAGCCTCCATCTCTGTTAAGAATTAAAGCGACAGTCTTCAACGCCACTCAGCCACTGCCTTTTTAATTTGCAGATATGATCAATAAAGCAGACAGTCAGAGATCAGATTAGAGGCTCAGATCATTAGACCGCCGCCGCACACACACACACACACGCACGCAGAGGAAGAGCAGAGAGGAGTGGACAGTGTTAACAGCCCATTCAAGCATTCAGCGTACACAGACTCAAGGTTTAATGACTTTACAGTTCAGTCTCCACGCCTGTTTGTGTCTACTCAACCATAAATACCTCAGGTTCTCTTTAGATAACAGGATGACCTCGGATGACCTCGCCGGGCCTGTTTAATTGGCGTCAGGAGCTTCCTCCAGCTCGTCTACCTTTGACATCTACAGCTGTCTTGCAGTGAGAACAATAAATAAATAAATAAATCCAGATAGTTGGAGCTTTTCCTCTGACAGCACTACCGTGCAGGGAGCAATAGGTGAAGTCATATTCTATCTAACATATAATAATAAACAGGTACGCTTGACATTTTATTCCATCTGTTATCTTACTGCCTCTAACAATTCACTTTATTTCCATTTTATCACCTCCTCTCCTATTTTGAGCTGATTTGATGTCATTGTTTTGAGGCTCATTATTCCTCTTTGACAGTGTGCCTTAGACTTGCTGATGCTGTGTGTGTGTGTGTGTGTGTCTTTTTCTGCCTACGTACTGTCTCCCTGCTGACTGCACCTCTGGATTGTTACACTGCGCTTTGGGGCCCTAAAAAGAGCAACACAGCTCAATATTATCTTTATATTATATTATCTTTATTTCAGCATGTATTTCCTCCTCTCTCTTTCTCTCTCTTTCCTGTCTCCACCGTTTGTCGGGGGTCCATGTGTCTCCTCTATGTGACACAGCTCTATGCAATGGTTTGATAAGTGGAACCCTTAAATCAAAGCCTGGAGGAGCTCAGTTAGAAGCAGCAACATTTCACGTGTTGCTCTTTCATCGACTGATTTTTGGCAAAGCAGAGGCGTCTGCAGCAACATAATGATCCAGAGACACACCAGTGAACCTCCAGGCTGAGAACTGTCTTTGTCCTTCATAGCGTAAACACTGTGTGTGTATGAGTGTGTGTGTGTCTTACCGCCTGTGTTGTTGCTAGGAGACAAAGGCTCATTGGTCTGATTGGCAGGTTGGTCAGCCAGTCTCTTGGTGTCACTGGTATTAGAGGGTTTGTGGGATTTCTTGTTCTTGATGAGAATTTTGCCCATCAACTCTTGAGGGCTGGGAAGAGGAACACCAGATTCCAACTGTACTCACACACACACACACACACACAATAACCAAAGTTATCCAGCTGCAGTTTCTACACAAAGAATTACCGTTACAAGCTCTGACATGATTCCAATTTGTCCTGTGTGTATGTTGTGTGCGTGTATGTGTGTGTGTATGTGTGTGTATGTGTGTGTGTGTGTGTGTGTGTGTGTGTGTGTGTGTTCTTACAGGGTACTTGTCCAGAGGGTCAATCAACAGAGCCTCTCCAAAGATGGAATGACAATATTCAGCCATTTTAGCCTGCTGCTTCAAACTGAATAGATAGATAGATAGATAGATAGATAGATAGATAGATAGATAGATAGATAGATAGATAGATAGATAGATAGATAGATAGATAGATAGATAGATAGATAGATAGATAGATAGATAGATAGATAGATGGATAGGTTAGTTTATAATCTGTTCATATACTAGGTCGACCAATCAAAATGAAGGATTCTCACGAGTCCACGTGGTTTTCGAAGGACAGTATGACAGGGAAAGGTGAGGTCTTGAAGGCACATTCAGCTATGGCCTCAATCACTTCCTGAGAAACACATAGCAACACACACCATCATGTTTTCAACCGGCTCGGTGTCACTTTAATGAAAGGTGTGAAGTTGTATTCCTGTGTTTGCACCTTGAAGGGGATCTCTGATGTCATGGTGAAGCCGTGTGTGATGACAGGCTCTTCCTCAGCCGTTCGTCCTTTCCACACGTCTAACTCCACGCAGCGGCACCCGGCCAGCA
Organism: Genypterus blacodes; assembly: GCF_046128005.1. Taxonomy (NCBI): domain Eukaryota; kingdom Metazoa; phylum Chordata; class Actinopteri; order Ophidiiformes; family Ophidiidae; genus Genypterus; species Genypterus blacodes. The sequence continues at coordinate 1,780,741 of NW_027466909.1, read as the reverse complement.
GCACCTGCCTGTACATCTCCACTGACGAGCTGCCTGCCAACTGGCCAGCTGCAAGGCAAACACACACACACACACACACACACACACACACACACACACACACACACACACACACACACACACACACACACACACACACACACACACACACACACACACACACACACACACACCAGACAATCAGAGGGAAAGAACAATTTATCACCTATTTAACACATTTGGGTAGGATCACCGTGTGTATGAGTGTAGGTGAGTGTAGGTGTGTGTAGGTGTGTGTAGGTGTGTGTAGGTGTGTGTACCTGTCAGATATGTATTATGTGAGGAGTTTATGAAGTAGTGAGGCAGCGGGAAGCTCATGTCCTCAGACTGATCCAGTTTATCCGGTGGGATCACTCCATTCTCATCACTGGACAGGTAACTGGAGAAGGCCTGGAGAGAGATGGAGCCTAGATAAGACACACACACACACATACACACACACACACACACACACGCAAAGAATTAACTATTATGTAGGAGGTAAAATAAGACAATGCTCAACAGTGTGTTCCATGGACGAATTGTGCGTGCGTGTGTGTGTGTGTGTGTGCACCTTGCTTCAGCCGCGTCTTGTCATGCTGGTAGCGCTCCATCAGACTGTGAGTCTGCGCCGGGCGGAGAGGCGGGTAGAGGATCTCGTTCAGCCTGGGATCTCTCTGCTTGTTGTTGATGAACTCGGTCATCTGGTCGACGGACAGCGTCCCGTCACTATGTCCTCTGAGGACAGAGACAGAGCAGGGGGACACACACAACGTCAGGGGGGGAAACAAACGCCATCCCAAACTTACCAGAACCCTTCTCTCTCTCTCTCTGGTGTCTTAGCTGATCGTTACAAACTCTAAAGTGTGATCTTTTGCTCTCTGCGACCTTAAAGTTCATTCCTGAAGGATCTTAAAGTCACTTACTGCAATTTGAAAATATTATTGAGTTCAGAACGGGGACACAGACTTTCCAAGAAGCTTCTGTAGATCTCAAGTGAGAAGTCCTCCAGTTTGATGCTGTCCCCCTGTCCAATACAGGAGACGTGGACACTAGAATGAGTCCAGGACGTTCTGTAACATTCCCTCACCCTCCTCAGTGCACAGAGAGAGAGCTCACTTACTCGTACGCAGGGGAGTCTGCAGCTTTCCAGGGCGCTCTCCACTCTCTTCCTGTCCGCTGAGAACAGGCGGACGATGCTGCAACAAGCGACGACATCACAAGGTTATGGTCTCATCTGTGGCTGTACACTCTAAGCTCTCCACTTCTTCTCTCCTTTTAATTTCCCCAAAATTCAAAATTTGGTCCTGCAAGCCTCCCAGAACCTCATCTGCATTTCAGAAGCACTCTGATCTTAAAATCCTCTGGATGTCTTCCTCAAAGTCCTCCCTAACTGCATTATGTATGGATCTAATGTACTGCAGTTATCTTGATGGCCGGTTTGCTGTTGTCTGATGCATCTTTATGAATTTGAAGTTATATTCAGAAGTTAAGGACGAGAGTGAGCAAAGTTTACAGATTGATGTATAACTCAAGGTACGTTCTGATAAAGAGAGGGTTTGCTTCAGGAACTCACTTCTTGACAGGAATTCTTCCCTCTGCATTTGGCTGGAGAGTTAACTTGACGTATCTGTAGAGGATAAAGAAAGTGTGTGTTCAATTGTTTTCTTGCAAATATGAACAGCAGAAATGGCTTGACAACATACAGTAGACATTTCTTTATGTGTGTGTGTGTGTGTGTGTGTGTGTGTACCCACGCTTTGAGCAGAGAGTCGTCTCTGTTGAGATTGAGGCTCAGAAGGTTGGAAGCAAGTGAAAACACTTCTTCACACCACACCTACCAAACCCAGACGCTGCATCATCATCATCATCATCATCATCATCATCAACATCATCATCATCAACATCATCAACATCAACATCAGCATCATCATCATCATCTTCATCATCTTCATCATCTTCATCATCCTGCCCTGTTGTAGTGAGTTCAGTACCTTGGCTTCCTCCTCTTGCGCGGCAATAAAGTTAAGCTGGTTGACGTTTACAAGATCTGAAGCTGTAACCACGGTAACCATGCGGTTCTCCAGCCGGCCAACCAGGTTGCCCACATCCAGCAGCTCCCGCAGCTTGGCCTCCTATTGGACAAAGACAGAACACACTTCTATCGGTGAAAGCAGAGACCTGACGGAGGCAAACGGAGAGGAGGAGACGAGTTTATACATCACACTGATGAATGAAAACGCTTATATGTTGTATTAATACAGTCTGATGCAGTGTGTGTGTGTGTGTGTGTGTGTGTGTGTTGACTTATTTCTGCAGGTCAAAGACGTTGTGGCGTTGTTAGTTTTGCTTGATCTTCTAAAACATTAGCAATCATGGAAGAATGGTTTTCTAACAACGACATGGGAAGCTTTGTTTCTTCAAGAGCAATGTTGTAATTATGCTGTGATTGCCAGATAATCATCTCAAAATAGAAAGATCTTATTTCTGGTGATTTCAAAGCAAAGTCTCATTGTGATTAGTAGATCAAACCCACTCAGATCAGGCGGTACAAATGAGGAAGCATAACTGAACCTCTCCGCTCTGTTTGCTTTACTGTGCCTCAACATCCTGTAGTAAATGTATTGAATCTGTATAATAGAGGAGATGTAGAGGCTGTAAACGTTCACCAAGGCCAGCATGGCAACAACATGTCTGCATCTGAGAACTGAACAGCTCAGAACAAATTCAGTGCACGGGGAAAAGCTGTAACTAGGGGAAGGGTTGTTGAAAAGGCCACAGAGAGGAGGCAGCTGGAGCACAGAGGTCAGTAAGGTGGCATCATGCAGGCAGGAGATAACACAGGCATGTCCCACAGAGGTCAAAGGTCAAGCAGGAGTGAAATGAGGCGCAGGGGTAGATGATGGTACCTTAGGGGTCTTGGTGCTTCTCCCTGTTCTGACATCTTTTACCAGGGTCAGGTCCAACAGTTCTGTCTCCTGAGGGGGGAGAAGGGGGAGAGAGAGAGAGGAGAGAGAGAAGTCAGCTGTTATCTAGGAGGTAAACACAGCATCCTGGTTTCTGCTCGGGATTTAAACCCACCTGGAGAGAAAGAGATAAGACGAGGGGGGAGAGAGGGGGAGAGAGGGAGAGAGAGAGAGAGAGAGAAAGAGAGAGAGAGAGAGAGAGAGAGAGAGATCAGTGGGTGATTACATGTGGTCGGTGCTTGCTGTTTTCATTGGTT
>NW_027466909.1:1610000-1775000 GCF_046128005.1 Genypterus blacodes | reverse complement strand
AGAGCAAGTAAAGAGAAAGAGTGGGGGAGTGAGTGGATGGTGACTCAAAGCAGGATCACGGTCATGTAAGGCCACTTTGAATACATTATCTGCAAATATGCAGGTTGGCATCGGATTTGTGTTTACTAAGGCGACTAATTATAACGGGAGAAGCAGCGGAGTGGGCGAGACTGCTGGAGATGTAATAATTGAATTTGTAACGATATAATAAATGAAGCGGTTAAGATCAAACGGGCAGAGGGCATCGACAACATGTGTGTGTGTGTGTGCGTGTGTGTGTGTGTGAACGCAGGAGGAGGGGGAAGTGCTGCTATTTGACGTGAGATAACATAAACATTGATACGTCTCAGAGTACAAGGTGGTGTATAAGGACATTTAAGGAGGATTGACTGTGTGTGTGTGTGTGTCTGCATGTTTAATCGCTCTTTTGCCCTTTAATGTTTTGCTTTCTTCTAATCATCAGATTTGGATTCACCGGCATCTGTAATATGTGATTGAAAAGCATCTCTTCTCACACACACACACACACACACACACACACACACACACACACACACACACACACACACACACACACACACACACACACACACAGCCCTGTCACTTAACCCCAGCCTTACAAAGATCAAATACAGCAGATAATTGTTACACACACTTTTAATACCCACTTTACCAGCTGCATCCTCCTACACTCTCACTCTTTGGGGCGCAGGCAGGCACGTGCACACACTCATGTTGCCATGATACTGTAGTTCCTACCTGATACTGGAAGACATTTATAGCACCAGATTCAATGTCCCTGATTAAAATCTTCAATTCCAGTGTAATAAGATGATGAAGACGAGCAGCTGAGAAAGAGATGAATATAAAAGTGTCTGGGTTTTGTGTTGGTAATTACTTGGGATTGTCTTTCTTGGAATAACAAAGGATCCCTGACCGTCCAATCAGGAAGCAGCAACCGGTCAACTTCTCCATCTCTCCCTGCTTATCAGGTGTTTTCACTTGAGCCCAGATCTGGAAGGGATAAAGACATCAGATTGATTGATAACTTCTGTAAAAGGTGTCAAATCGATTCTTTCTCTCCATTCCGTCCTCTGGTTACTCCCTGAATGTGATCAACCTGTAAGACACAAAGCACACAGATCATTAAGGCAGCGCGGTGTGTCTGCACATTCTTAATGCGGAGTGTTTCCACGTGTTTGTGCCTTTACTCTTCACTCCTGCACAGGCACAAAGCCGTCACACATCTTCGGCACAGGAATGTGAAAACGGCATTCTGGGAGCAAACAGCACGTGCATCTCTCTGCACAGTGAAGGTCAGATAACAGATGGAAAGAACTAGAAGGAATGGATAAGACATCTCAGCAAGGGGGACGTGAAGGTACAGGAAGCTGACCATGTGGAAGATGCTGAGGTTTTAGGATCGTGACGTGTGTGTGATTGTATTTCTGGAGGAACAAAGCCGATATGGTAAACCTTCCATACACTGAAGAAAGTAAGATGCTGTTTCCAGACATTTGAAAAGATATGAAAGCATCTTTTGACATATTTTTGAAGAGGAGGCAGCGAGCTGATCTGACAGGTGTCTTGCGTCTTGAGAAGCTCCGTGCTTCCATCTCAGCGTCGTCACAAAGGAAGAAAGTACAAAATCAAAAAACCCAGGCTGTGGAATGAAAATGTTTTCTACTTTGCTGCATCATTATGTGGGATAAACTCACATATGCACACATCTATTTCCCCCCTTCCTCACACACACACACACACACATACGTACACAAGACACTCCTACTGCCCACACATTGGCACTCACACAGGCACACACGTGCACACACACTTAAACACACCCCAGTCTTCACCAGCAGATCACCGTGCTGGGAGCTTATATAAGGCAGAGTGGGAGGCTGAGAGCTATTTCAGGAATAAAAGGCGCAAGTGTGTGTGTGTGTGCGTGCACGGGTGTGTATGGCTATGGCATCCATATGGATTAGTGTGTGTAGGACTGCCGCATCTATAAGGATTCTGATTCACTGAGTTTCATAACCGGTCAAGTTTGAAGTGAAGTTTGTCTCTAAACCTCTGGCAGCTCCAACAATCGCTGCTGTGCCTCCGTGTTGTCGTCCCACCCCGCAGCCTGCACACACACACACACACATTTAAAGCCAAAGCTTCCACAGCGGCGAGCAACTGGAGAACGCCTACATGTTGACCTGTTGAAGCCAAAGACTTACGGCGTCAGCGTCATGGCAGCAGCGCCCGTCTTTACCGCACAGCTCCGCTTTCCTTTTATTCCAAAATAACTCATTTCCCTTCAAATCCTATTCTAGTTTTATGTTCCAATAAATTTCAAGCAATCTAAAATGTGACCACGCACACACACCAAAACTGAGACGAGGCCTGTCTGCAGGATTTGGCGTTCTCTGTCCTCCCATCGTCTCATTTCACGCTCAATTAAAGACAAGTGGGATAACAATGAGTGTCTCCTGTGACCGTGCCGAGCGGAGGTAAGCTTTCTTTAGCTTAGGACAGGAAAAGATCCTCTCCCCTGATGCGGGAGTTACTGGAACAGTTAACGGGAGCCAGCGGGCCGTGCTGACACGGGCTCAGGGATCCAAAAAGTTTGTCCTCGTTAGCGTGATTCAGCTTGAATCTGTGGGCTGTGGTTGCTCGGGGTCGTTCAGGTGTGAAGGCACATTCAGCTTCTCTCGCCTCCCGTTACCACAAACCTTTACGTCCCTGTTGTGTTGTCGCATTCTCACACTCTGAAGAGCCGACACCTCGCACAACTCCCAGCCATTAACTACGTCCAAACCGTTTTGGAGGCTTTAAAGGAAATTTCATCAATCCTGCCCAGAAATCCCAACACGTACAGCCTCAGCCTGGCACACACTCCCTCTGCAGTGTGGTTGTTTCTGGACGCCTGCTGGTGACCTGCAGGTATTGCAGTTTGGGACCAAAAGCATGACTTCATATGTTTTCTTTTCAAGCCCTGTAAAGTTATGAGACATCACACTTAGTTTGTTACATTGGTCACGATCTGAGGAGGTCGGCCTCGGCTCTGAGTTACAAATTAAACTTCATGTTGCAGGTGGGTGTCAAGAATTTTTATGGAAATGTTTTTGACTTTACATATACTGGATCTTTCAGCTGATGGCTTCGGTTGAACTAAAATGTGGCAAAACCTGGAACCAAAGCAACATTTAAGATCCCCCAAAAAAAGCCTGAGCTGATTTCTAAATGATCCACTTCCTGTAATCAACCTGGACAGACGAGGAGTAACTATTCAACCTAACGAGCACATCTCAGCCCGCTCTCAGTGAAACCTTATTTTGGACCGAGACACTTAAATGATTCAGTGGAGAGATAATGAAGGAGCATCCCACACAATGCGTTAAAAAATACAACAGCAGCAGCAGCAGCAGTCATCTGCACACACACACACACACACACACACACAGTAATTAAACAGGAAAAACCAGAGAGCGGCTGAAAATTGCAGGGAAGCACAGAAGAAGATGTGAGAGTTAGAAAAGGGTTTCACAGCAACGCTCAGAAGAGAAATCTGACGAGAAGGAAACGAGCAGCAGAGATTTGATTCTCTCTCTCTCTCTCTCTCACTCTCTCTCTCCAAGCCTCCACATGACCCGACGGCTTATTGATCCCATCGATTCTGAGGCTGGAATGTGTTTAAATGAGCGCCGCAGTGGTTTTTGCTGGACTAATTGTGGCAGCGACGGCAGACGATCTACAGGAGAGGAAATAAAGGCAGAGCGAGTGTGAAGACGGGGAGTTCTTCCTGCGTGTGTGCGTGTGCGTGTGCGTGTGTGGCCACTCAGAGATCAGCTGTCAGATTGAACACCTGGCTCGCCTGGCAGTCACGCCTTCATCCAAATAACACACACGTCCATCCCTGCAGATTGTTTTGTTTTTAATAATAAACCATTTCTTAACAAAACTGTCAATTGTGTGGCAACGATTCCATCTGAGTGGAACACAAAGATTCTGTCCCTTACGTGTGTTTGCTCTTTACAGATCTGCCTCCGCCTCCTCCTCCTCTCTCGTCCTCCGTCGGCCCGCTGGCACAGCTGCAGCCCTTCTCTAGTGTTGCAGTAAACCACTTGTGCCCTTGTGGATTGTTGCCGTGTGTCATTGTCATGGCGACTCAAATTGGTTGTTGCATCTACTTGGACTAAGTGCTCACGTCTCCTCGTTTTCACGGCGCAACCGCGGCGGTCATCCGGGCGCCTTCGTTACGCTTCTCCCCCCCCCCACTGGGCCGCTCGGTTATCCGGTGCGGTTGTCATGGCGATTTGGTGTTCAGCACCTTGACGGTTTTGCGGCCGTAATGCCAGTAGCTGTAGCCGGACGCCGCTGTGGTCACGGCTGTGACATACCTGCAAGACACAACAGCACAGATTAAGTTAATTATAGCTGATTAAATAACTGAAATAAACATGAGCTGATTCTTCTAAAGGATCAATTAAGGAAGGAACAATTAATAACATTCAAACATCTAATAATCGTTTTTTCATGAAACATCAAACAGCTTATGAACGTTCTTCCCTTTACTAATCTGTTCCCCCTCATATTCCCTTTGTTTGCTGCTTTTCCATTTACAAAGCTTCCTCCTGACATTACGCACCTGTTGCCACACTAAACACCTGGTTGACCTCTGACCCCACGCATCATATTCCTGTTACTTTGACATTTCCGTCGCTGTGACGAGCAGGGAGCGTTATTAACAGATGTAGGTTACTGTAACAGCGACCTTGATCTGTACACTCACACACCGCGTGCTAAGCTTCAGATGAGTCAGCATCACTTAACCTGAGCAATCAGCATAATGCCACAGTCACAGATGAGCTGACAAACGGCTGAGAATGAAGAGAGGATACGAGTGTGATTACAGTCTGAATGTACGCTGTGTTTACCATAAGCCCTGCAGCAGGACACTGTCTGTGTAGTGGAAGACTGGAGCAGCAAGAGACGCAGCGACCAGGAGGAGCTGGATGGCTGTGTTCACCTAAAGAGAGGAGACACACACACACACACACACACACACACACACACACACACACACACACACACACACACACACACACACACACACACACACACACACACACACACACACACACACACACACACACACACACACACACACACACACACACACACACACACACACACACACACACACACACACACACACACAGAGCTGAGAAGGCAGAGCTGACACTAATGCAGAGGCAGGCATTATGATGCAGGCACTAAACTCTGACATTTACAGTGAGCCAGCTTCTCTAAGAGCTGAAGTTTGCTCCTTTGTTTGTGTGAATGTAAACACATTTACACACACATTTATTCCATCCTCAGCATTTCACTGCTCACTGCATTATGGACGCTACATGCAGCCATGGTAACTGAAACATTTACACTTTCACTTCCAGTAACCGAAACTGGGAGACTGACCAAGAACCATGTGATGTCATGTTAGTGGGATACATTCAAACATTATTTGAAGGGTTTGGTGAGCTGCCTAGCTGCTGAATCTCCTCTTTAGTGCAGCACAAATCTACATAATGTTCAGAGTCCACAGCACAGAGAAGGTGGGTGGCTGTGTGAGTGTGTGCGTGTGTGTCTCACCTTGCTGAACAGTGTGGGTTTGAGTTGCGCTGTGGTGTAGCAGGGGTTAAAGAACTTGCTAAGGGTCACCTGCAGAAAAGGGAGAGAGGTTTGTCAGTGCATTAAATCAGTTCCCACGCCTAAGATTGCTCACAGGACTTAAGTGAGACAAAAGAAGAGAGCACTCAGTGAGTCTATACCTCCACCAAGGCTGCACAATCCTCCTTTTGGGTTTAGTAATATGAAATAGTGTGAACAGTTGATGCAATTTACAGGACGTTGGTATGGAAAATGCAAAAACAAACAAACATCAGGTCTTTAAAGAGCTTTTACAAATATGTTGTAAATGTTCAAACACAGTGGAGAAATGATGCCAACATGAACATTAGAGAGGGAATAATGGAAACTGTTTTTGTCTTAAGGCAACGATTCCAGAACAAAAAAGTGGCACTGGGTACTTTGAGCTAAAATGTGTTATCTAAGTGTCCACAGGGGGGCGCTATTGGACCGGCTCTCTGCGGGATTTGTTTTTAAATTCTCACTCTATGATGTCAAAGCCAGAGGGTTTTAGCCAGTTTCAAATGAAATCAATAGTGATGTAATAAGAGTAAGAAGAACTTACGAATACTACACAGTTTGGCTGCTTTTGCACATATCATCAAGTTTTGGACTGAATTGTAACCCAGGTATAATAAGTGCTGGTGTAGATGAAGTGTGTAGGAGTGTTCACATGAACCCATCTTACCGGTGGAGGTACAGTCTTGTATCGGACCCAGAAGACGGCAGCTATCAGACCAATGTCTCTGAAGATCACCAGAGCCGTCAGAGGAGCTGAAACAGAGGAAATGGAACATCAATAACAATCTAATATGATATTATTCTTGTTAGAACTCTCAGGTTTGACAGTATTCAGATGTAAACAACATGGCTCCTGTTATGTACCTGGTATAAGTTCAGCATAGGTGAGACTGACATATAATACGCTAATCAGGATCTTATCAGCCAGAGGGTCCAGAGCGCTTCCTAACGCAGACTTCTGGCTGGCCCACGTCCGAGCAATGAAACCGTCCAACTGAGATAAACACGGACAAACACAGCTGTTAATCAAAGTACCACAATCTGTTAGTGACAGTTTATCTGTTTACAAGCTTTTACCAGATCTGTAGCTCCGGCCAGGACAAACAGAGCCAGGCTGAGGTCAAAGTGCTGCTGGATGATAAGGTGGCCCAGGAACGGAGCCAGAACGATCCGACACACACACAGCAGGTTAGGGATCGTCCACGGGTTCTCATGCTGTGGGAGCAGAAACAAAACCACAACAGATGACATCACTACAGAGAGACAGCGTGTGACCATGAGAGGGGAGAGTCACATACAAACTGAGCTTCACCATCTGTGAGACACACACACACACCCCCTGACCTACCAGCTCTTTGAATTTAAACAGTCCTTGTCCCGGCACTTTGCTGTCATCACTGCGGTCCGCTGCTGGGGGGTCTTTGGGACCCTCCTGGCCCTTGCCGCTGCAGAGCTCGCGAGCCCCCGGCGGCAGCGCGGACCTGGAGCCGCCCAAGGACCTCCAGTGACCTCCCCGGTACAGCAGGGCGGCTCCCTGCGCGTCCCAGGGTCCCGGTTTGACCCCCGGTAGGAATCCGCTCCAGCACGAGGGGCGGGGGTCTGCGCGCTCGGGGCCCGATTTCAGTCTGAGGTAACACGAGCCGCCGCGCGCTGCTGTCTGCGTGAGCCTCACGCACACGGTGACAGGTGTGCGCGCGTGCCGCCATAACGCAGGCTGCAGCCCGCACACGCCCGCGCAATGAATCCTCCGAATACAATGAACGATCATCTCGATTCCCTTCGTTACCGACCTGATGGTCTCGAGCAGTCCGTTTCTGTTTTCATGTTGAAGATTCAAATTCTGAAGTTCAGAACAGGATCGTTACAGCTCGAGCCAGCAAGCTGCCATATTGCCGTATTCCGATACGCATACACATGACGTCGACGTCGTAAAATTGTCATTGGGCTTTTATTTTGAAGGTGTGCGACGAGCCTACAGCCACATACGCATTTAAAAACCATATGAAAATATTAAACAGTTACAAGTCGAGGCAGTTATTTTAAGGAAAACCCTTAAGGAACAATAAGGTAAAATACTAGGATTTATGTTCAAAGAAAATTATTTATTATTCATACTTAAGCCTGCATATTTTATTTTTAATACTCTACATAGCTGTTTTCAGCTGCAGAAACTCCATTTGTAGAGGTTTGAATTGTAGTTTCATTACAAATTTAGTGAGTGCACATGAAAACACAAAAGGTTTGGAGCAGACTAATACTGTTGGTCCAGTCACATCTACTTTTCTCATCACATCATATGTACATTTATGGAAAAATACACTGTATATCCATATATCATTTTATGCACTTATATAACAATGGTAATAAAATAAATTAATTTACATATGAATCATACTATAAAAGTATTCTATCCATAACAGCCAAAGTCTCCAGTAGTGTCTCAACTAACAAGTGTCCAGTGAAGAGATGCATGTTCACGAGGAAACCATGTTAACACCTCCTGAAAACTGACCTGTCAGTGATCAGACAGTCTGCAGCTGGTATTGCTTGTTTCCCTTCCTCAACAGGAATCCCTGTTCATTCAGGGAACTCACTAGACCTTCAAAGTCCAACACCTGGAAGGAAGAATGCAAGAGTTTTTAGTGGAATCAGTACATAAGGGTGGCCCAAGAACAGATTTAGGGTCGGGAAGAAAAGGATGTTTTCATCAGTGTCTTCATTTTGTTTATTTTTATTATTATATTTTCTTTTCAGTCCCACATTTGTTGACATCTCAGTTCCTTCACCTTTATGTTCAGTCGGTCGGCCACAGATCGAATGGTCTGTAGATCGAACAGCTTCTGATTGGTCCTCTGAGCATGCGTATGCAGTGCACTGATCAGTCGTTTAGCAGAACTGCGCTGACTCATCCCCGACCCCAGCTGTGAGCGCTCAAAGTCCAGATTGCCCAGACCGTCTGAATAAGTGTCAGCCAGACTGCAAAACAACAACACAGACACATTTAGCTGCAAGACACATTAGAATTTACTATCTTAAATTGTGACACATTCACCCACACATCTATTGGTGTTACCTGTGTTTCATAATGTCCACCACATCGTCGGCGTCGCTCTTATCAGCCGTCTCTCTGAGCTCTAATCGGGCTCTAGCCTGCACAAAAAGGAAATAGAGTTAACAGCAGGTCGTCCAATAGTCAGGAAAAATAAATCTGAAATGTTTGTGCTTGAACTGAAAACGGTGAATGAACTGAAAACGGGAACCGACCTCAGTCAGTCTAATTAAAGACTCCAGCTGTCGTGTGGTGATTGGCGTGGCATCAGCTGAATGACCCTGGGCTCTCAGCGACAGGTAAAACTCCTGTAGCGTCCCTGCAGCTTCAGGAGAGAGTGAGGGATGGACGTACTGACGGGCGTAGCTGATGTATTTCCTTAACAGGTTTGTTGGTATGGGGTCCACAAATTCACCTGCAGGGACCTTAAAAAACACAAACAAGTGATTGATTTTTCTGACAGACACCCTTCAAACGTGGCCTTGCAGAGTATTTATGCTCCATTTCTTTTACCTGGAGCCGCTCAGACAAGGGCATGTCTGAGTGTTCCAGCAGCACAGAGGTCTCCGCTTGGCTGCTGTTGGCCCTGGTAACTGTGGCGCTGCAAGCTCCGCCCTTTCCTGCTCTGTTTGCCATGACATGCTCTGACAGGCGGCGGTCATGAGACTCATCTGGGATGTCGAGGAGGAGGAAGACCACGTCGAAACGAGACAGAAGAGCAGAGCCCATTCTAAAGACATGAAAGCACAACTGTAAATACTGTTAAACAAAAACCATAACAACAACTCGTTCATCAACAACAGTATGACCCACTTGAGGAAACTTACTTCAGATTTTCAGAGACAGTCTTGCCTCTGTTGTAATGTCCTCCAATGGGGTTAGCAGCGGCTAAGACCGAGGTTCTGGCAGGCAGAGATGAAACTATTCCAGCCTTGGCCAGACTCACAGACTGCTGCTCCATGGCTTCTAAAAGAGCCTGCTGCTGGTGACCCAACTTATCAAACTCATCGATACAGCACACGCCTAGAGAGAGAGAGACAGAATCAGAGAGAATGAGACAGGACCAGACAGAGTGACAAAAGGGAGAGAAAGTAGAGAAGGTGTGAATAGGTATGAGAGGAAGAGGCAATGAGACTTGGTATAGAAGACGGGAAGCCAATACCGTTTAACCCTACATTTCCAGTATTAAGCAGGTTTCATTATATTAAACATTAGGAGAATTCCATTTTTTTTTAGACAGAAAGCCTACCTTGATCAGCCAAAACCAAGGCCCCGGCCTCCAGAGCGTAGTCGCCTGTTCCTGAGTCTCTGGATAAACTCACTGTTAATCCTAGAAGAAGAAGAACATCTCTGTTAGGAATCTCAAAAATAATCAAAAGTCAAATAATCCTGTGAAACACACAGAGGAAAGTGACCTGTGGTGCTGGTGCTGTTTCCACATACGTAGACTCCTCTGGGAGCCGCGTTACACGCTGCCTACATGAGGGACACACACACACACACACACATGTTAGCTTTTACACACAGTGTGGTGTTACCTCTGTACAAGTCTGGTGTTACCTGTAGCATCTGACTCTTTCCCAGTCCAGGGTCTCCCACCATCAGGATGTGTGGGTCTCCTCTGACTGGGACGCTGCTCTTGCCCGTGTGTTTCTGTCGGCCTCCAAACAACGCCAAGGCCAGGGCAGCTTTCACCAGCTGTGAACACACACAGAGTTCAGCTCCGACAATCGGCCCGTTTTATATCCAAACAAAAAGTTACTTCAAAAAAGCCTCAATATTTACTTATAAAAACGATGAATCTCTTATGGAGTAGTAGCTGTATTCCACCATCTTATTGTGCCGTTCACTCAAAACTGTTATTATCAGGTATTGGAGACAAAACTCACCAGGTGGCCATAGATGATCGGACACAGAGAACTGAAAAAGAGTATGAATATATACGACATTTAAGACAAATGGCAAACTATTGACATCATTATTTTTGCTTAACATTGGCATTAGAATGTTGCTGTTGTAACTTACTGTACTATAAGTCTGAGTAAGTGAGGCTGTGACTGGATTTCCTGGATGGCATACAGGTCCTTTAGACTGAACTCCTCTCCTCCTTTTTGACCCTCTAGCGATACTCTAGACCCCTGACCTTCTGCTTGGGACTGCTGACCTGCAGGAAGCATTCAGGCAAAATGTAGACATGCTTACCCTTACATCCAACATCATCAGATTGAGGAAATGAAATGAACTAAGACATACAAGCGGCAGATACCTTTAGAATTGCTGACTGATGTGGCTTCAATATAAAGGATGAACATACACTGGTCCCTCTTCCCCTTGGAATTCCCTGCACACAGAACAGGTAGTCCACAAGGTGTTTGTGAGGCGTATGTGTGTGTGTGTCCAAGACATTCATAACCTCAGGGAGCTTTGCAAGTGGGCGTACCCTCGCTTGCGACTCTCACTATTCCCGTCACGGTAACGGTGTCTCCGGGGACGCTGCTGTCACACAGGTCGGAGGTCAGGTGACACTCCACTGTGCGCGGAATCCTCCCAGCCTCCCTCTGCTCGCCACACATCAACTCCTGCACTCTAGGAGGAACATGCAAAACATGGAACTCTTACAACTTTGTCACTGCCCTCCAAACTGATCAGAATATTAACATGACTTTTCTACTAAAATGTCTATATTTTGATACCATATTGTACTTTTATATTACAATATATTTTAGACTTTAATCGTCACAGCTGCCACCTTGGTGCAAATCATAAAACTAGTTTTCACAGAACAGCTGGCTCATAAAAAGTGGTCCACATAATGTGCCCTCCTCCAAGTTCAGTCATCAGTGGCATTGGAAGCATCCATAATGTGACTACTGACAGATTAGTCCAGATAATTATAGAGCATTCATGCTTACCACACAGCCAATGACAACACAAATGACTTTTTAGTGTTCTGTGAATCATTCAAGCATGTAGTTGAATACTCTGGCGAGCAATAAACACCAAATACTACACACCATTTCCTGCCCTGTTGGTTTGAGCCACACAAATGACTTTACATGACTTCAAAAAGCCTGAAACGAACATTGCTTGAACTTTTTCTCCACTCTTCACAATAACAATACTGTGACAGGTGTGTTAGTTGGCTACATCTCGCCACACACAGCTGTCACTGCTAAATGTTCCCTCCAACACAGATCAAGGTTATGCTATGTGTGTGTGTGTGTGTACGTGTCGCCTACTTGATAATCTGCCAGTCCACGGTGTGTGTAAGAGGAGAAGTCCTGTTGGGGGTGAAGGAACGACTGCGACACTCCGGCCGGACACACTAGGAAACACACACACACACACACACACACACACACACACACACACACACACACACACACACACACACACACACACACACACACACACAGATTTAATTATCTATATTTTATTGAGTATACATTGGGAGCAGACACACAGACTTTACCGTCTCACTCATGCTGTGTGTGTTTGTATACCTTGGTGGGTACAGCGTATTTTCCATGCTGCAGTGGCAGAGAGTGTGTGTGGGAGCAGCCCAGGCACCTGAACGCCATGTGGGTACAGTGGGGCCTGATGTTGCTCACTCTGACCACTGTGCCCTTCACAGACACCAGCTGGCCAAACACACTCGCACGCAACGTCCTCAACGGCGTCAAAGGTTCATAGTTATACAGCCTGATAGAGCAAGACAGGGAAGACACAAACACACGACATTTGCATTGCATTTACATTTCGTTTAAATGTTTGCATGAGTGTGTGTGCGTGTTCTCTACCTTGCACTGATATAAGGTATGCTGACGATTGGCGTGGCTACAGGAAGCTCCTCCCCTTGCAGCTCGGCAGCCTGTTTCTCCAGATCTGCAGTCAACACCTGACAATACACACACACGCTGTCAATTAAGGCTGTGTATTGCTGGAATATATGATGGTGGTGATTCTGAATACTAACTATGCCCTTTAAGTCATTCTACACAGCAGCTGTTGATTACAGGTCTGAGAGTGTTGCTGGAGTGTCTGTGTTTGTAAATCTTGCCATATGTTCTGAGTTGAATAGTTGAAGAGTTAAATGGGGATAAATCTGTGCTGCCACCTACTGGTATAAACTGGGCACTGAGAGGGTTGGACTGCCTGCATAATCACCATGGCAGCGTCTTTGTCAATATGGGCATTAAGAAGGAGATGTTCAACAAACAAAAGGCAGTGGTATTCAAAGAATGCAGACACTTTGAGAGGATGTCAGTTAGAGGGATAGTCAAACTGTCGCCGTGTGTCTTACCTGGTGAATCGCCAGTCCCAGACAGTTCAGGATCACTTCAGGCTGTTCCTTCACCTTAGTGTGTAGGTCAGGGAGCGCGCCACACACACGCTTGTCTCTTATCAGGTCTGCAAAGTCCACCAGCACGCTGCCTTTACGCTCAATTTCATCCTAAATGCACACAAGCACAGAAGCAATGAGGGTCTGAGACACATTCATTACTTCTATAATGAGAAGCAGTCTGGGGATGATAAAGTACAAAGCCGGAGGAGGAGGAGGAGCTGTGTGTGTGTGTGTGTGTGTGTGCCACTTAACTGCCAGGAAGTGAAATTAATTTAAATGACACCAATATACAGTTTCTACTGGGCCACAGTGGATATGAACCAAGAGACAAAGAGTGCTTTATATTAAGCTTAATCTATGTAAAAGGGAGACAGACCCTCGCTTTACCAGACGACCTCGTGAGCCTAACAGAGAAAGGAGACACGGAGTACGGATTCATGCTGACTCACCTTGTCATAAAGTTGGATCCTAGAGGTGAAATACTTTTCAAATACTTTGACCTTCTCCAGACTGGGCGAGCTCTCTATGAAACCTACACACACAGACACACAAACACACACACACACACATAGACAGAAACACAATACACGCATAGCCTCTGAGTATCAACCGCCATAATCATATCAAAGAGCTATAAACAGATAAACACACACATGCGTACCTTCAGTAAAATATAAAGTCCATCCTTTGTAGGGACACAGAGCATCTAAGGTGGACTGATAAAGACCTGAGGATAGAACAGACAGAGAGACAAACAGTTAGGATTCTATCATGAATTGCTTTAAGTCAGTTGAAGATTTATCCGTCATTTCGCACAATAAGTATTTTTACTTTAAATGAGAAGATATGAGATGACTTAACAACAGACTCATTAAACTGGGACTCACCTCTCTGAGTGCTGAGGTTGGGGATGCCAGATGCAGATTGTGATCCACCACTAGAACCTCTACCACCTCCTCCTCCTGCTCCTCTCCATGGTCTACTCCTCCATCCCCCTCTTCCTCCTCCTCCTCTCCACCCACCACCTCCTCCTCCCCTCCACCCGCCTCCCCCTCCTCTCCACCCACCTCCTCCTCCCCTCCATCCGCCTCCACCTCCTCTGCCACCTCCACCCCCTCCTCTCCCTCCCCTTGAGGCGCCTCTGTTGGATCCTTCTCCACTCATCCCTTCCCTAAGAGAGAAGCAAAAGGAAGGAAGGAAGTGCAGGGTGAGAAAGAGACACAGTGCCTAGAATCACAACAACAGGGTAAGATCCTCAAATAACGTATTATTGATATCAATCTAAAACTGTCACAAAATGTTGCCCATTGCTGTTGTATCGCTGGTAATAAAACTAGAACTACAACACGTTCCAGTCCCGTCACTGTTCCAAAAACAATTAAATACTGAGCGAATGTTTTTGTGTCCGCGTTTCTTCAAATACATCTATATTATACAGTCTTAGTTGATAGGCAGTGGCTCAGTGGGTAGTGCTTCCGCTTTGGAACCGGAGGGTTGCTGGTTCGAGCCCCTGCTGAGGTGCCCCTGAGCAAGGCACTGAACCCTCAATTGCTCCCCCCTCTGCGAAGGGTGGTAATGTAATGTAAGTCACTTTGGATAAAAGCGTCTGCCAAATGATCGTAATGTAATGTAATGTAATAATCACTAGGATTTCACTGCAGAACACTTATCTGAACTCGCTAACCGAGTGCGTCAACGGCGATATTGTACAAACAGTTCCGATGAAATCTTGTGAAAACACTGTGTCTTAAATCTAGTTGTGTAGTGATGTAATACTGACCTTAATTAGAACAAAATGTGGAATTAGTTGTTGTAAATGTACAAGTTGTTGCAAATCAAAACATCAAAACTTCCCTCCACGGAAGTACTTCTTCTTCTCTACTCTTTTTCTGACTGGGCATAGTGAATACTGCCCTCTACAGGTCAAATGTAGATTTCAGTCACCTCAGCCTGGGTGTTATCTCAACTCAATGGCAGATATTTAGTTATCTAGAATCTGAGAGATAAAGAAAGAACGCGAGTCTTTTAAATAGTTAATAATATCAATAATCGAATATAAATTAGGGGTCACCCTATTTATGCAGCTATTTTGCGACGACATAATCTGCTTTTACAAATGATGTTCATATTGTGTCTTACTCCCACCTGCTGGACATATGTTGTCATTACAGTCTGTTTGACTTGTATTCTGATTTACAGAACAAATAAGATTTATGTCCTCCAGCAATAAGAACCATAAGCGGACAGTATTTTTATAGATTGACTTTTATTTATTAATCAAAATAATGACACAAGGAGTACCTCAATACCAAAATACATTTAAGAACGCCACCCTCTGTCCCTTAAAGTCAGAGGTCTGTAAATACTTTATTAAGTTGTGGTAATTTAATCAGAAGTTAGAATTCATGCGCGCACATAAATGCAAACACAAGTCAGTCCCCAGGGTTGAAGCAAGTGTGTGTCAATCTCTACCCAAACAACCTCTCTCTCTCTCTCTCTCTCTCTCTCTCTCTCTCTCTCTCTCTCTCTCTCTCTCTCTCTCTCTCTCTCTCTCTCTCTCACACACACACACACACACACACACACACACACACACACACACACACACACAGATAGCTTCTCAAGGGAGTAGTTTGGGGGAACAGAAAGACAGAGCGAACTGGGTCGAAAATCAATACCTGAACTACTGTGGCCTGGAGTAGTTAGTGGTAATAGAGCACACACACACACTGGCACACACACACACACACACACACACACACACACTAAAAAAGAAGACAGATAGAGAAAAAGGCCACTGCAGTGTATTTGCAGTGTTAAAAACATCTCCTGTCAGGAAAACAGACAAAGGAAAATCAGAAAATCTTAAATCATAAAACAAACAAGCCTGAATTCACAGCATGTGAACCCTGTGTGTTAGTAACAGTTTCCACCTAGTATGACATTCCTCTCTATTCACACACACACACATACAAAAGTGCCTCATACTGCGAGAGCACACAAGCATAATAACACTTCAGCCATATCTGGAGAGAGGAGCCGAGGCCTCGCTGTCACCACCGTATCCTCCGCAGCCTCCAGACTCCAATTACAGATTGAGACGTTTCAGCCGTTATCTGTGAGTAATGTATGCACGGCGACGCGACCAGAGGCTTAGAGAGAAACGCCAAGTGAAACGTGCCGCTTAAGCCCTCCGCCTGTTACGGCTCCTCTCGCTGATGGGGAATGTCAAGGATTCCACAAAGCGGCGTTCCCCCTGCAGCCCTCTGCAATTTGAACACAAAGTGACTGGGATGGCACTTCTTGCTCTCCTCTTTTCTCTTGATGCCTGTGTTCAGAGAAACACATAATCATCTCACTCTTTCACTCCACACTGGATAAAGGCGCAATTATTGACCTCGTGACCCGGCTCCTCTCTCTCTCTCTCTCTCTCTCTCTCTCTCTCTCTCTCTCTCTCGCTCCCTTTCTCTCTCTTTCTCTCTCGTTTTCTCTCCCTGTGCAATGTTATTAACACACTTAACACACACACATGCATGCACTGAAGTCTACTTCAAAGTAAAATTGATGCTGTTTTTTTTGTGCTCATATTTCAGTTGAAGGTCTTTGTGTGTGTGTGTGTGTGTGTGTGTGTGTGTGTGTGTGTGTGTGTGTGTGTGTATGTGTGTGTGTCTTCTATGATTGCACATTAGCTCTGCATCCCACTGGGTCTGTTTCTTCATCTCAACTAATTTGTGTTTTTACTGCACACTAATGGACTTTTATGAAACACACACGCACACGCACACAAAGGGCTAAATGGGTGTGTGCCTATGCATGCCTGCGTGTGTATGTGTGTATCAATTTCGCTAAAGACTTTCTTTCAAGTCATTAGTTTCATGCGGTGAGGATAGATTGGTCTTAACTGAATATACGAAATGAGCCCCAACAAACTTCATTCAATTAGATTTTTACATTTCCCAAGAGGCAACAATTAACTCGCAACAAGTGCCACTTTACAAGGCTCGGATTACAATCACACAATTGGAATGAAATGTTCAATTAGCAGGGCACCGTATGGATTTTGGAGGGGAATGTAAACAAGTTAGTCAATGTAATTGCGGCATGTTAATGAGTTTGATTTTCTTTAATCATTACACTTTTAATTGAATACAAAACGGCGTCTACAAGGCGAAAACGGTCTCACGCTGGAACCGATGTCTCTGTCAAAGGAGGCTTTTATTTTGAAAGATTGACTGGAAGTGAAGCAATCAAATCCTGAACACTGCGCATAGATTTAACAGGAAACTACTTTGTTATTTATCTCTCTGTGCCTTTATCAACAAATCATGACGGTGAGAACGCTGGCAGGGTTTTAAAATATAATAGACAGAGAGAAAAACAAATCAAAGTTTTTGCCCTGATGGATTATTTATCTAAATTCACTGATATGAAATTACAAACATATACATCTGTGTCAAAATAGAGCGTTGAGATATATACGGCACTTTCTTTATTCACCTGAATTTCACGTCATTTCCATAATATATGCCTTCAGTACGTGTGTGTGTGTTGATTCCACGGGGCTCTCTCGTCTCCTCTCGTTTTGGACTGTCTAACTTGTCAGCTTCCACACTTTGCCGATGAAAGCGTTTGTCAAAACAAGCACGGCAGTTATTTCTGCCTGTGGAAACCAGGCTGCCGTGCTCACTGAAGGTAAACAGTTGTGGAAGGTTTTACGGCAGGAATAAAAATCAGATTTTTCTTTTTTTCCCCTCTCTTCAGGGTATTCAGTCAGAGTAGTCGCCATGTTTTTTGTCTTCCGCTTTAATAACACAAACCCCTGTTACAGTTCAAACCACTAGTAGCTAATCGCCTCCATGTGCACCAGCTAACCAGGCCAGGGAGCCCTCAGGGGACTGCTGTGTGTAAGTGTGTGTGAGTAAGTGTGTGTGTGTTCACGTTAATGCCACAGGGCCACCTTTAGGGACCTCCTCCATTCCGGCTAATAGAGCAAGATAGATGTCCGTTAATAAGGCCGTCAACTGGCCCCTATGTTGGGTTTCTCCTCTGAGGGTCCTTTGTTTTGGTCCCTGCTGCTGCCTGTAGAAGGTGGCGGCGGCGGCACGGTTCACTTCCTTCTCTCCCGGTGTAGATTTCACTTAAAGCTGCGAGCCATTACTCTGCTGATGTGCTGCGGACAGAAAAACGATGCTGTAAATTGTTGCAGCTGTTGCTCAGTTTTACCTTAACTTGTTGTTTTCTTTATGTAAATCACAATTATTATACATGGGAAGCGAAGGAAGGAGGCTGGGTTTTCTGTGAGAGGTGTTACTCGTATGTGTGTGTGTGTTCAGAGCAAATGAGCCGTTTGTTTCTCTGTAAAGCAAAACACCCTGCACACCCGTAAAACAACACTTAGATCCAGGCTAGCATACATGCCAAAGAAAATACGGTTCAATAACTGTTTTTGTGGAGATAATGTGACTAAATGCTACATTATTATGAGGACCTATGGGACAGATTGTTCAAGTCAACAATCATATTAACATGCCGTGGATGCATATGGCTTCATATTTCTGTGCTGAGATGAATATTCAGACTAAAACACATTTCCTTTGCCATTTCATGAGCGAGAATGAGAGACAGATGTGTTGGCTTGTGAGGCTTTATCATATATACATGACAGTGAGGAAATATGGCTGAAGGCTCCTCCAACGCATTTACTCTCTGAATTCTGGTGGGCATTAAATAAATATTGAATAGATAGAAATCTTATGTCGGTGTTTATATTCACTGAATCTTCCTCGCAGTATCAAGGTTTCTAGAAAATGTATTAAGTTTTGGGGGTATTATAGTTTTGTTAACTGATCCCAGAGCACACACACGCATTGAGCTTTTGACAAAAGGAGTGTGTGTGTCTAATACAAATAGTAAATTAATATACATGCATATTCCATTATCTTTAGAGCTGCCAGAGCCATAATTGCACCTTTTTCTGACTTCTAATAACCATAAAATGTGTATATAAATAATAATAATAATATTCAACTATTATGTAAATACCACACACACATATCAAAATATGCTCAGAGCTCAATGTTAATGTTTGGAAACTCAATTTACAGTTTCAAGCCTCAATGATGTGTTTGGCATTTCAGGATGTGCAAGCATTGTTGAGCAACAAATGCATCATTAAACTAATATGCTAATGTGTTCTTGTTCAATCAAAATGCAGGCAGGTTGAATTAACTGTATTCATCTTGGCCACGTGTTCCTGATTTCATTCACCATAATCATGAAAGTATTGATATTAGAGAATGGAAACAAAGGCGTAAATCAACCAAAATGAGTGAAAACTGTGTATTAATTGAACTGTTAAAATACAGGGAATGTGCAGGATTTTAGTGGCATTTTCTCCATTATTAAATATACTAATGAGGTGAGTTGAGGTGAAGAGTGTATCTTAATCTGTACATTACATTAAAAGAAAGATGTCAATCTTTAACAAGTTAGCATACGCTAGCATAACACAGGATAGCATTTCCAAGACATCTCCCTCCTTTGACCTCTGTCTGTAACTCCTAACTCTTAATCTCCATTTTGCTGAATCATGAATGCTGACTAAGTTTCTCCTTGTTGTGCGTAATGCTGTCTGATAAATGTATCTGCTCAATGCATTACATTACATTGCATTACGGTCATTTAGCAGACGCTTTTATCCAAAGCGACTTACAATAAGTGCGTTCAACAAAGGTAGATAAAAGAACTTTCAGGTCACAATGCCAAACCCAGTGTGAGCCTAAGTGGTGTGAAACAGAGGAAGCACAAAGATGAACAGTAGCATGAATTATTTCAAAGACGTTCGGCAGTTCCATTCTGTTTGTTTGTGGTTATAGCTTTGAACTGTGCCGGGTTCCTACGGGTGCATTCAGATACCAAAAGTAATGTATTGTTTATGGCACACAGCCTCAGGCAGACAGAATGATGGATTGAACCGTTCTGTTTTCTTCTCACAATCCGTCTTCAAAGGAACAAATCGATCTGAAGCAGAAAAGTAGAGGGGAATGGGAAAATTTACCAAAGAAAAGACTTTTCTTTATGGTGTTTTGATGCTGTGATGTGTTATTTTGCCAGGGACGTTTTTAAGGTTTTAAATCTGTTTGGCAAAAAGCGGCGAAAATGCTGATACGCCCACATGTAGAAATTTTTTAACTACGCCGGAAAAGACATTTCACAACTTGAAGCTCCAATATTCCGCCCCGGCATCGATTCATGTTGTCTTTTCCTTTTAAGCAGTTAGAGTGCAACAGGTTTCCTTTGGTTGAGGCTCTGTGAGGCTGATGATCTCTCGCTTTCTCAAACCACAAACTGCTCGCCTCTATAAATAAATTCCCGTTCATTCCACGGAAAGAATTTACTCATATATCCAACACAAAAGCGGGAAGAAATCGGCAATCGTCAGTTGTTAATTTCATTCTCACTGTATTCCAGCTCTGTGGAAAGAAGTTGTAAAGGGAAAGTAGCAGTAATGCTCACACGCTCACATACGTGTGTGTGTGTGCTCAGAAATGCAGCGATGGCTACAAAGGTCAGCATGTTGAGGTTTAACCAGGATTTGGGGAAATACACAAGGTCAAAGATCACAGCCCCCCACGCTCACCCACTGGTCCCCTATGGAACGTTTAAAGACCGTAGTATAAATCTAAGTGAGTATTGCATAAATCTCGTCCCAGCTGTTCCCACCTTCAGTTCTCTGGCAGTGTCTGGCTGCGTGGATCTGTTACAGGATTATTAAAGTCCCACTGCTGCAAAACCAGAAGCCGCAGACTAACAACCTTTAGTCATATGATAGTGTTATTGTAAAGGAATGTCATATATGCAAACACATGACGAGGTGGTACAGCTGCAGTTCACTACCCGAGCTCAGGTTTAATGTTTTTTATGGATCCCAGCACATTCATGGAGAGGGTTGGAAGTTATCGCTGTTGACATCCTAGTCACAGCAGTTCAGCCCAAACCCTGCTGAGGATCCACAGTTACGCTTCCTCCCCCCTTATTTTTGTGTCTACAATAGATCAAAAAGTAACAATATATAATACAATAACAGAGGGACAAAAGAATATATACATAAATATAATGCAAACATACTAAACAGTTTAAGTGTAACAGTTAGGTTGCATTATTAATGGATTAGGAGGGAGATTACAATAGAGAGATTATAAAGGAGAGCTGCTATACTCCTGATCACCTCTTGAGGGCAGAATTACTCCACAATAACGGAGTGAAGATAAATAGTCCAATCTCTTCTCCTTCACTTTCGTTCTCTCCTTCACTCCTTCCCTTCATCCTGCAATTGTTCCTGCAACTCTCTCTCTCTCTCTCTCTCTCTCTCTCTCTCTCTCTCTCTCTCTCTCTCTCTCAGCTAAGAGTGTGACAGGCTTCACTGCTTTACCAATTCCATCAAAAAGCTATTTAACAAACCGCAGACCCCGGGCAGCCGTGCCTGCCTGCAATGCCCGCGCCATACCTTTATTTTTCAATATCTCTCTTTCTCCATCTCTCATGCTTTCTCTTACTGTCTCTCAATCCATCTGTCTTTCTTCCTACATCCCCCCACCCCCGTCCTCCGCCACCCCTGTGTTACTCTCCATCCCTTTCCAACACATCCTTTTGCTATCTTTCAATCTTGCCTTTTGAAGCTTTCCCTCTCTCATCCTCCTCCTCCACCTCCATCTCTGATCCCTCTCTTTCCTCGCCCTGCTCTCAGCTTCCTCTCCTCCGCCGCCCCCTTCTGCCTCTCCGTGTCGCTCTTT
This sequence comes from Genypterus blacodes, assembly GCF_046128005.1. Lineage (NCBI taxonomy): Eukaryota > Metazoa > Chordata > Actinopteri > Ophidiiformes > Ophidiidae > Genypterus > Genypterus blacodes. The sequence goes on along the minus strand of NW_027466909.1, from coordinate 1,753,114 downwards.
GTCAGCTCATTTTAGTTTCAAATGGAAGATGCAGAAGAAAGACACCAGTGCTTGTGCCTACACGTAATGTATGTTAATGTAACACTGTATGCATTTTGGAGCCTTCCTTCCTTCCTTCCTTCCTTACTCCCTTCCTTCCTTACTCTCTCCACCTCCACTCCTCTCTACCATCCACTTATTTCTTAAATTTTTTCCCCAGCCAGTATTTGTTGACATATTTTTTGTTGACACAGTGGTTTGCTCGAGCGTTTTCTCTCTCTGTCAGCTCTACTGCTGGTGCCAATAATTCCGGCCGCTCCAGGCTACCCCTTTTTGGTTGTTTTATAATCCTTTTTTTTTCCCACGGCACAAATGCCAAAACACACCGGAATCGCCTTGTCGGTCAATTGCACTTGCCTTCGCAGTGGTTACATGTAATATGAGACAAGTCAACAAATAAAATGCGAACAAGGTGACATGCAGAGTGCGATCACAGAGCTGAAGGCATTTTCTGCCCTTGTATCTTTAATTTCATTGGCATTTTATTAACTTTCAAGGGCAGTTTCCCCCGAGGAGGCAACTAGTAAATTCTGCCATCTGTAAGAACACTCCGCTTCCACACGTCCATACTCAACTTTGCAGCTATTTCCAACTGTTTTCTCGTTGCTTTGGGAGCAGTTTACGTTCACATTAATCTTTAGGGCCATTCCAATGTTGGGGGTCACTCTGTGGGTAGCAGCCATTACTCAGGAATACTCTGCAGTGAAACAGTTTGCTCCTAAAAAAAAAAGGAGCCAGGTGACGCACACACTCGGGCTGCCAGTGAGGATCTGTAGAGCTCGGCTGTGGGTGCAAAGAGGCACTCGCCAAACTCAAGATGCAGCTCTTATCCAATGATTTCTAGTTGCGTTAACCTCAAAAACCACACATTTGACTGATTTCCTCTTGCTTATATAAGAAAACACAGACCACAATAGATCTGTATTCAATTTCAGAGTTTTAAACAACTTTCTCTGGGATATGACTCTGGATGCTTGTGATGTTTGGGTGTTTTGCCTTTGGTACACAACGTTCCTCATGTTGTTGTGGAAATGTGTGGTTGTGTGTGTGTATGCGGTTTGGTTGGTTTTCAGCATGAGGCCTGAGATTGTGCTGAGACAAGGGGGAAATGTCCGGAGCGTGGACAGTATGGATGTGACAGAGCTGATATCTGGGTGCAGCCTGTCTCTGTCCTTCCTCATCTCTTTATCTGCTCTCGCTCTCCTATAGTGACAGACACCTCGCTCCCTTTCTGTCTCCTCTGCTCTCTCTCTCGCTCTCTCTCTCTCTGTCTCTCTCTGTCTCTCTCTCTCTCTCTCTCTCTCTCGCTCTCTCTCGCTCTGTCTCTCTCTGTCTCTCTCTGTCTCTCTCTCTCTCTCTCTCTCTCTCTCTCTCTCTCTCTCTCGCTCTCTCTCTCGCTCTCTCTCTCTCTCGCTCTCTCTTTTCCTCAACAACAGTGCTGGCACAGTAGGTAACACAGCAAAGTACCAGACCTTGAAATACAATTAATCCCGTTTTGCTCGATTTGCCAATAGTCATGCTGCCGAGGGAAGAAACGGGAGGGAGAGGGAGCGAGGAGAAGAAAGAGTTGAGACAAGGACGGGAGACAAAAATCTTGTACGGCATCTTGTAGTGCAATAGAGAGAGAGCAGACAGAGGAGGAGAGGTGGAGAGGAGGGACGTGGCCGGCTCTGCAACAGTAGTTTTGAATTGGAGAAGGGAGGGAAAACAAAGGAGAGAGGAAGGAAACGAGGAGGGGAAGAGGGTGGTTATCTGCAGGGGGTTGAAAGAAATTGTGAGCTTATTGCTAAATTTGGAAGGTTTGTGGATATGTGTGAGTGTGTGTGTGTTAGTGTGTAGAACAAAATTCAAAGACAGAGAGTCAATCGCTCACAAAATGGAATAAGAGGACATGAGGAGGAAAGGAAATCATAGAGATATAATTGAAGTCCAACGTGGGGTAATTCCTGAAACCTCCACCGGCCTGAGAGTCAACCAGCTGCGTACTGAGCCGTGATTGAAGAGTGAGATCTTTGAAAGCAATACCAGCTGGGAGAGAGAGAAGAAGAAGAAGAAGAAAAAGAGCGCAATCCCTGCAGTGCACGGCCTCGGGGCACTTCCACGGTGGCCAGTGTTCATCATCTCGGCCACGGGATAAACTCTTTGGCTGAGGCAGGGAAACAAAGCGTTCCGCTTGCAGATGTCAGATTTGCAGCAAGGGACAGGTGGCACATTACTTGCTGGCATTTGTTGGGAAAAGCCCTGCAGATCATCTTTTGCAGGTTGCCACATTTCTGCGCTCCAGGCAGACTTTTTCCTGGGATGTCGATGGTTTCTCCTGGAAGCACTTTCCCCTTTTTCCATTTGCTCTCCCTCTGCGCTGTTGTTGCCCATTCCTCATTTTGAGCATCAGGCGCCTAAAATCATTGGATATTTGTCAGAGCGTTTAGTGCTGAGCTTAGCAGAGCGTCTGCTATAATGGGATGGTTTTTCAATCTTCAAAGGGAAGGTTGTTTTTTCATTCCAAAGCAATTACGTCCTCTCTATCTGTTGTTCTCAACCATGTGTCATCCGGACCCATGAGGATGCCACGTTTCGCTCACAGCCAATCACCACAGCGGCTGATTTCTCTGATTAACACGCCTTCGACCAGAAAAGGAGGTGCAGCGTGAAATCACCTGCTGTAGTGTTTGGTTGAAGTCAAAACTTGCAGTCTCTTGGGTTTTTAATGACACATGAATAGAAAATAAGGAGGAGATAGATGAGCACAATCACATACATGCGTCAGACCAGCACTCACAATGTTTACATGCTCTCAATTGTTCATCAGATGTCTTAAGACCACTTTAAAGAATGAATACATTGACATATAATCACATAATGTTAATCTGGTACTTCAGTTTTCTATGACATTATCTTGTATACATTTGAAAGCAACACTGTAACTTTTAACCTCTACTGTTGTGTTATTAGTGGTCTAAGCATGACGTGCTTTAGTCAGAGTTGTGGATATACAAATGGCCTCTTGGATAAAGAATTGTCAGGCTCAGTTTTGCTTTTGCTTTTGCTTTGTGGAGAATTTGCCAGAGCATTTACTGTGAGTGTTTACATTGCCTCCTCTCCAGGGCCGTTCCTTCATTCTCTGGATAATTGCTTTCTATCTGGTTTTGCAAATAAAAAGAAACGAGAAAGCAAAGAAGACTGATAAAGAAACAAAACCACACACACTCTGCCAGGAAGGTCAAAAGCCAGCAGCTTTATTAGAGGGGGCCTGCTTTGTAAACACAGTAAAGTGGAGGCAAAATAAATTCTATCTAGTTTACTGTGGCAACATGAAGAGTTTGTGGTTTCCTACCAGCTTTTTGCTCTCAAAGCCAAAAATACTGCCTGCTTCCCCTCTGCAGTCTGGTTTGTGTCATTGTGTTCTGATGTCTTTAATTAGTTTTCACATGTGTTAATCACTAATAAAACCATTAAACAGACGGAAAGTCATTCCACTTATCTTGATGAAATCTGTGTGAAAGCTGGTATTGATGTGTTGCAATCGCTCATATACCTGATATTTAGCAAACATGTACTAAACTGAAGCAAACTTACCAGGAAACTGTGATTGTCCCATTGTACTTAATTGTCTCTAACCACAAAATAAAAACATGTCAGATGTTCAGGAAAGCAGCAAAGGATCCATCCATTTACATGTTTACCCAAATTAATGCTCATGATACTTGGTTGTGCTTTCTGGAATGATTGAATGGAAGCGTCGATGTTAACATTGAACACACAGACAAGAGGAGAGAGATTTTGTGATTTGTTTCAGTGAAACTGCTGAGACGAGACGCAGCGCCCGGAATATGAATATGAATGAGTGAACATCTGAAGGACACGTTTCTATTTTTTCCCTGATGGCGTTTTCGCTTTAAGGACGAATTTTGTGTTCAGCAAAAACAAAAACAACACACTGTGCAGTTCCATTATCAGGTTGTGAAATTGGAGAGACGAAACAGCAAAGAATTGATTAAAAATTAATAATTCACTCAGTAAAGCTGCATGTCAATTAACTGCTGAAATATGAAATACACTTGACACGTGTATCGACTGATAATGATAGGACACACACACACACACACACACACACACACACACACAGTCACACACACACACACACGCACACAGTGGTGTAATGTTCCATCCTTTTCAAACAGCTGTTTTGATTTTTCACATCTTCGAGTTGTATCTTGAACGCATCTCATTTCATCCTGGTTAATTTAGTTTCAAGCTTGTTTAATCAAATGACTCTTTGTGCATAATTTGATCATTTGATGTAAAAAATAAATGGACCTGTTGATTGACAGCACTCACAAAAACCACTAGGCCTGTTGCGTTTGACTTTGATAGACTCTTTGTATCAAAGGTTTGTGGGAGGGGTCAGAGGCTGAGGGGGCGGAGCCAGCAGCCAGTGGGACAGAGTAAATTAAAGTGACACCAGCAGAATCCTTTACTTTCTGGCTCGCAGCCAACACTGTACTTCTCTAATCCAAGGCCCCCGTCTCAGCTAAAAGGGTTCTTTTACTACGGCTCAGTAAACAAAATGGATTGTGAGATAATTTACGACCCCGACAGAGCTAGAGGGGGAACATTTGTCCCCACAAAATGTTTTGGGTGAGGTTACGCTGCCTGAGTTATGAACTAACGCTAAATGGTTTCAAAAACTTTTCACCTTTCGCACTCACAAGGCTGTATGACACACACATTCACAATGCCCACATGTTCCACTGTGGTGGTTTTCCCCTTTTTACACCAGGTGCTGTGCTTTACTTGGAGCCTATTTGAGGCACCATTGATCTCACAAAACAACTAGGGTCATACATGGAAACTCCTCAGTCCAGAGAGGGAGCCACTTGTAGCCTTTTGGCATTGTTTGGGTGTGTTTGTTTCAGTAATCAGACACAAATTGAAATATACGTAGGCTCAAATGATGTGTGCAGTGCTTGTCTGTCTTCTGTTGAGTAGATATCCAGCTTTTGAGGAAAAGGTGGAAGGAAGGCAGAGCGGGGAGGCTGCTGCAGATGGAGCTGGAGCTTTGCCCCCCCCTGATGTGCCTCCTCTCCTCTCACACGCACTGAATAAGAAGTCGCCCTGCATCCTGTAAATTCAGGCTGGAGCAGATTTATGCAGAATAAACCAAACTGTGATATACTGCCGAGCCTCTAATGCCTAGTTGTAATCAATGACTGCATTTGGAGAAGAGCTGAAGGAAGCATAACACAGTGATGGTGCTGTTTCTGGCTCATGTTTCCATGCTGACTGATCTGGGTCAGGAGGGGAAATACCAAAGCTGCAGGCTGAGGTGCAAAATTTACTGACGGCATCTTTAATGTGGCAGTAAAGTGAGAAAACCCTCTCCTGCCTCCTGTGTTACAGAAGTAAAATCAATACAATGGTCAGTACGCTTACATGTACACTGAACATTACATACAGAACAATGTAATGTGTGTGTAAATAGTTTGCATGTACAATATTTGTCTCATTTACTTTCCTGTGTTTCTCATAAAGTAAAGCAAATATCATGAAAGCCAAAACAAACCAACACCAGAGCCGAACAAATAGAAAGAAAAGGATTTTTTGGATGAAATGTATGAAAACATGTGAAGTCCAATAAGAGGTGGAGTGAAGCCACGACAGATAAAGAGCCCGTCTCTGCTTCCTCGCCAACTCGCCGCCTCCTGCCAGCTATTTTGTTCCCCTTTCATTGAACTTCTAACTGTTGAACTGTGAGTTGCCGTTGTGTTTTAACTCCTCTGTTACTCAGGGCCGACGAGCAACCACGGCAAGAAAACCCTGAAACAAAACCAAAATCACGATATGTTCAATGTGATGCTATATATGCAAAACAGAAAAGAGCCGGCGCCAAAACGTAGAAATAATAACGCTTTTATTGTTGCACCCTGCAGTTGGGATCAGAACTGGCACCACAACAGAGGCAGATGTGGACTGGAACCCAGAATCACCCGCAAACCGCGCTAGAAGCAGCACCAATAAACTCCAGTAAGCGTGTTGGATCCAGCGCCGGTGTGTAAAGCTCTGTTCCTGGTGTGCGGCCAAGCCGGTGCCTGAGCTGCCCGCCTGGTGTTTGGCTGACTGTCTCCTCCACTGTGCTGCTCTCAACCCGGCAGTTCTATTTTCCAGCCTCGGTATAAAATCACCAAATTGATTTTTGTTTAATGCTCACTGGCTTGGAACTGAGCATCGGGAAGTAAGGTGGAGCTCAGGCGGAGGTGTTTTATAGGACGATGGTGTTGGTACAGCAGATGCCAAGAGAAATTCAAGCTTTATGGTTTTTCTATTCGCATGTCACGCGAGTCATTAAAATGATGAAGGTCTTGTAGGTATTGTAACTATAGAATCCCGAGGTAATCCATAATGCAAAACACCTGAGTGAGTGACTAAAACTAGTCCTTAAATGGGAAAATGTACTTAATATACTATAATCCTTCTTCTTCTTTGTCTCTATAGTATGTGAGTGTAAATGTATGTATGTAGGATCGACCTTCAACCTGAGCTTCTCTACCAAACCAACATTGATTAGCATAATAACACGATTGTAAGTTAAAAATGAGCGTTGACGGCAAGATCAAAGGAACAATCTTTATGCTGAATCTTTATGTTTCCCTTACATCCCCTACATAAACACTCCTGGTTATTAGTATGGATACAACATGGCCGCTGCGGTAAGGATCTCAAAGGCCCCATTCATAAGAGCTGGACGCTGCCTGCTGCTTCCTCCATCAGCCAACTTGCTTAATGTAGTGATTTATGGGCGCTGGAGATATTTAAGGTATATGATGAGATGAGGTAACTGTACCTCCGTGCCTTGCAAAACCTATGACCTCGTGCCTATAAGTGCTGCCTGCAAACACACACACAAATCAATCCTCACAGTCCAATACATACGCTGGCTTTCATTTCACTCCCTCCTCCTCCTCCTCCTCCACCTCCTCCTCCTCATCCTCTGCCGTCTCCCTCATCACTCTCGCCCGTCCACTCCTCTTTTCCTTTCATTTCACATCTCTCACTTCCTTCCCTAAGCCCCATCCTCTCTCTCTCTCTCTCTCTCTCTCTCTCTCTCTCTCTCTCTCTCTTTGGTTCTTTGCCATCCGTCTGCCTCTGTGCCGGAGGTGCCGCTTGCTATTTGGATGATTTAGTCCAAGAGGGAGAGAGGGATTTCATTAGCTGTTTACCTGAGGGCCTGTGGTACCTGTGGTGCTGTATGGCGGCTTTATTAAAAAAGCCCACATTCAGCTGCGGAGGAGAGCAGTGGCTCAGCGGGTTAAGGTTCAACTCCATGCATCTGGCTCTGGGTTCGAGTCCTCGTACCTGTGTGTGACACCTATGGGCTGGTGGTGGCTGTTGAGATATGAGGATGGCTGATTTATAATCCTAGATTTGGCGACTGAGACCAAGTTGGCTGCGTCGTTTACGGAGTTCCAACTATACTGGCTTGCTTTGCAGGTTGAAGTCCCCTGAGCGGCGGTGCACCTGTGAACCTCTGATGTCTGCGTTGCTATAGCTCTCCTTTATGTCTAAATACTCCGCCATACTTCAGCTTAAGGTGCATTATGTGTTCTAGTTGTGAGCTGGAGTCCATTTCTTTAGAAATAGTGTGAGGAGAAGAGCTATTTCATGAGCTGTTTACCTGAGGGTCCAAGTTTCCAGTGGCAGTCCGAAGCTTCTTTATTAGTTCTGGACCAGCTTATTAGAGAATGACATGGTGAAGAATTCCTGGGTGAGCTGCTGCTGCTGCACACACACACACACACACACACACACACACACACACACACACACACACACACACACACACACACACACACACAGCATGCCTCACCTATGTTGTGAGTTGAGGTTTTGATATAACAAATCTTCATTAAGAAATACAACACAGCAAGAAAATTTAGAATCCATTCAGCAGAATAAACAAATAGCTCGCCACTGTAGGTTCGAAGTTGTCCTGTTGGCTACATCTCAAAACCAAACAGAATTTGTTTAGCCGTCCAACGGTAAGGAGAATTAATCAAGCTTATAATGGTGACATCATCTTTAATCAACATGGCTTGGTATGTTGTTTGGCCTTTGACATCATTTGTATGCGGCGGCCGGCTCTCACCTGTGTTTGAGACAGCTGTGTTTGTAGTTGGCATAACCCACACGCTCTCACACACACACACACACACACACACACACACACACACACACACACACACACACACACACACACACGTACACATCGGGCCCAGTATGTGCATCTGCAGAATACAAACATATGTGCATAAATACATTCACCTGCTTGTTGTCATGCATATGGATGCTCAACACACAGTTACACCGACGTCCTCCTACATACTTATGAACACATTACACGCATTACACGCCACATTAACATACATTGCTTATGCGCAGGCCAAACACAGAGAGAGTAACAGAAAGCTTAGGGAAGAGTTACGCTGAGGGGAGTCGGTGTTGAAGGAGGAGGAGGAGGAGGAGGAGGAGGAGGAGGAGGAGGAGCAAAGCAGTAAAAATAAAGATTCAAAGATATAAAGGGATGCAAGCAGCGATCCCTGCTGTGTCTTTTACTTCCTGTAGCCGAGTTTATAAGAGTGGCAACGCTTTCACAAGCGGCGAGTGTGAGATATCAGCGTTATCAAACAACAAATACTGTAAATCACCTGACGATTAATAACACGCTTAGACAAATGACTAACCTAACAATTCATATTTACAAGCACTGATTTATGCTCACAGTTGAGTTCCTAAGTTTCATCTCTTGCTGTCAGTACACATACACACAACATTCCCTAAATACACACACACACTCAATATGTCTGTACATTTATTGGTTTATCTTAGAGGGCAAAGGTGGTGGAGGAGGGAGAAGGGTGAGCATGTTCTATATTTGATATTTACATCCATATGACAGTCGTCTTATATTCTACACAGCGACTCACTCCTGCTCTGTTTGCCTCGTATTCATTCTTTTCACGATGCGCTTCATGTGCCTGCGATGACATCGGTTGTGATTTGAACTAATCCCCTGGGTCTTACCTGTTCAATACACCTCACATTTAGATAATACTACACACACACACACACACACACACACAAGGATTACTGTGTGTTAGAATACGCAGTCAAAGCAATACTTGGGTTTCAGAAGTGCTCCTGCTCCTAAACACCACATGCAGCGCCGCCTTAAGAGCCGGAGCTGCTTTTGTGCGGCTGCATGTTGATATGGAGGCACAGGATCGATCTGGCAGTGGCTGAAATTTATTTAGCGCTAAAGAAAAGGCAAAGAACATTGAAAAGGAGTGTGTTCATCCACTAAATCAAGAGTAGGTAGGTTCTGTTCATCGGCGATGTAATCAGCCTTGTGATTTTTGGACCGACTACATGTGTGGGAGTCGCCACAGGTAGAAACAGCCACACAGAGTCTGGATTGCTGCTGGACTCTCTTTGACCTGCAAGTTTGACTTTGTTTAAAGGATGCTGGGGTCTTAAGTCATATGTCTTCCACCAGTGTTGACTCGAGTGACATATCTGGGCCAAATCTGTCTGTGATGTGCTACCTGTCCCTCTGTGGAGATTACAGGCATCTGAAATAATCCAGACAACCCAGTTTCCTCTGCCGAGAAAACAAGACAAAGAAAAAAAAAGCGTAAACAGCCTCTTTTTTTCCCAGGATCTCTCACCGCTGATGGGTTCCGGCTAGTCTACCTCTTGGCATCCGTCTGAGATAACGTTGAGTGACAGGCGGCCTGGTGGAAAGGTTGCTTCAGAGGCCCGTCGCTCTGGGAGAGAGAGAGGGAAGGAAAGGGCCTCGGAGGTCTACGCCGCCTGACAACCTACGGAGCACCAGCAATAGGGCGAGCGTCCTGGGAGGCCACACACACACACACACACACACACACAAGCTGAAAAATGAAAAACACACACGGCAGCTGAGGGAGACACAGAGATCACAGGAGGTGTGTGGTGCCGCAGCAGGAGAGGACCTCTTCCTCTCGCTCTGCTCTTTGCCTCTCAGCACTGGCGGTGTCACTTCTTTACTTTTTTGTCCCTCTGACCTTTTCCTCTGACTTTCTCTCCTGACCTCCCGCCATCTTACCACCTGCTCCTCTGCCTCGTTCTCTCTCTCTCTCTCTCTCTCTCTCTCTCTCTCTCTCTCTCTCTCTCTCCCTCTTTCCTTCCCTATCCCTCCCTCCTCTTTGATCTCCCTCCCTCCCTCCTCCACCCTCAGCCCCTTTAGCCCCTTTCTGTCATTTTGTTGGCTCCCTCACTCCTGTCCCGCTCCTGTCACCTCTCTCTCTCTTTCTCTCTCTCACCCCCCACCAAGTCCCCTTCAACACTTCACTACTTTGTCTTACCCACAACCCCTTTCTCCAGCTATGCAGCCCCATGCCTGTCACTTCACCTCCCCTCACCCCAGCGCCTTTACCTCCACCCCCACCCCCCCCTTCTGTCAATCTTCCTCTTTACATGACCCACTTACAGAACAGTCCTGTATCTTTGCTCTTGTACCACCAGTCACCCGCCCGGCCCCCCACACACACGCACAACCGCACACACACTTTACCTTTCAATGGCCTAGATTCTCACTTTAAACACACTGGTTGGGTTTCAATGTTTCTATCTGAATTTAGACACTGAGTTGCTTTGTCCAGACATTCCATATTTAAAATTGAGGGATAATTTACCCAAAATTGTACAGGGAGATAGAAAAAACATTTTGTGTTAAATGGGCGTGGCCGAAATGGATAGACTTAAGGAAAGCAGGACATTTTTTTTCCGATTTGAAGGGTTTTAGTTGTTATAACAGCGGCAACATCAGGCCAACTAATACAAAAATGTAATGGGTTCTTCCCTGGATCCTGCTCACCAAGCGTCATTATAATCTGAAGATAACATTTTGACACATTGAATAAGAACCGATACCCAACTTTCCTTCAATATATGTACCGCTGATGTTGAGAGTCTGTCCTGAGATGTCTCATTGTCCATGCATGGCTTTGAAAAGCACAAGTGCTGCTCACACATTACAGTCTTTTCCTGTTACAACTTGACAATGCACGCGGCAAAATGCAGCTGAGATGGTTTCAGCACCTGCCCGTCTGGTTTTGGTTTCGGATTTCTCTCTTTTCTCCGTCTATTTCCACCTTCTCCACTCAATTCAGGCCTTCTTTCATGTCATCCAACTCTTTGTGCAAACGCAGAGAGAGAGAAAGAGAGAGAGAGAGAGAGAGAGAGGGAGGGAAAAAAGAGAGAACTGGAGTGCCGATTCTCTCCTCTCGCCTGGCCTTTTATGTGGCTGTGAGGACAGGGCCAAGAGGAGATGAAGAGGAGCTGGAGAGGTCATTAACTGCTTTCTTTCACAGGAGATGAGTGAGATGGAGGGATGATTATGAGGGCTGGCTGTTGTCTTACGTCATTCATTCACCACCGGTTCAGTGGCTTGCAATGACCCTCTTACATACACAGGGAAAGAGCTCATGTACTCACATTACCTACGCTGGTCTTTGCTCTTGAAGACATCTCTCATGTGAACAGGGACAAAAGTTCAGGACCTCAATCATGTTGTTCTTCTGATGTGATGTACAAAATGTGCCGGGAAGAAATAGGATTGTTTTTCTGCATCGTTCCATTCGTATTGGAACGCCAATCAAATTAACAGTTTTGGCCTCTTTGATCTTTTAAACAAAAACAGGCCTTTTAAAAGCCAACAGCAACTTAATAACGTCTCCTTCTGCAAACACGTGAGGTTAAGTTAATTCTTCAAAATATCCTCATCACCATCACAACTTGTGGGTTAAGTAAATGAAATTTTAACTTGACGTTTACAGCAGCAGAATTTTCTTCCTTTATAATGGAGGAGAGGAAAAAAGTTGAGAAAAAATCAAATCAGAAAAAGGAAAGTTATGCTTCCATTATAAATATAATAAGACAAACCTTTAACTTCTACTTCTCTGTACTCTCCAACTTGCCTCGTACATTTGCTGAGCCATAGAATCTTATAACCTCTGTGTCAACCACTTAACTGAAATAGAGACGTGCATAACACACCTTTGCTTGGCTGACAGAAAGCAAACCTCCATACTTACATCTTCATTTGGTCACAATAGTCTGTAACAGTCTATTTCTGGAAGCAATCTACATTTCTATTTGTTATAGAAACTCAAACTTCAACAACCTTATCCAGCTCTGATGAATGCAGAAGTGAGCTAATTGCATACTGAATGTTTGGCTGCTATAAATCAAAGAGCTTTATTGCTGAAATCCATAAAAGTCCATTTACAGGTGCAGAAATCTATACATTGTATTCAAACATTACCAGTGGAGCCACAGATGAGCCAGGATGATCAGTGATTGACAGGAAAGCCTGCAAACAGCCCAGTGAGATGATTGGATGGAACCAGAGAGGCAGCCACTCTGATAATTGTCTTCCACCTTGAATTTGGTTGAAAAGTTTCATTGTAAAAACAACACAGAAAATCAATAATCATCACATCCGCTTTAAGTTGGACACATTTCTGTCAGAATGAAGCATTTAACATTTAATTCAAACCTGGTTTAAGAAATTTAGCCTCTATGTCAATGAACCCTTGCTTGTGTTTGTATGTGAGTAGAAACCAAACGTTGTGCCGCAGCTTTCTGGATGTAATTAGCGACGTGCTGAGAAATTAAACATTGTTTTCTTCATCATTCTCTCAGACGAAGTTGCAACTTCCCTAATTAACCCGGTTGTACTTCAAAAACAAACACAAACATCCTCTCATCCTGTATTTCTTGATTTTGCGTTGCCAGATTTGTTCTCCTTGGCCTTGTGTTTGTATGCAGCGTTGTGTTCCTCGTCAGTCTGCCCTCCTGTCAGATACTCCGCCCGCCCCACTGCCTCTCAGTGCTTCCGGCTATATGTCATCAACCAAACGTACGCCAGACCGTTTCCATGTTCCGTCTCTGTCTGGCTCGCCTGTCCTCCCTCTTCCTCCACCTCCATATGTGCACATAAGCAGATGCGTCCACACGCACGTCTCTGTCTCCCCCCGTGTTCTCGCCGTCGGAGACGTTTTTCAATCCACTCATGTGTGCATGCCTCTCGTGCAAACGCTCCTCTCTACATCTGATTGCCTGCCAATGAAAGCCTCTTATCTCCAGACAATATGACCAAGAAGTAGGAAAAAAGACGTATTTTTGAGTTTGACCAAAAAGCTTTAATAGAATCAACATTATTTCAGTGGATTTGTTTGCATTTTTGTCATTGCTGTATATATTTCACTACTTTTAAAGCTTCCCTATATCTGGTTGTTTCTCCATCCCTCTCTCTCTCTCTCTCTCTCACTCTCCCCCTCTCTCCCCCTCTTTTTCTCTCTCTCTCTCACCCCCCTCTCTCCCTCTCGTTTCTCTCTCTCTCCCTCTACTTCTCTCTCTCCCCCTCTCTCTCCCTCTCCTTCTCTCTCCCCCTCTCTCTCTCTCTCACTCTCCCCCCCTTTCCCTCCCACCCCCTCGCTCTCCCTCTCTCCCCGTCTCTCTCTCTCTCTCTCTCTCTCTCTCTCTCTCTCCATCTCCTTCTCTCTCACTCTCCCTCTCTCAGTCTCTCACCTCTCCCTCTCTCTCCCTCTCTCAGGTGTGTTATTTATGACTCAGCCTGCTGGCCTGTGAACGTCTCTCCCTCCATTTTATGCTCAACTCCTTCAGAACTCATTAGACTGTGAAGGGCAATCTACCTACCACTGAAAGAGGAGGAAAGTGGCAATTTTCCCTCTCCTTCTTCTTCTTCTTCTCCTACTGCCTTGCCGCTGCCGTGACATATGTACGTGGACGTTTGTTTTCTGATAGCATTTGGAGTTGGAGGGGGATGTTTCCCTTTTGGCAGAGGTGAAATTTGGTAGATAAGACTCATATAAGACACAAAAAGTGAGAAGGAAACTGTCACACACACACACACACACACACACACACACACACACGCACACACAGATTATATTTTTCAAAATCTGCACATAAATTCTGTAGCCTGTGACTGTGCTGTAATTTTATGAGCTTTTTATTATAAGAGAGTAAATGTCAGCGCTTTATTCTACTTTTGTTTGTGTTTAGTGAAGCACCAGTGTTCTGTCGCTCCGATTCCCCTCATTGTTTGCTCAGCCATTAGCCAAATCAAACTGTGTTTAACATTTGGTGAATGTTTTGAAAAGGTCAACAATAATTTATGATGTTAAAGGTCGATAATGTGTACAGAATGTCATTATGGAGAGAGAAAACCCATGGTGCTTCAACTATTCTGTGGAAAATCTGTTTCATTTTGTGTGTGCACAGTGGACTCAGTGAGCTATCACACACACACATACACACACACACACACACACACACACACACACACACACACACACACACATACACACACACACACACACACACACACACACACACACACACACACACACACACACACACACACACATTGAATAACTCCTTACTCCAACAAGTCACCATTGTTCCTGTTACTCCAAAAATCTTTGTCTTCTTTTGCGTTCACTTCCGCTAAGCCATCGACCTCGACACTGCCAGCTTTGGAAGCAGCAAAGCATCATGGGAATCCCTGGTTTTGCTCTGACCAATGACCACTGTCACAAGCAACGACAGGCTCTCCTCTCCTCTCCTCCACTCTCCTCTCCTCTCCTCTCCTCTCCTCTCCTCTCCTCTCCTCTCCTCTCCTCTCCTCTCCTCTCCCTCGTCTCCTCCCTCTTTGCTACTTCCCCCCTGCAAGCTCGCCACCTTGTTCATATTTTTCCCCTCTTATCTTCTGTCAAGCCGGAAAACAGCCATTTGGGGTCCTGCCGACACCAATTTCCACCTCCAGACACAAACACACGCATACACACACATACACACACACACACACACACCAATTTCCCCTGCCGTATAGCCAGTCACAGTGCTAATACAGCTCTCTACACAATCTCTCATTATCTTTCCATCCCTCCCTCTCTCCATCATCTGCAGATCCCACCAAGACTCTCTCTCTCTCTCCATCCTTGACTCGCATCCTTCCCTCTCTCCTTATCATTTCTCTCTTCCTCTGCCTCTCCTCTCTCATTCCTTGCCACCTTCATTCCCTCCCTCACTACATCTGTCTATCTATCCATCTGGAGTAATGAGAAACCAGGGACCGATCAGCTGGCCTGTTTATAGAGTCTCTGTGTGTGTGTGTGTGTGTGTGTGTGTGTGTGTGTGTGTGTGTGTGTGTGTGCTGATATAGCCATGGGGATTGCATTTCAGATGGGTTCATTTGCCTTGGCATGGCGCTGCTCAGCTATCTGGTTCATTGTGTGTGTGTGTGCATGTGTGTGTGTGTGTCTCATCTCAGCATCTCCTTGGTGATCTCTAATGTCGCACACAGTTACTAGCCTTCCTCCTCTCATCCCATCAATCTCTGTCTGAGTGTGTGTGTGTTTTTGTGTTCGCAGCCATCTCCTTGAGGCATTTTGACAGACAGCTAACAGACTCTACTGAGTGTATGACTCAGGCTAAGCGTGTGTCTGTGTGTGTGTGTGTTAGTCTGTGTGTGTGTGTGTGTGTGTGTGTGTGTGTGTGTGTCTGTGTGTGTCTGTGTGTGTTATGCTCTTTAGGATGACAGACAAGTTGTTCTCCACGAGACCTGCCAGACCAGATCTTTAATGATCAGAGATCTGCTCAGAGAGTATCTGCTTGTGAATGCACCTGAATATGTGTGTGTGTGTTTGCATCTCATTGGCCATTGTTTATCCCTGTGTGTGCATATGTCAGAACAATAGAAGACAGTTGCTTTAACTCTTCAACCTTATGTCATTTGACAGCCAACAAATCAGATCAGCCAACCTTGTGCGCGTATGTGTGTGTTTGTGTGTGTGTGTGTGTGTGTGTGTGTGTGTACGGACTCACTGTGTTTCATGCCAAGAGTCTTTAACTTTTCCTCCGTAACTCACCTGACAGCCTGCAGCTGAAGGCCCGCTGTGTTTGTGCGTGTGCCAGAGGACACCGTCTTCTCTGTCATCTACACACACACACACACACACACACACACACACACACACACACACACTCACTCACTATCACACATTTTGCTTTACTGTATCTTAGATATAGGTTCAGATACTTCTCATGCTCATCATACACTTTTGGCAGCTTAAGTACCCATAAATGTGTAATATAAGAAATAATTCAAGAACTAATAAAGGTTCAGAGTGCAAACCTACAGGGAGAGCAGATTAGAGGAAGGAGACGTCTGTTTAAGTAAAGTAGAACAACAACATTTCAGTTTTCTGCATTTCCTTACCGCCGCCCACACTCAGGCTCCACACTAACAAAGTGTTTCTCAGCGTAGTACTCCTGCTTCTTGGCAGTATATAGACTTGGGGTACGTGTGTGTGTGTGTGTGTGTGTGTGTGTGTGAGTAGTATGTGAGACGGTGGCAGTAAGGAGGAGTGTGGAGTATCTGGCTGATGAAGAGTCTCAGCCTTCAGTCCTTTCAGTGAAACTTGTTACAGAGCAGCTGCGGCACAAAGTGTGGATCAATACGTCTTAAGTGCTATCACATGACTTTATTTACAATCTGACTATAAGGCAATCAATTAGTTTTGTATTTGAGTCACAGACGTGGATTAAACAATTAAAAACTGATTCATTCAGGCATGTAAAGGCTGTAGGAGGAGGAAGTCAACTCCTTATGCACTTCCTCTCCTCAAACTCTGCTTACATACAGTATGAAGTCATGTAAGCTCCTATTGATTCTGTCTGCGTAAACGTATTGTTTCAATCACAGTGATTGATAGCACGGTGACTCACAGCCATACGGTTCTGGGTTCAATCCCTGCGTCACTGAGGGTTTCATGCTCCACGCTCCTCATAGTCTGTGACAATAACAACAAAAGCTTCTCCGTCATCTTCTCCTCGTTCCTTCTCTAACACACATCAGGGTCTGGTCCGGGTTCGTACCTCGGAGCGAGAGAGAGAGAGAGAGAACGCTGCTGACATTCTGTCTTTTCAACACAAAAAAAGAAGAGAAAAGAAATCCATTTCACACTCCGGGGTAAATCACGCCATCCAGCATCAATCACTTATCCTGCTCTCATCCTGATCTCCACACACAAACACAAAGTCATTTGATTGCACGTCAGTCACTCGGCCTCATTTCTGCCTCTAAAGCCGTCACTTGGAATGAAATACTGACCTGTTTGACACCTTTGTTATAGAAAGACTCTGCCGGTAGCTGTTGAATATTCGGGGGCGAGCCGCCGCCGCCGCCGTCGAGCATTGACGTCAAGGTAAACGTGTGGGGGCATGACGGCGTTCAGTCGCATGCACACAAATACACACACACTATAAATCAATTGAGTGAAGTGAAACGTACGGTATCTCTCACTTGTAAGGCACATATAAGGGGTGTGAAGGAAAATAAGGAGAGCAGAGTGCAGCTTTCTAATTTTGCCCTGCGGATTGTGTTTTCGCTGGTGTACACACAAAAACATGTCATGTTTTATTTGCCTATTCCCTCCTTTACCTCTATTTTAGATCTGAGAGGGAGAGAGAGAGAGAGAGAGAGAGAGAGTTGTTGAGAGAGCGTGTTGCTATTGTGATTATACCAGGCTTTGAGTGTTATTTGTATGCCAGACACACAAACACACACCCACAGATGGTTGATGATGAGAGAAAGGGAAGAGAGAGAGAGAGAGAGAGAGAGTGCCTGAGAATAAGAATCAGGTCTGTGATCGACTTTACCCAGAAGAAGAAGAAGAAGGAAACAGAGAAAACAAACAAGTTCAAGGTTTGTCTGTTCTGCTTCGTGTCGACCGCCATCGACTTCTCCCACTGGCAAGAAACGCTGGAGGCGTGGAGGCGACAAGTGAGCTAATTACCAAGCTAATTTCTTAACTAAAGCCAAAAGGAGGAAGAGGAGAAGTCGGTGTTCCTTTATTCTCCTGTGGAGTCACTGCTGGAAAATAAGTGCAGCTGTGTGTGTCTGTGTGTGTGTGTCTGTGTGTGTGTGTGTCTGTGTGTGTGTGAGAGAGAGGAGTGCGAAAGATGAAAGCTGCTATTCTCTTGAGTGCTGCAGCCAGAAGTTAGAGGGTCAGTTACCTCCGGCCAAAACAGGAGACACACACACACAGACACACACACACACACAAAGCAAATACACACACTGGGATCGATGGATGGAGAGTAATGGTTTGGTGTTTGAGTTAAAATGAAGACAAACTGAGAACAAAAAGTGCAGCAACAATGTGGTGGGATGATGGAAGCAGACAGTGTTTCTACACACACACACACACACACACACACACACACACACACACACACACACACACACATACACACGCACACACACACACACACACATTTGCATACATGTTTACCACAGAAAGCACAAAATGGAAACAAACTCAAGATCCTAGATTTTTGTTTTCATCCATGAATGTTGTGTGACAGCTCGGTTGGACATGAAGGGGAATAATCCATCAAATTTTGAAACTCTGGAACCATTGGACTGTCGTTATTGGAGGAGGACTCGGCCTTGGTGGAGGTTTGCGCTCTGTTCTGGTCCAGGTGCCTTCTTCTGGTTGAATCCACAGTGGCAGAGCTGACGGTTGCCTCATTCTGTCTGGGAGTAAAGTCAGCATTCTTAGTTTGCATCACTCCTTCCAGGAGCACTCACCATGTGCAACCATGTTTGCAAGCGAGGGAATATGTCTCCCCCAGTGTGTGTGTGTGTGTGTGTGTGTGTGTGTGTGTGTGTGAGCCTCTCAAAGCAGGCCTAGAGTACTCATTAAGCCTGCAGAGGATTAGTGAAAGCAGAGTGAAGTCTATGAGAGGCAGCGTGAGCGAGACCAGCTGGCTTTTGATCAAAGTCTGACAATTGTACACTTTGGGGAGATTACTATCACCGAGGGAGAGGGGGGGAGAAGAAGAGAAGAAGAAGAAGAAGAGTAGATGAAGAGGAGAGGCCGGAGAGGAAAACTAAAAGGGGTAAATTGAATGTGAGAGTGAGTTAAGAGGCACAGAGAGGAGAGGCAGGGAGGAAGAATAGAGGCAGTTAAGAGAAAGAGAGAGAGTGGCAGGGGAGTGTTTGATCATGTGTAACAACGGCCGACTGTGGAGGGGCGGAGCTTCGTTGCATCAGCTTTGCTTCATAAAAGAGTCACTGAAAGATACGAGCTCAATACAAACTGCAAGTATCCCCCCGTCACACACACACACACACACACCTTCCTCTTCTTCTTCTTGTGCTCAGCCCCCGCTATGTAAATTCCACTCAGCTCCGACAGCACTTGTGTTGATTTACCGCCTCATCACACGGGAATCATGACAAGTCTGCATGTGTTTGCTGGAGTAGGAGCTCAGGTGCTGCCGAGGAGGAAGGAGGAAGGAGGAAGGAGGAAGGAAGAAGGAGCAAGAAGGAGGAAGGAGTCTCACATCAGCAAAGAGCACAACCATTCTTCTGACGTTTTTCTATTGTGGCGCTGGATGCATTTTTGCTCTAAACCCACACACACACACACACACACACACACACACACACACACACACACACACACACACACACACACACACACACACACAACTGGGGTCTATCAAACACAAATGCGTCCGTTTGCTCAGCTGTAAACGCTCAATCTTATACCCAGCCTCATTTTTAAGCATCTGAGAATCATTTCAGTGTGTGTTTGTGTGTGTGTGTGTGTCTGTGTGTGTGTGTGTGTGTGAGTCAGTGAGAATGTGCATGACCTTCCTTCCTTGTCCCCTAGGCAACTGCCATGACTGCCACTGACTGCACACACTCTCTTGAAAACTGCTTTTATATCGGCTGATCTCTTTATTGTACTGATTAGAACAAGTGATTGTTTCTTTCTATTGCATGAATAAATAGAAAGCTTCTAACCGATGTGATTTGCTGTCACGTTGCTGTCAGTCGAGTTCTTCGAAAAACTTTTCACACCTCGAGATGTGATTTTCTTTTCCTCCCTCTGTTGATACTTTTAGACTCCCAGTACCCTCAATCCATTCCTACTGTCACAAACAGATAAAAAAAATATTACTAGACACACATCTTACTGCACCCCTGTGAAAGCACCAGCACTAGCACCGGCACACACACACACACACACACACACACACACACACATACACACACACAAATTGAAGATATCGCAATGATGGACACCAAAGCTGGAGGGTGAAAATTGAGGCCAGACGTCACGTCAAGCCAAGGACTCATAGCAGTGTGATGCATCAGCCTGTGTGTGTGTGTGTGTGTGTGTGTGTGTGTGTGTGTGTGTGTGTGTGTGTGTGTGTGTGTGTGTGTGTATACTGTATGTGTGTAATCCTTGCAAATAAAACACACTTTTGAGCTTTTTCCTATATGAAGCACACTAACAACCGCTTTTCCCTACACAATCGCTTACACATATATACAGAATACACACACACACACACACACACACACACACACACACACACACACACACACACACATGCGCCCTGGTGACAACTGACAGATGAGTCGCTCCAGACTCCACATGGAGAGATGGCGTGATCGTTGTCACGCTCGTTTACTGACGCCTCTACCTCCATCTGAGAGCTCATCTGTCCATCTTTAAACAGATGAGCAGAGCCAGAGATGTGACCCCTCACAGATTGCCTGCTCCACTCCCTCCCCCCTCCCCCCTCCCTCTCTCTCTACCTGTACCACACTTTTGCTCTCCTCCATCCTCTCATTTACACCTCCTCCTCCCTCCTTCCCTTCCCTCTTTCTTGTCTTCTGTTCCCCCTCTCTTGTTCCCCCGTCTCGCCTCGTCTCGTCTCTCTCCCTCGCCGCTTCTGCTGCTTCACTTTAAAGAGGAGTGACAAGCTTTCTATTCTTGACTTCACAGTGGTGGGGAAACGCAGCCCTCTAAGAACACAAGTGTGATACACAATTCAGAGGTTCCTGCATCACTTTGAGATACTGAACAAATAACCTGGAGGAACCCGTCTCAGCTGGAGAGATCTTAAGCAGCACAGTGTGATCTCATGGTAATTTGTCGAAATTTATACAAAAAGCAGCTCAGACCGATTTTGTAAGCTCTGTATGAAATATTGAAAGGGAAGGAACTGTGGCAGAATCTCATTATGTGAAGTGCCTCTGGGGGTGGTTAGAAGGTTAAAAAACAAAGAACACGGCTTTACGAAAGCAACCAAATCTCTCTTTTGCAACGCTATTCCCACTAAGGGGCCGGGGTGATAGGAAATAAAGCAATATAGATGTGGTCTATCATGCAAAACTAGACAGGGGCTTGTGTAGGAGCAGCTGTATAATCAGGAAGGGCTCTTGTCACGGAAAGGTTACCCCGTCCACGGCACACACACACAAACACACACACCCGGGCGCAATATCACCGGAGCACTAATGTGTGTTTGTAATGTGTTGGGAGAGGAACGCTGGCTGGGTACTCAACAAGTGGGAATCGGGATAAAAGGCGGGAAAGAGAGGAAGCGAGCTGAGGAAGCCTGGAGCTGCCAAGTCTAAGGGTTTGTGTGACTTAACTGCAAAACAACTCAAACTCATATTGTCACTTTCAGGCAGGATGGAAGAAAAACAGCCTGGTCAGATACCCCAAGGTCACTTTTAGAACCACTACAAAAGGTGTTTGCACCCATCCACAGAGTGTATACACACACACTGATTACAGCAAGGACATCTGGCTCTGATAAAGTGGAATACAGTGTGTGAGACATTTCTTTGAAAAGGAATTCTCATGAGTTTTTCATTTTGCCTCTTTGTTTTGTTTGTGTGTTTTTGTATGTGTGTGTGTTCGTTTCTCTCTCACCGCCGTTTTTCTTTTCGCAATCTGTCCGGCAACCTCTCCACCTCTACCTCTCCCTGTCTCCCTTGCACTCCTTTGTCCTTTCATCTGTCTTTTAGTCTTGGTACCCATCTCTCTCTCTCTCTCTCTCTCTCCTTCCTCTCTCTCTCTCTCTCTCTCTCGCTCTCTCTCTCTCTCTCGCCTCACAGCCTTCCCTCAGGCCTAGCTTGTAGTTTTCTGTCCATCAGCACTTTGGGGAAAACGAGCGAGGGGAAAGATGAGAAGAAAGGAGCACCGGGCCTTGAGGCCTGCCGGCAGAGCAGCAGAGGGAGAGAGGGAGGAAGAGGGGGGGGAATCAGAAGGGAGCGAGGCCGACGGATGAGCGGGGACCTTACTCCTGCGTGTCGGGACGTTGACAAATGGTCGTCTAATGACCTGAGATTAAGTGTCTGAGAGGTCAAGATGAAAAAGAGACCCCTAAAGACATGAGGGGGAGAATGAGGGTGAAAAGTATCAAAGGGGGGAGGGAACAGAGTGAGTGAAGGAGAGTGAGATGGATAGACTTCCCTCCTGAGAACAGAGTTCCCAGCTGTTGTGTGAAGACTGTTGGCAGTGTGAGAATGAAATAGATGGATTACACTGTTTCTCCTACTTAAGCTCTCCTCAACCGCCGAAGCCGATACGCTGGGTAGCAGCTTCACGGCTCCACAGGTCGCGGAGGAGCGAGTAGTAAAATCAGAACTTTCACAATCCTCAGTGGTGTTAAAGTTGTAATCATCATGAAGACTCTAATGAATCATCCATGTAACACAAGCCGTGAATGTTTTGCGTCATGTGATATCTCAGGTTTGACACTCTGAGGCCTGACTGTGTTTGTTGCAAGTATGAATCAGCCGTGTGTGTGTGTGTGTGTGTGGTTGTCTATTTGTGTCTTCATTCACAAACTATGCATAGAGAACCATAATGTTACAGTTTAGCTCTGCTCATGTCTGTATCTTACGTGTTCGGCTCACTGTATAGACGACCAACCCAGTAAATTTAATCCATCAGGTTGAGAATAGCTCCAGCATGTGTGTGTGTCTGTGTGTGACATTATACCGTTGTGTTACATCAGAATACAAAGTTCACACTGGGCTTTTGAATAAGCAATGAAAAGGTGTGCGGAGGAGCTGTAACACCTGCAGTTTGACACCCACATCTGTCAGTGACTCGGTACAAAGTGTCGCTGAGCTGGACACTGAACCTGTGCTTGGAAAGTAAACAAATACACCTCCAAAGGTCACAAACACACCGCGCGGCTGCATTGAGCCGATGTGTGGCAGCTCTATGCAGAAGGTAATCCTTTAACATTAAGTTTTTCATTTCAGGGGCCAGGCTCACACTCACCTCTGTCAATAAGTCTTTGTGCAGCAGCGGTGCCCTTGGCGCTGTGTGTGCAACAGCGCTATTATTTCTGGGACCAAGGTTGCCAGAGCAGCGAGGAGCCACCGCAAATGACAGCCAGCCTTTAGATGTATTCTGTCTAATGTGGTCCAAAAGAACAGCACTGGTGGGAAAAATGCGTAAAAATAAAATAGTAGCTGTAAGCCTTTTCCCAGTGCAGCTCCGTTACTGTAGCAACAAAAACAATGTAATATGTCAGGAATGACTCGCTATTTTCAGAGTAAGGATTGCTGCAATTGCTGTCAAATTGCCAGTGGCTGCCTTATAGTTTGAGAGAGGTTTGATGGGGGATGAGGCTCAACAAGCTAAACAGTCAGAAACGTTCAGATATCGATCGGCGAGGAGTTATTTTTTATTTCACCTGAACTGAACTGAGGAATGTGTCGTCTGCTCATCGTCTGCTCATTGGTGCAGAATGAGGGAAATTGGAGCGTAACCTGTCATACCTATCTGACCTACAGCCCCCCCCCAACCGCCGTCTGCCTCAAACGTGTGTGTGTGTGTGTGTGTGTGTGTGTGTGTATCTGATTGCTCATACTAAATGGTTTCCCTGGATTGTGAAATGGTTTGTGTCTGCAAAATCTCTCCCGTCTCTCTCTCTCTCTCTCTCTCTCACACACACACACACACACACACACACACACCCTTTAATCTCAGTCATAGTGTAAGTGCAATGAGATGTGATTTTCAAGGCTGCTGAGGAGGCTTCTCCCCTGTGAGGATGTACTGTATCTGTTTTATCTGCCTGTCCATCAATATCTCCATGGAAACATATGCCTCAAACCGCATCTGGTTCTAAGCAGGGCTAATTTTCATCCCAAGAGTTCTTTTCTTTCCCCTCTCAGAGACGGGAGACGGAGCTTAGGCCCTGCTGAAACTCAAAATTGCCTCTGAAAATAAAGGCGCTATTGATTTATGAAAACAAGTTGACGTGAACGGGGGAACCTGGAAACGCCTCAGCAGGATTTAACATCTTAACCTAGATTGCAATCAGTGGGGTATGAAAATTATTTTATCAGCCACATTGAGCGTGTTTCCACTCAGTAGGCGCCAATTTTGATCACAGCCACGAAAACTATAAACCGGCTGCTTCCAAAGAACATTCCAATGGAAGTCTCATTAAGCTCCACCACGCAGATCGGAAGTGCCTCGCTTCCCTTTTGCAGGAAAACAATTTCCTCCGCTAAATAATAATAAGAATTTACTCCTATAATCCCTTAAATCCGTTCTTTTGAAGGCAGTTTAAAGATCTTTCTAAAGAACAACTTCAGAGTGCACAGTTACCAACTTTCTGCTCCAGAGGACCGAGGCTCTAACAGCAGAGGCTCAGTCCCATTTTGTCTTTAGTATAGTGGACGCCTGAGTCTGAGTGCAGGACATTAAAGGCTCACAAATATAGGAAGGAGACAAAACCCATTAAGAGCTTTGAAAGTGGCCGAGAGCATCTTACAATCAATGAAGTTTTTAATGGGAAGCCACAGAGAAAGAAGAATAGGTGTCGCACGGTTTGTTTTGACTAAATTGCAGATGTGACCTCGCTGCAGAGGTGAACGAAGTGTTTGAGAGTGAATACTAAGAAAGCTTTATGATGGACTTTGAGGCTAATTCCTGCTTTCTGAAAGAACAATTCGACAGTCACGGCCACTTAAAGCAGCGATAGTCCTGGAGTGTTGATTTGTAGAAGCAGGTTAGTTTCCCTTTCTTGTGCGACGCCGTGAACACCGATCACAAAAACTGCACACGAGTGACACTCCCCCTACTCACACACACCCTCGTCTCACACTTAGTTTGAAGCATGCTGAGGCTTCTAGATTGCATGACTGTACATAACAGGAGATAGCAGCCACAGCTATGAGATGTTATTCCAGCCTAACAGTTTATTTTGCTTTGATTCGTAAAGTGTGTCTGATATTCCCTCAGCAGCTTTCCATCCTGGAGTGCTGGATTAAAAGACTTAACTAATACAAGCATTGTGACTTAGCACAAAGCTTTAGCTTCAAGTACAGAACCTGGATGGTGAATGTCTTATTCTGCAGTTACAATCCTTTCTTTGTGTACACGTTACTCTGCTGTACTGCAAAATGCATCTGACAGAAGGATAAGATTGGATTTCTCTCTCAAATCCATTTCACGTACTTCAACAACAAGTGCTTCTCAGTGCAGCCTCCCACCTAAATCAAACTCCTCTCAGCTGCGTCTGTAACAAGCACAACTCAGAGGTACCTGTCCACAAATCAGGCGTCCTCTCGGCCAGCTTTGTTGAAACAAGCGTTACCGAGTGGCACCTGTCAAAGGAATCACGTCCCTGCTGAATGGAGGTTACCCCAGACAAGTATCCCTCAGGGGTGCCTGCAGGAAAATCAAGTCCTCCTCAAATATAACTGTTTATCAAACAGACAGGGGTAGTGCCGTGCAGTAACAAATGTTGTATGTACATAAATCAAGCATCCCTCAGCGGTGATTGTGCGCAACAATCACCCCTCAGCTGTCCCTATATCTAAAAATGAAGTGTCCCTCAGTGGCTGTGCCGCAACAAAACAAGTTCTGCAGGGCTTCTCTGCTCAACTACCCTCTCTTTTTCTTCCTCTCTCCGTTGCATCTATATACCGAACACTCCCTCTGTCATGCCCGTCTAAAATTACAGCGATATTTCACTTTAATAGAACTGTTTCCTCGTTTTACACTCAGCAGGATTTCTGAGACAATGCACCCGGCTAACACACTCCGCCACCGCCGCAAGCACAGATACAAACACATCCTGGAAAACCCTGGACTGTGGACGCAGAATCCAATATTACCCGGTGTTATGTTTTAGGTAGATTTAATTAATTCTTGCAAAATAAAAGTACAACAATGGCGATAACCACAGGTGCTGCGCGGGTGGTTAAACGAGTCATTAAACTCCATTTGTAGTGAAACACGGGCATAAATATCCCGCTGTGGATGTACAGCAACAGGACACGATTGCTTTTCAATGTACCGTCGTCTGAAACAAATGCCCCACACCGAAGGTTCAGTAAAACAACACATACTCAACAGTGGTACTTGTCAACAAAACAAGCACCCCTCTGTTTTTGGGGTTATGGATGACAAGAGCCCCTCAGGTGTGGCTGTCTGAAAATCAAGCGCTCCTCAGTGGTTTGTTGGGGACTGTCTGTGTCTATAATTGCTTTGAGCTGTCAACGCTGTGGTAAACCGAAAGGACCCAATTAAATCCCACAGACTGGGTGAGTGTGTGTGTGTGTGTGTGTATGTGCGTGTGTGTTCGAGGGAGAGAGAAGAGAGGGGAGAGCCAGATATACTGACATGTAGAGCTTTCATGTTGCTCCCAGCAGACCAAAAGCAGATTTGTAGTGGTGTCTTGTCACCATCTGAGGCCCACTGAGTGTGTGTGTGTGGGTGCGTGTGTGTGTGATTGGTAATCAGTGTTCACCACGTTTCTACCCCCTACCTACTGTAGGCTGTGTGACAGCAGGGCAGCAGTACTCCTCCTCCCTCCTCCCTGTCGCTCTCCCTCAGCTGTTCTCACTTTGTTATTTCCCTTTAACACTGGATTTACGCTTACTTGGAATACTATATTTATCCTGGAAATGTGTTTGCCCTAATGGGACAATTCAGTATTTTATTTCAGTCATAATATCACACCAGATGGGTGTGTGTGTGTGTGTGGCCCCAGAGCCTATCCAGTTAGCATACGTGCTACTTCTTCCCACAGAGCAAAAAATAAACAAATAAAGCTTAAAAGACATAAAACACACAATCATCTTCTGAATCTGTAATTTAGAGTTAGAGAACAGCGGTGTTTCCATTAAAGTGTAATACTTTCCAATGCCACTAGGGGCGCTAGTGTTCCCCTTGACAGCGTGTCTACCAGGTATTCAGCGTCAAACACAAGAAGAAGATTAAATCGGTAAAATGTTTGTTTTGGATCTAATTCGGGTTCTGTTAAATGTATCGATAAGATCATCGTTCAGCAGCTTCATCAATGAAGTGAGAAGTTTAATCAGGAAGGATTCGATCAAAGCTGCTGTGTTTCGTGGAGCAGAGGAGGACAGAGCTGCGGCCTGCACGTCAGAAGCCATCAGCAGGTAGAGACGCCGTTATTTTGAATTATTATTTTGAGTAAATGTTGATGCTTACAGTAGATAATAATGGATGAGGACATTTTCTGCACTGGTTTCGAATCCCGCTCCGCCTCCGATTTTCTAAGGCTGCTGCTATCCGTATACTTACTATATCGCATTTTCCATTGAAGAATTCCGAAATGAATTATTGACTTAACAAAGTTTTCAATCGCATATTTAATTCGAGAAAGTTCTACAAAACGATGAAAGAGAGTCCGGCAAAAACAAACAAACCCAGAAATGTTAAATAACAATTATAATCATTACACTTATTTTATTTTATCATGTTTTCTAAATGGTCACTTTTATACGCCCCTTGTTGCTGCATGAAAATAGTTTTCAAATTGAGGTAAAATTATTTTAGTGTTTCATTTACTTTATTTATTGAACATTAGTCTTTTAGCAACATTGCTGGAGGTTAAATTCTTCTTACATAATGCTATTAAAGTTGAATTATTATTATTAGTTATAATGTTGATGGAGCCCATTAGTATCACTTTAAATTCTCGCGTTCACTCATCAAACCCTCTGCCCAGTTTCCTCCTCTCCACTGCCTCGTTACACAGGAAACCAGGCAGAGAGGTCACAGGGAGAGGTCAGAGGTAATTGTAGCTGTGTTAATGGGGGTCAAACCAGGCTTAGTCTCAGACGTACACACGGGTCAAAGTACGAAGCCCCAAATCTATTACATAGGGCCACAGGTCAAACTTCAATCTGATGCTGAAAACATTTGTCCGGATCCAACATGTGTCCAGCATCTCACAGAAAATAAAAATAAAATAAGTGAAGTTAAACCAGAAACAAACACTCAATCAATCAGGAATCAAACCAACACGGACGCCTGAAACGAAAGCAACCTAAGGACGGCATCACCGCCTCGCCTGGAAAAACACATTTTTTTTCCCCCCTCCACATCTTTGCACGAGCTTGTTTCAACTCAGTAAATAAACTATCCATCATTGTTAGCCATCTGGCATCTCACCCTATCACAAGTCTGGAAAAGCTGTTACCAGGTGGCATAGAATGTGGCGGCTGGCTGGATGGGGCCAATTGCCTCTGAAGGATTACTGCTTAAAACAAGGCCGTACATGTGTATTATGTTAGCCGACGGGCGACACTGATACTCCAACAGGGAAAACATCTGATGAATTAAAGCATGAAATCTTGTATTCAAGCTTGGGTTGTTATTCCATTTCCTGCACGGCGAGGAAAGGAGATGTTTTGTCACCGCGTTAGTGAGGCCGACTCAATAGCTGGTGTGTGTCTGTGTGTTTGTGTCGGCTAATTCCCCCGAGCACAAAGCGCTGGGAGCAGGGAGGATTGAGTGGGTATTTTGTTTTGCTTGTGAGCAGAGAGATATGCGTCCTCACTGATGCTGCCTGTGTGTGTTGCATGTGATATTATGTTTGTAAAACTGCTTGTGATGCCTACATAAAGAGGCTGTCTCACTCACACACACGCTCCCACACACATAAGCTGTATGTATACGACAATATGGGGCGGCAGTAGCTCAGTCCATAGGGGACTTGGCTATGGTCGCCGGTTCCAGTCCCCATATGGACCAAGACAGTGCACTGGCAGCTGGAGAGTTGCCAGTTTGCCTCTAGGGCACAGCCGAGGTGCCCTTTAGCAAGGCACCAAACCCCCAAACTGCTCCATGGGGCGCAGTAGCATGGCTGTCTTGCTTTGTTGTGATATGTAAGAGGGCGAGCAAGACAAATTTCAGATGAGGTGTTGGCATAGTGACGTGTTTGCATGTGATTTGACCCAATAAAGTTTCTTCTTCTTCCAAAAAGAGATGTATAGACACTTTCTAGTTCCTTGTTTTTGTTAACCTACACTGTGTACTCTGTGTTCCAAAATTATGATTAAAGCATCAATACAGCAGTATAAAAAGGCAATTTTTTCAGCTAGCATAACATCCTTTAGTGCCCACTTTGTTATCGTTATTGATTTTGGCCGATGTGCAAATCTCCCTCCAAGCTGAAATCCATCTTTTTCTCGCTTTACGTATCTCCGCCCGAGTAGATTGATGCTCGCAGCCACAAGCGCTGTGAAGGGAAAAACAAGATTGAAAAGTTTAGTTTGTCAGTGACAGAAAGGCCCAGCTGCAGTGATGCTGTCACACACACACACACACACACACACACACCAGCCAGCGTGTGTTACATTATTGAGACTGTATATGGAGATTTCATCGCCTGCCTTGCACACAGAGACTGTAAATGCTTGCTGAGTGAAAGTGGTTCAGAAGTGGCCTTGTGACAGGAAGGAAGCCTTTATTGCAGACAGGCCATTATTGTCAGATTGTTGTGTTTGACAGAAGTGAGAAAGATATATGACAACAGTAAGAGAGGATGTGATGTCCGTGCACAGCTTCTTGTCGGTTCAATCAAGCAGTTTGTGAATGGCCAGTTCGGTCGTGACAGAATTGCTCCTTTGCTTTTGGTAAATAATGTAGTTCTGTGGAGTCGTGACCTCTAACGCACAGTGGTGTGTTGTCAGGGGGGATCAGGTTCAGGGAGGAGGCCAACGATCAGACCAGGAATACTCTGGAGGGATTAGACCTCATCTGTGCTGGAGTCTCCTTGAGGAGTTGCAGGTCAGAGCAGGGAAGAAGGCCACCGTGAAGCATCCTCTCACTTACAACTGTTTTATATTCCACCATGACTGTTAACCATTGGGAATGACTCTTGTCTTTTGTCGAAGCGTGATCATCATTTTTAGCCTCTTTTGTTCATTTATAGTCAATTTGATGATTTACAGAACAACCAAGTGTGGATTTGTAGAGACAACAAAGACTTTGGTAGCCTTTCTTTCCATCTAAGGCCTGAAGCGGTAGGACGTGTGTGTATTCTAACATTCGTGGTTCTTGTGCTTTCATGACCACATGCCATCCTAAAGAGGAAAGTAATCCTCTTCAGAGATGGAAGCTGCTTCCAGTTAAGTCACCCACCACCCTCAGTTTGGGCAATCGTTGCTGGAGGCACATTTGTGTCACTGTCTTCCACGTCGAGTCAAATGGCGTGCAACCTCAAGTGTCTCTCTGCTGCACAGATCAGGGATCAAACCAATGAGACAGCAGTCAGAAGAATAAAGACTCTCACCACCTTCCTGCCTCTTCCTCCAGTCCTGTGAGCGATAATCACACTGGCATCCTGGTGGATCAGTGGACTCAGCATACTGGATGCAGTGACGGTGATGCAGTTTGCCGTGTATCCGCTCCTCTCTCATATCATCTACGCTGATATCTGGTGGAGCAGAGACGCCATAAGAGTTACTGTATCTTTTCAAAGAGGTCAATAATGAGCTGGGGAATTCAACTCGTGTTTAAAATAAATCTAAAGGAATTTTCTCAGTAACAGGAACCTCGAGTGGAGAGCATGTCCGACAGCTTTCTGTGTGGAAGCCAGTGATGTTATGATAGCCTACAGATATCTCCAAACAGATGTTATGAAGAAATATGAGGTGGAAATTAAACCGTTGGATTTTTCCCATGATGGTATTTAAAGTTGAGTTTATCTCCTCAGACGGATGCTTAGTTCTGTGCTTCAGCCTCCTTTTCCTATCTTTTCCCTTCATCTCTTGCTTGCTCTCTCTTTGTTTTCTTCTCTCTCTCTCTCTCGTCATCTAATCTTAGATTAATTCATATATCTATTTTCTTAGTCGTCTATCTTTTTCTTATCCATCTCTTTATTCTTCTCCCCTGCCTCCCGGCCTCCAAAATTAAACCCTTGTATGACTAAACCCAGCAGTGCAACAGGGTCAGAGTTTAATCAATGCTTCTCTCTCCTCCTCCTCTTTCTTTTAAAACAGACTTGAATGTTTTATTTTATGGTAATATGAATTCCCTCTAACTCATCCCCTCTGTCCTCTGCTCTGAGGAAGAGAGACTTCACTCCTAACCATCTATCTATCCCTCCCATTCTTTCTCTTTCTCTCCCCTCTCTCTGTTTTCCAGTCACATCTCAGTCTCATCAATCCCTATAATCGACCTTTTTGTCTCTTTCTCTTTTCTGTCTCTTGAAATTCACACTGCAGCCAAAACTCAACGGCATCAGTGTCTTTATTTTACCCTATCATTACCTCGACCCATCCATCACTCCATCGACATCCCTTGCCAGCTCTTCTGCAACTTACCTTTCCCCGTCTTCAATTAACAATACAGTTGAGCTTAACTGACAAACCGGAGAACTCCAATTTATGCTGCGCTCATCAACCTGGAAACAAAGTACATGTTATCGCTCAGCATCATCTGTGGGCATTAATTAACTCCCCCTGTCGTCTCTGCCCTCCTCTCTTTCTTTAAAATTAAATGTCAGATTGTCTTGACAAGTTCGCTTCCCTCTGAGCTCAGCGTATCGCTTGTAATTCTGATTGTGTTCTGCCTCAAATTATCTCAAATTATGTTTGCAGTCACATATAGCTGCAGGCTCTTCTCTTTTTAAGACCTCCTAGTCTTTCCAATACCATTTAAGGTTTACTTTTAATGTAATAAAGCTAGTCTGGAAATGCATGTGACCGTCCTTAAATGCCTGCTGGGATTCACATTGTGTGAGCAGAGATTGGGTTGTATTTGGGCCAAAATGTCAAAGAAATATATATATGATTGGATCATTACAAGCAATTAGCATGTTAGGAAATTCAGTTTTTACATAACTGCTGTTAAGTGTGTGTGGCTGTTGTTGTCAGTCACTTTGCCCTGGAGGAGGACTGATGGAATGTTGTGTTAAATGTTAATAGATGAACTTTTTCATTCTAGTGGAGATTCACCTCCATTATGTAGATTTTTGTCTTTAACACCACTCAGCTGAGCTCTGTGTGGCATTACATTAAAAAGGCACTATGCAACATTTTGACCCGGCAATATCCTCTACATATGAGTTCCTATGGGACTAAAAGAAATGTGACTCTGGGAGAAATGCTGACTAAAAAGGATGCAATTACAATGACACAGCACTAGGGGGCTTTAAAACGCCACCTAACGCTGCTTTAAACTGGAGCAAATTCAGTTAATGCGTCTAAATAAATGCTCTTTGCTCAGATGCATTTGTGTGGATGTGGATTTGCAAATGTTGGGTTCTTATAGCTTTTGTGAAGATTGATAATCTAACTTGACATTTCCCGAAAAGTTAATAACCAATCAGGAATCAGCCATTGTCTCAGAATCTCAGTGGTGGCAGAGCGTTTTGGTATAGACGTCTTATCTGAGCGAGAAACTCCGGGACCACACAGGTGGAGCAGCAGACAGGCACACATGGCTGAGTCGCTGTTGTTGCAAGACGTTCGGACACACACTCAAATGTGGGACAGCCAGGATTGGGTTGGGTCGGTAGATATTTCGATAGATTGATTGAGTGTCTTACCTCTGCAGTGTTGTCGCAGTCTGTCGGTCTAAAGCTCTACCCCTCCTGCACACAGCCATCGGTAAAACGTCCGTGCACATGCAGAGATTTATGGCATTTGAAGCGCTCAGCAGTGTTTGCACTTAAACCACACAAAGGGTAATTTACTATGTCCGTGTAAGTGATTACTGGCAACAAACCGGGGTCTGCACTGCAACGTTTAGCCGGTAGCTAATACGGATCAACACTCTTAATGGATGCTAACGTGCTCTTGTGTTGCTTTGCATCTTAACAGTCTCTCTTCTCTCCACACTATTCTTAGCCTTTTTTATCTCAGCGAGTATTCTTGTTTGTTTTCCCGCCTTCTCACCTTCTCTCAGCAATGTTTTGGTCTCTGTCCTGTTTGTTTACTTGTGGAACTTCTATGAAAATGTTGGGGGCATGACATAAACAAGGAACAAGTCAACTCTGAAATTTCGAGGAAGGTAGATGTGATGAATTTCTTTGTTTTGGTCGATATTTGAAGTTTTTAAATTTCCTATCGATCACATTTCCTTCTAAATGAGAGAGATCATGAGGTACTTGATGAAGCCTTTTGTGTAGTATCACATTAAAGAGCCTCAGTAGGATAAGCCCTTGTTTTGTTTATTATCCCATTATTATCTGGCTGTAGTAAAATGTTGCCTTATCCATAGATGGAATTACAGAACGGTTTTCTCCTCTTCGTCTGTTCTCTCTCTCTTCTTCCAGGCCTTGCTGGTCTTAATCCGCTCATCCCTTCTTATTAAAATTCAACCTGTGGTCCTATTTTATCAATGTAGTGTTCCTTCTCCCAGGTGGTCCTTCCTGTTAGGCGAAACAATGTTATCCACCACATCATTATTAGACATTAATTGACTCATCCTATCTTGTCTCCCTTCTGCCTCTCCTGTCTTGGGTTGATTAATTTGTTCCTGGGCAGAATTTTACCTCATTCCGTCCTTTAAAATCAAAGTATCTTCTGCCCGTCTCCTCTTTCTTTCCTTCCACTTCCTTCCCAGAGTTTGGGTACTTGGGTTGAACTTTAAATGCAGAGAAACTTGCTCGGGCAACAGACTGTAACTTTTAGAAACACTCTCTACATTTGTCTTCAGTCTGTCTTCGTTACCAGGCGCAAGTACTCGGTGGACATTTTCTTCTCTGTTGGTAGGAGGAAGGAGAAACTTATAGGCACGTGGGAAGAGTTACAGTTGCAACTAACTAGCGTTCACTTTCGCTGCATCAGGTGAATTTCTCTGTCAAGAGGAACATTTCCGACTCCAGCAAACGCCTCTTCATTTCAGCCTGGAGAGAAGCTGAAATCATCTCCTGCCATTTGCTTTCTGCAATTGACTTAACACCACCTCACTCGCTTCCTATGCCGGCTTCTTCTCTCCGCAGGTCAAGATTAGAGATCAGGTAGTAGTTCTTGTTCCACTCGCTCCAGTCAGAATCAACACATTCTGCCCTGCTCTTCTGTCTCTGTCCTGTTTTTTTTTTTTTTTTGTATGTACTGTATATGGGGAAGTGTTTTATCGTAGGAACTCCTAAAGAGTGAGAGGTGTGTGGGTGTGTGTGAGGTCAGTGTCTAAATTAAATCAGCCTTCTGCAAACCACCCACAGCCATGAATCACACTTGTCTGAGAGAGCGAGAGAGAGGTAGAGAGAGAGAGTGAGCAGAGACGCAGATGTAGCAGGGTGTTATTTCTGCACTTTTTCTTGCACTTCATCCCTTCATCAATGAGAGCGAGATGGTCAGAGACTCTTGCTGGTTTTAAACAGATTTAAATGGGTATTTCTGACAGCTGTGGGAACTGGATTGTGTTGAGATTGATGTTAAAGAGAATTGTATCACCCCAAAATTACAGCAAAATGTGTGTGCGTTCTGTGCTCAGTATGAGTTCCATAATTAAGAATTCAGACACAGGAACTTCTGCAGAGATTTGAGAAGCTATAACAACAAAATGCTGAAGTTTAACCTTATGTGGCTCCAATAAAGCCAATAACCTTCAGAGTGGTAATGGCCTTCTAAGTCCTTTGAACAACAACAGGGACAGAACTCTTGATTCTCCACAGTGTTGGAGGTCTAATAAACAAGATTTTATGAGCAAGTATACCTGTCTAATTAAGCTTAACGATAAACCCCGACGGTGACCCATCTTTCTAATAAAGATCCTGCATTTTCCTTTTTTCAAGCAGAAGTCTGGCTTTGCACGATCAATACGTCAGAAAACGACTTTTGGGTTCTTTTGGGTGGGTGGTTTTGATTTTAAGCCACTGGCCTCACAGGAATACAGCGGAGAGCAGCAGCACTCAGCCAAAGCAACATGCAAGTGTCTCCTCACTGAAGCAAGTTATGAGATTTTGGCTGGAATCGATTGGTGTGATGGAAAAGGTAGATTAAGCAGAGTGCAAAAGGGCTCCAGCTCATAGGGGAGAAACACTCTGAGACTGAGCTCAGAAAGACATCAGCCATGTTCAAGCCAACGGTGTGGGCTGGCATTGATTTAAGGCGCCAGGTGGCTCATTATGCTAAATCTGCTGTCATAAATTTATGGGGTCAAAATTAATTGGTGACAAATACACTGATGAAGTGTAATCACAATAGAGATTTTACAGCTCGTGTCATTCCATTGTCTGAGCTGGGTGAAAAATAAGGGGCTGCGTCCGTACAATTGTTCATCCTCACCTCAATAAAGTTTTTACATAGCAAACCTGACATATTAGGGGGAAAATTGCTAACAAACCATCTATCTCATGTCCTGCCATACAAAGCTAGTCTAAAAGAAAACATGCTTCTTTGGCTCAAGCTGATATTCGACGAGTTCGAAAATGACCGAATAAACTTAATCCAAATCTTGTATTATGCTAACATCTTGCATTACACGTCTCCAAGTTCTGTAAAGAGAAAATCTATGTAAGTCACTAAATGAGTTCGGAACACGTAAAAAAGTACGAGTAAAAAATCTATCTGCATCTGAAATTCAATCATCTGAGGAAACGGAGCTTAACAATTTAATGGAAAGAACCAGAGGTGGTAATTACTGTGGAAATTATTTGATATGCCTCCACGAAAATCATATGAAGCATAGGAGAGAGAGAGAGGGAATCCAGAATGATTGAATCACCAAACAGAATCATTTGGTGATGAAAGAAAGAACGCCGCAAAAATGGACCAAAGTTTGATAAAGATGCAGCATTTTCGTCAGTGTATTGATTGGATTAAATGAAATTGCACACAAATAACAATGTCCTCATATTGTATTTGTCAATTCATCACCACATGTATGTTCCGGTTTAAGATGCAGCTGAGATGGAAGGACGTGACTGGCTTGGAATGGCAGTGGGCAGGCATGGTCGCCGTAGCGTGATGTACACCTATAGAGCAGTGTGTGTGTATCCGTGTGTGTGTAAGACAGAGACAGTGAGAGAGATAAAGAGTCCAGCTGCAAATGACTTTGACCTTAATGTTAACTTATTGTGGTCATATAGAGGTGAGGGACTTTATTCTATTGGCAAATTGGTCATCTCTAACACACACAAACACGTACACACACACACACACACACACACACACACACACACACACACACACACACACACACACAACCACGTGTAGTGGTCACATTTTGTAAGTAAGATGAATTAATTCATATGAAAAAACTAAAATGCTGGCCAAGTGCAATACAGAGGACGGGTGAATGACTGAATTCAGAAAATCACTCATTCTTTTGGTAATGAAAGTAACACACAGACACACACACGAGAGGGTGGGGGGAGAGAGAGAGAGAGAGATGCACACTGTTTATTTTTTTCCCGTAATTGCGATGTTTACATTTCACATTATTATATAGAGGTAGATTAAGGAAGTAATAATCTCTGACATGGAAGTATAGAAGTCATTTTCTTGGCATGGCATTGGGCAGATGTGTGTGTGTGTGAGACAGACTGCCAAAGAGAGTCCAGCTGCGATGACTGTGACCTTTACATTAACTTATGGTGGTCATATAGAGGTGAGGGACGTTGTATTGCCATCACGCCATAATGTGAACACAAACACACACAACCACACAAAAGATGAGGAAGAGGGAAATTGGTTGATTTTTAATGAAAATCATTTTGGTTATATAAAACGCACACACACACACACACACACACACACACACACACACACACACACACACACACACACACACACACACACACACACACACACACACACACACACACACACACACACACACACTGGCCAGTGGGAGTGAGAAAATGAACACAGGAGTGAGTGAGTGACAGGCGAGTGTAACACAGCAGCGACACACACACACACACACACACACACACACACACACACACACACACACACACACACCCTGCATCCTGCTCATGAGTCTGAATGCACGTCAGTATATATCTGGAGGGATGCATGATGGGGCCCATGATGTGAGGAACACGTGCTGCCCTCAGCAGAATGAAGAGCATATTGATCACATTTATATGCTAACCTTCATCACCGCGGCTGATATGACATTTCCTCTGCATGTGAAATTAGCTCCGGGTGCTCAGAGGTGCGGTTTACTTCACGTTAACCCTCCATGGCTCCTGAACAACAATGAGCTAGTAAAAAGACTAGTTTGTTATTGCGTAACTGTTCCATAATTTTCACCCCCTTGTTGCTTTTACTCACTAATTTCTCTCCCAAGCTGAAGTGACTCACTTGGTCTCATAGTCGACCCTTTTGGTTCTTTTATCTTCGGTACAATGAACACCACTTAACTGGTCGGGTCAGTTAAGTGGTGGTTTTTGCCCCAGGTTTTAATTTATTTCTGTTACATTTCCACCTTTGCCACTTATCTGGCCCATTCTTTCTTTTCAGAATAATGATTTAGCCAATGAGTCACTTTAGCCTTCTTCCTGCTCTGTTTGTTTCAGTCTCTACCTCTTTGTTCAAGGCCTCTCACTGCTCCCTCCCACCCTCCCTCCCTTCATTTCTATTTCCCGTCGCTTCAAGGACCTTTCCTCTATTTCTCTCCCTCTTTTCCCTCTTTCCCTCCCTTCTTCTTTCTGTCACTCTCCAAGGACTCCAAAGAAACTGCGCTCTTACCGCAGCAGGAGAGGTAAAGGAAGGATACAGAAGGGGGAAATGAGGAAAGGCAGCCCGAGGAATGATGCTTTAGGAACTTTTTCTGTGAGATGTTTGCTTTCGTGTTACAGCAAACTTTTACATTTTCTGTTGCCCATAAATGAGCGAAAATCAATAGAATCGGTTTGTAAGACTACTTAGATTAAGCTAATGAACACAACCTTTCCTCTCACTCTCTCACTCTCACTCTCTCATATGTCTTAGTAGCATGTGTGTGTGTCTGATCTCCAAACACTCTCGCGTCTTCTGTACACGTTCCCTTGGCTTGGGCTATCACACAGTGGACATGCTCACACACCAAAATCCTCTGATGTCCCAGGATTCATCTGACCGCTTCGCAGACCAGATTGTTGAACGTTCGGGCAATTAATCTGACCAACCAAGACCCCCCTGACATTCCACATCAGACCACATCCCATCAGGCTGAAAGTTGCTCTGTACACCCATATCTGGTTAAAATGGGGGTTAAACTCGTGGTCTCCGGGCTTCAGTTTGTCGTTGTTGTGCGGAGACAAACATAATATTGAGGGATTTTGTTTCTTTGACGTGCTGTATCTGTCTCTATAAAAAGACTGGAAAACACACACACACACACACACCCAAAGGAGTCATATTTGGACAGAAACACACAAGCAAATACTTGCTGAAGAACTGACATCAACTAGCCTGTTATTTTATTTATAGTTTCTAACACCGTTGTACATTTTGTTACTTGGCTATTCATGGTCAAAACAAATCTGGCGTCTACATCAACTCCAACAACAATGAGTTACAGTTACACATAATGAAAACGGCATTAAATTAGAATGTACTTACCTCCCACAATGCAGTCTGACTGATGTGAGACGTCCAGGTTTCCCTGCTTCCATCGGCCCGTACCTTATTACCATGTCTCAAAGGGCTTTACAGGCTCACAACAGTAATGGATCCTGACCCAGAACAAGCTCTCTGAGGAGACAGGAAGCAGAAACCAAACCTCTCAGGAGAGGAAATTCAGACAGATCCTCACTGCTCAGACAGGTGCAGTAAAGGAAAGAAACCATCAGTACAGAAGTGGCAAAATACAGAGAACAAGAATAAGATTATGATCCAGCAATAGGAGCTAAGCAATGATAATGTTTTACTTGTAGCAATAATGTAGTTTTCCGGTGTTATAATACAAACAAACCACACAGGCTTTTGAGAGAGTTTAATTACGGCTTGGATGCCATTTTATTTCCGTGTTTGAAACCGTATCCCGTCGTCACAGAACGTAAAGTACAATAACTTCCCTATGGCATGAATGCAGCATTATAGGAACGAGGCCCATTAGTGGCTAAAGCACATTCCCCCACAACACAAGGGAATGATTATTTTAGCCTTGTGCTAGTATTAAATTTACTACTGTGCTGGAATTCTTTATTTTTTTGTGTGCGTGTAGCCATGTATTAATGTCATAAAATGTCTTGCATCACCAGGAGTTGCACCATTTAAAGCACTTTGAAAATAAAGCCCGGCACTATACCTGTCAGCGCCGCACTCAGACGGAGAATGACTTCCAATGTGGCTGTAAATACATCCCCGAATATTATAAACAGACAACTTTAATGGAGCCGTAAATATGTCATGGGTATAAGATAAACAACGGCGGCGTTATACACGTCCCCGCGTCAGACACACACAGAGAAACATAGCTGTCAGGAGTGTGTGTGTTATCTTAGCTGTATGCCTGTTGACTGGACGGAACAGTCTGTTACGGAGTTGGCAGATTGGGGTCTCTCTCTCTCTCTCTCTCTCTCGCTCTCGCTCTGTGTGTGTGTGTGTGTGTGTGTGTGTGCGTGTGTGTGCGTGTGTGCGTGCCACTGTTTTCTGAGTAATTCTGAACGTGTCCTGAAGCTATAGAGGAAATTAGACAGATGGACCGCATGGAGCCCGCACAGTCCTGACAAGACACGGGCCCGGCTTTGAGCTGGCCCAATCAAATCCCCAACCTGAACAAGCTGGGAGCCGCTTTGTCTCCTGCGGCATGGAAACACGGCGCAGACGTCAGATATGAGTGATGCAACCTAACGCCGCAACAGTTTGGTATCTTTTTAAATGACTTGGACACTTTAAGAGATCGGCGAATCCGAGCGGAGGTGAATCAGGGATAAAGTCGTAAAATGGTGGCACAAACGCAGGAGATGAGGTGAAGTAATAAAAGAAAAAAAACTTTGTGAAGAAAGTTACTAATTAATGAACTCTGTTTGGGCGCAACTAAGCAAAGCTAATGGAAACTATTCTCTCCCTCCTCTCTCTCTCTCTCTCTCTCTGTTTCTTCTCCCCCTCTGTAAATCTCTCTCCTCCTTCC
The DNA here is from genome assembly GCF_046128005.1 of Genypterus blacodes. Taxonomy (NCBI): domain Eukaryota; kingdom Metazoa; phylum Chordata; class Actinopteri; order Ophidiiformes; family Ophidiidae; genus Genypterus; species Genypterus blacodes. The sequence continues at coordinate 1,712,831 of NW_027466909.1, read as the reverse complement.
CTGCGACATTCCCTCTCCACCTTCCTTCTCCTCCTCCTCTTCCCTCCATTCCTTCCCCCTCTCTCTGACAACCACACACACACTCACACACTCGGCTCGCCATCTCTCCCCATCTCGCTCTCTTCTTTGCTCTCTAATCCCTTTGCATTCTCTCTCTCCCTCCCCCTTTGTCCCTCCTTCCTCCCCTTTCTCCTCTCCCATTAGAAATGTACTAGGAATGACTTGGACCATGAAATTAAAATATTACTGAGTGACATCACAGAATATTTCCAATTCTCTGGAAAGAGAGAATTTTAAGAATCCGAAGCGGCGTTAACAGGAAAAAGGTCGTTTAGAGGGCAAATTAACATTTCAGACTTTATTTATTTATTTATTTTAGCAGTGTAATGGCATACTTTAATTGAAACATCTCTGGGAATGGAAAGTGTGGTAAAGGTTCATGTGTATTTTGTTCAAAGTTGCTTTCCCTGGCCTCATTTCCTCTCCTATCTGCTTTATTTCTTCTTTGCTTATTCTTAAACAAGCACGGGTACATGAGAAATAATGTCTTGTTTTAAATCTTTATAATAAATCCGGCAGCAGCGCCACATTCATCCCCTGTTGGTTTAGCTCTGGTAAATGTGTCTGCTCAGGCTCCCTGGCTCCTCTGGGAGCTATAGATGCATCACTAAAGGAAGCGCCATACATCTGCTTCAAGTTTAACTTCTGCTTTCATTCCTCTTTCTTCCCCTGGTTATATATGTGTGTAAGCTGGGGATGTGACTCTGCAGTTAGACATGTACAAACGTAACATATCCCTCAGTGCCTAGTCCAAAGAAAGAAAGAAAGAAAGGGAGAGAAAGAAAGGCTCCGTCAGTTCAGGAGCCTGTGGTGAGGAGCTCATGCTGGACAGGCCGACACATGGAAAGAGTTTCCTTCGTCTTTTCTCTTCTTCTCTTGCCAGCACATGATACTGACTGACTGGGTACACTCACCCGTCTCCTTCTTTTACTTGCACTTTCCCCTTTTTCAACTGAGTGAATACGGGAGATGAACTGCCTGCTGTCAACTGCCTGGTTCACAAAAAGGAAAGAGAGGACCCAGTCTAAATGCTTTAAGCCTGGAGACTCTGGTGACTTGTTGCAATGGTCCTAATGTCTCCCATGGAACAGCACATTGATGATTTTGCTAAGAGCACCAGCAGGGGGTCGGTTCATGCTCATAGATTCCCCCCCTTTGGGTTTGTTTGTGGCCTGATGGTGGCACTAGAGGAAAGGTCAGCCAGTTCACCGCTCTATCAGCAGCAGATGTTATGGAAATCAAGCTGAAGGATGATGATGGATTATGGAGCATCAAAAATGACAATGTGGCCAGTTTCTGCAACATGGAAGTGTTGTTTGTTGGTTGTAAATACAGTATTGATCAGCCTGACTACCTGACCAGCTAAAGGAAAATCTTCATTCATAGTTGGTGGTTTGACATTCAGTCAAATTGAAGCTGTTAAGTCTATTTTTTTCGATCTAGAATCAGCTGTTCATTTCCATGTCACTTCTGTTCCCGCGAGTTGACACAGCCTTGACACTAATTTAGCGTTACATAAGTTAGAGGGGGATGTGTAAAGAGCGAGTGGCGTGCACTCCCACTGATGTGACAGGAACAAGCCACAGCAGCATGGTGATAACAGAACAGTGGGGCTGCAGAGAAATTGGCTCCATACTGTTCAAAAAAGAAAAAGAAGAAAGCTGCATCTATTTGACGCATATATGAGTGGAAGTATGATGACACGCTGTCGCTCTTGGCCCAGGGTTTGGACAGTTGGAGACATTCTTCCTTCCACTATTTCCATTCATCAGAGACCCTAGTTGAAGTGTGTGTGGTTACAGTAACTGTAATTGCTGATTAATACAAGTTTCTACTTGTTTATTTGTTAAAACCAGTAATTGATGTAATTATTTCAGTAATCGTGCCCAAATTTAGACTTCTGATCAGTATCACTCTATTTTCATTATAGTTTTAGGTAAAGTAGTTCCTAATTTTACCTTGAAGATCAAAGCACCTTATGATGTAAATAATTACGTCCTCACTTCCAACCTTCCTTTCTCTCTCTCTCTCTCGCTCTCTCGTTCTCTCGCTCTCTCTCTCGCTCTCCCTCCCTTTCTCTCTCTCTCTCTATCACCCTCTCTCTCTCTCTCTCTCTCTCCCCTTGTCCTTTTAACCCCGATGCGTACCGTATGCCATCACGCCCATATATGGGCAACACTATCTGGCCGCCCTCCAGTAGCCAATTAGAAATGCTAGATGAGTTGGAGCCTGTCCTTTGGAGACCGAGGTCACCCCAGCAGCTATCGCCATGGGAGACCTCATCGGAATGCTTGCCCGGCCAATCACATCCTCTCACCTTCATTAGCGATTCGGTTAATGTCAAACCAGAGTCCAACTGCTCTCTAATTCACTCTGTCAGGCTCAGTCCTGCTCTCGCACATATCCTCCTTATATTGTAATGTTTCATTCCTGACGCACTCTTGCACTTCTGCACTTTCTCCTGTCTCTCCTCCCTCTGATTCACTCCATCCATTTACTTATTTACCCTTCATCCCAGCTGATGAATGGACTCCCTAGATGCAGAGCTGACCTGCATCTGCCTCCTTCTTTGGCTTTTGCTTTCCCTCCTCCTGTCTCACACCATCTCCATCTCCCTCTCACAAATCAGAGGAGCAGGATGAACACACACATCTACTGTATGTTTTAGTGTGTAGGCAAGTTTGTTGAGAGTGTATCCATGCTTTTTCTATGTTAGAAAGTTTTCACAAATTCATTAAAATTGCATAAATATATATTCAGACAGCCTGGCATGTTGCATGGTGTTATTTGTTATGTATTATTAATGGTTGTCCAGGTTCACAGGTCTTTAAATGCGTTCAGTGTGTAGGCAGCAACACACGTTCTAATTTAAAGTTCCTCTGAAAGGTAAATAGTTGAAGATGCAGCAGGGATTTGATGGATAGAAACTGAATAGGCTGTAATTTTAAAAAGGAGTTTATGGTCGTTGTCTTGAGATGGTTTGTTTGCAGGATAACTGAAAGGTCCACAGCTGATTGTGGTTAAATTTGTTGGAGAGGTGCGGAGACGATCCAAATCCAGGTGCACACATATGTCCATTCCTTCAAAAAGCAATGATCTGATTCATTCATTCATCATTACGACCAATATTAGGTGTGTTTTTGTCCGCATCAAGATAAAAACCGACAAAGAGCCAGTGTTCAAATCCTGAGTATACCAGTTTCCAACACGGTTCAAGGTCAAATGCAGAGCCAGTGGAGTGTTCAATCCATTAACACTATATATCTCTAGTGTGTGTGTGAGTGTGTGTGAGAGGCAGGTTACACAAGCCGGCGCAGCTCCAAGAAACACATCCTCTCCTGAAGCCCCGGCCAGTATCTCAGGCCAGCATCCAAAACTCAGTGTTCAACAAAACATTGATCACGGTGCACAAAAAAGTACAAAGTAATCTTCAAGTCCAAGAGAGCACAGACGTCTCACTGCACTATAACCATGACAACCTGCAGGAAATAAGATCCTCCAGTGGTCACAGTTTGCTTTGTACCAACATCCTCACCTCTAATTTGTACAATGCTTCAGTTTATTAGCGATGGTGTTAGAAGCCTGTATAGATTATCATACACTCACACACGAGATGATCATAAATCCTTTAATAAAAATGTAATTAGATTATTATGATTGCAGTTTTTACTCAGTAGAACAGAAAACGCCTCTGATGAGTATTCAGTGAACGTCATAACTCTGCCTCAATTTGCATAATGATCAAATTAATGTAATGGATTTCATGTAAATTGCAAAAAGACTAAATATTAATCACTGGGCATGCTGTTCTTGTTAAGCAGTCAGTGGCTGTGTGTGTGTGTGTGTGTGTGTGGGGGGGGGGGGGGAGTGGGGGTGGGTGTGAGACTGTCATATCATGGCAATTTGTATGCATAAAACTGCTGATACCTGATATCAGCCGCCGCACACACACTAACACACACACAAACAGCTCAGAATATGAATGTGATATCTGGTATTATACAATCAGTTATGTTCCCATGAGCTCGGCCTCGTAGGATCCTTCCTTCATCTTCATGTTTATCGTCCTCTTGCTCTCATGATGTCACTCATCTATTTCTCTGATGGTCTAACGTCCTCGCTCTCGCTCACTTCCTCGCCGTCTCCCTCCTCTCTGGCAGGTTAAAGTTTGATATATGTAAGTCAGCAGAGTTTAAAGAATGAAGGAAGTGCAAGTGTTGCATTATCCACTGTAGAGCAATGGCTGCCAGGGCGTATTGGATAAGGAGAGGGGGGGAGAAATAGTCGAAAGAGTGAAGGGGAAGGGTGATAAATAAAGATGGTGAGAAACCGGGGAGCGAGAAATTGAGCGAGCAGGGGCCAAAAAGCAAGAACGCAAGCAAGCAGGAAAGAGGAGGAATACAATAACGAAACCAGAGGAGCCTGAAAGCAAGCAGAAGGGGAGGTAGAGGCGTAGAGGAAAGTGTTAGCCCACTTTTCCCACTAATCTCCTCTCAGGTTGTGTGGTAAATCAGTCACCTCTGTGGGAGGCCAACCCCACTGGAACCTATTACTGATAGAGACGGAGAGAGAGAGGGAGAGAGCATTGTCTGTTATTTGAGGGGCAGGAGGAGAGATCGACTGTGAGAAACGGCCAAAGATGGAGAGAGATGTTGTGTTGAGAGAGACAAAAATGGCTGCTGGGGACTAATAAACTGGCAAAGGAGGGAGGGAGGTGCAACCTGTGTGTCCACTTCAGCCGTCAACTCTTCCCAGTAGCCAAATTGAGCTGAGTGAAAACGTCCACCGGGTCAGAAGCAGCCAGGAAAAGAAGATGGAACTCGATATGACACAAGTTACACAAGGCCGAGACACAGAAGTCCACAGGCTGAGGATGAGCAGGGAGAGGTTGAGAATATTGAAGGAGAATTCAAACCCAGGATGCCCCGGTTGTGTAGAAATGCTGAACGGGTGCTTCTAACAAATTCACCAGTGCCATATTAATGTGGATTAATGTTAGTTCAAGGGAAAGTGCTGAGTTGCAGAGGGAGAGTTGCTACAGCAGCACCCTGTTTCAGGCAGGTCTGTGGGTGCTTGATTTTAAGAAATGCAAGCTTTAATCACACCTCTGACATGAGACAGAAGCTTCCAAAGGACTCAACAGATGCTGCTTTTGGTTCCTAATCCTCAAGTTCCAACAATATGTCCTTGGTGGAGAGACTGTAATTACCTACGGGACAGAAAAATCTGATAATTTCAACAAAACAAACAGATCTTGTCTGGGCTTGTTCAGTAAGGAACCTTCTATTTTCCTTTTATTGATAATTATAAGTCTTCAATTTTCCCATTACACTTTTACAGAAGCTGAAACCTTCAAACACAAAGGGTGGACGCTTCATTTGACTGTGTTTATTGTCCTGTTTCCTTATGTAGCATCTCTAGGGCGTAAGATTATTATGATCACGCTTGATTGATCGATTGATTATTGTGTAGTGATTGGCCCGCGCTGGCTTAGACAACAAATCTCTCACAAAAGAAGTAATTCTACAAAATGAAACAATGCAGCAAAAAACAACACACTTCACACCGTGTCTTGTAATTATCCAACCAAGAGAAATCTGCAGACTTGAGATGTTTTACTAAAGAAAACATTGCAAAAATAACTTTAAACCTGTGTGTGTGTGTGTGTGTGTGTGTGTGTGTGTGTGTGTGTGTGTGTGTGTGTGTGTGTGTGTGTGTGTGTGTGTGTGGCCATTTTGTCTAACTCGGAAGGCCATTAGTCAGCAAATGTTGGCGTGTCTGTTTCGTGTATGTGTGCACAGTGTGTATTTGAGAGAGAGAGAGTGTGTGTGTGTGTGTGTTTGGTATTATGTATTGTACATTGTGTGTAAGAGCAAGATGCTATTAGCCAAGAAACAGCTCCCACGAGACCGTTTTTAATCAACTGGCCCAATCATTGTTGAGAAAATAATTATTGGGGGGGGGGGGGCGGCGGGAGAGAGAGAGAGAGAGAGAGAGAGAGAGAGAGAGAGAGAGAGAGAGAGAGAGAGAGAGAGAGAGAGAGAGAGAGAGAGAGAGAGAGAGAGAGAGAGAGAGAGAGAGAGAGAGAGAGAGAGAGAGAGAGAGAGAGAGAGAGAGAGAGAGAGAGAGAGAGAGAGAGAGAGAGAGAGAGAGAGAGAGAGAGAGAGAAGAAGACGACACATACTTGCACACGCTGCCACACACTATAAACTAGCGCTGTCTCCTAGCATAGATGATTTGAATCATTGGTTGAGAAGCCTGGAGTCAAATATCAGGTCCTCGGTTCTAAACAACCATTTGTGCTTCGTAAAACATTATTTGTGTGTGCATACGTGTGTGTGTGTATACGTGTGTGTGTGCATACGTGTGTGTGTGTGTGTGTTTTGCCCAGCCGTAACTACACAGCAGACAGGCTGAATCAGGAAAATGATGCCCTCAGGCTAAAACAGTCACAGTCACCTTCAGCCATGCAAACTTCCATTAGACGCCTCTGTCAACACATACAGTACAGTGTGTACACACACACACACACACACACACACACACACACACACACACACACACACACACACACTTTAAGGTCAAGCGTTATATGCGATGAGGCGTCCTACTTCTATGTTTCACTGCATGTTTTCCACACACTTATACCTTATAGGATTTTGTCGCTTCATGGCGTTTAAAATAGTTTAGCATATAATTTACAGAATTCTGTGGTTGCTGCCACTAGATGGAGCACTAAACATTCCGACAATTCCTCCAGAATTCCACTTAAACACAGCTACAGAGCGAATCAGTGATGTTTTCATGGGAGCACATTTTCAGTAATCTTGATCTTTGTTATATCCAGAATCTCTGAGGTCTGAGAGCAATGACGCTTTGATGATGCCAAAAATGCAAGAAAAGAGCAATATACAATACATGAGATTGTTACTTTCATCGCTGTGATGACTCAAACACTCTGAATATCTCCCCGGGTTCAGATGTGAGAGTGACGTACCTGCTGTGTGCCTGCGTATCAAAGACTTGGCCTGACTGGGTAATGTTTTCTGTTTGAATGCTCTGTTTGTCCGTCTGGCCTCCAGCTTTCAGTGTTGAAACAGCACTTGGCTGAATCTTCTCTTCTTTATCTGGCTCACAAGCACTTGAGCTGAGCTGCAGCCGCCGGCTCGACCGATGCAGAAATGTCCTCGGTTGAAACTCTTGGAATAAGCGTGTGTGGCTCCGCTGCTATGAGGCTCGCTCCGTTCTAAAGAGACAGATCCTCAGAATATTGTTGCTCAGTAAATGTTGGAGTATATAATATTGATTTTACTTGGAATGTTTGTCTTGGTGGCCATTTTTACAGCGATAGTGCCATTTAAGAGGCTGGCAAATGTAATTTTGACATCTTCCATATGTAGCAAACTAGAAGATTTAATGAAAACTTTGAGTCATGAAGACAGTGAGTCATAAAGAGAGAGAATGAGTTCTGTTCCTCTGTGAAACTCTTGATCTTTCCCTGCGGTTAAAGCAGCCACTCCCCCTGCACTCCCTCGATCTGCTTCTCTCTCTTTTTTGGCTCCTTCCGCACTTATTGAAAATCCTTTCTCCTCCACTCTGGAGCTTTTCCAGCCATGGAGAGGACGGAGATGTAAGAGAGACAGAAACTCAACAAATGTTAGAGCAAACAAACGACTAATCAATTGCCAGCCGCACTCTGCGCTGGGATGTGAAGATGCTACAACAAGAATGCCTCTCTGCTTTCCACTTACACTCTGAGGAGGCCGCAGATACGCAGCATGTTGCTTTAAGTTCTTGTGAACAGCACTAAAGAGGTAAAAGTGACATTTGTCTCAGGGCTGATAACGATATTGTGATTCTGTTTTATCAGCTGGCGTTTCAGGGGTTAATAAGTTATAAGCCCATATGTCTTTGCACCATAACACTCAGCAAGGCGCTAAACTTTCATTTTACACCGCATTCGCACAACAGTACAACTTCTACAACTACTGTCGCCATATGCATCCAAACAGGAAGTAAAATGTTATGCCAAAATAAAGCACATGCATATACAGTATGTTGTTATACTGTTTTTCCTCTCCAGTATTTTGTTCTAGGTCAAATTTAGGAATACTGAATATGCAGGCAAAGATTCAGAGCGCTGCCTTTGTGATAACCTGGAGCTTTATTTCTATTTTTAGAAACAGTATCCCATCTTAGCATTTTGTCAATATCCTTCAAAAGAGGTGTTCCCACAGTTGATATTTGGAAACATTGGGCACATTGTTTTTTGTGAATTTCTCTGAGATAGAGCCGCACCGGGGACAGAAAAGTCAGTCGATTCCACTGAAGTCCCCTTTGTTTAGTTTGCATGCATAGCACATCATGGCCTCTAGGGGCGCCAACAGCTTTGACTTTGACAGTGGCCTGGTTTTGAGTCACGTTTGATTCTCTTTATTGCGTCAGAAATTACAGCAAGGTATTTCTTTGAATTTGTAAATGAATTAGGAAACTCTTTACTCACACACACACACACACACACACACACACACACAGCAGTAGGCACTTTGGCACATTATCGATGGGCGTAAAAATAAATCCCGTTGACGAAGCTTTTTCTGAACAGGTGACGGATACAGCCTGAGGGAGAGAGGGGGCATATGCTCACACACACACACACATGCACACACACTGACACACACAGGCATACGCACACACATACGCACACACAGACTTTATCCAGTGCCGTCCCTTGCTCCCTCCCTCTCACCCTCCATCTGTGTGAAGTACATTGAAGGACAGATGCAGTAAAGTTCTCTGGGTGCTGCTGAGGTCACGACCTTCAGGAACGATCAGATCTTTGAATGTTGAAAGCTTCAGTTATCTTTCAAATAAACCCAAAACTGTATGACAACAGATCTTCCAGAAATGACATCATCCCCATCCCCATCTTTTTCCACGTGGGAACATATATGCCATGCAGGATCTTTGTGTTGTTGTTGTTGTTGAAAAGGACAGAATGTAAAGGTGAAGTGCACAGAAATGTCCTTCCATGCCTGTGGAGTGCTTGATGTGAGACAACATGGCATCTCCACTTTTTTGTAGCTCCTAGTGCCATCGTGACTGCTGTGTGTCTTTCTCTCCATAGGCGCCGTCATACACACATACACACACACTTTCCCTCCCTCCGTCTGTCTCTTGTGTTCTTCCCTCCATCCATCCATCTTTTCCCAGCTGTGTTCCTGTATATGTGACCTTGCCACAGTGCAAAACTGCTGTACACTGACCTCTCTCTCTCTCTCGCTTACACACAAACACCACACACACACACACACGCACACACACACATACACACACAACATGCATGTGCTGGACAAACACACACTGAAAAACACTCAAAAATTTATTTTCACAGTGACATTTAACAAGTACTGATAACTCACCAGATGACCTCTCAGAACACACGTGTGCAAAATGACACACACACGCGCACACACACACACACACACACACACACACACACACACACACACACACACACACACACACACACACACACACACACACAGTGACCTGACACTCCGTCCCACAGAGGAATACAGAGTGTTCTTGTTTGTCTTTCACACTGTTTGGCTTTCTTCACACAAATGGATGATAGGGAGGAGAGGAGCAGTGGAGGATGGAGGAATAGTTAATCAGAGTCTGAGGGCTTCAATCTAAACTGTTAAAATGGTAGATTCAATAATGGGAAAAGGGGGGGGAAATGGATGAAAGCATGTGTCTGTCTTGTTTTTGCTCTGTGCTCACACCCCTGGTGGGATTGGAGAGGAGAATGGGGCACGCATAGAGGAGGTGTGAGGGAAAAGAAAAGGAACGTGGAGAATATTCCGTCTCTGATCAGCCTGTGTACGACCCCCTGTGCCGCTGCCGCCGCCGTCCTTCTTCTTTTCCTGCCTCCACCCTCCTCACCCCCTCAGATTCCACCTCTCCTCAGACTCAGTCTCAAAGCCTCAGATCATAGAAATAGATTTAGAAAATAACCGAATCCACAAATAAATCATGCACGGCCTTAGAGAAGGCGTTCAATGAAACAGGAATAAAAGACCCACAACCTTTGAGAAATCAGCCAAAATCAATAACTGCGACTGTGAGGTTCAAGTGAAACAGTTACTTCCATGTTTGTGATTTACAAAGACCAGAAGCTTCCTCAGCGTCTGAGACGACACCGTGTCTTCTTAGCCGACTGACAGATGGAGGCGATGCAAATGATCAGCAGCTGTCTAACAACACATTCATGAGTTTGAGACCCACTGACCAATATTAGACTGGAGGATGTTAAAGCAGTTTATTAAACAAAGATAGGATGATGTAGGAGGACAGGAGGGGAGAGTATGTGCGTCAGTGACACTCTAACTCTATGTGTGAGACGAGAGCTATGAGACACAGGTGAGACAGGAGACATGGAACACAGGTCGTAATTGGCAGATGTGTGGAGGTTCAGGGCGGCACTGTAACTGTCTCTTGTTTGCTTTAATCGCTTTTATTCAACTTTATCTGCTGCATTTCAACTTCTGTGCTTTCATTTTAGTTGTTTAATCTCTAATCTCTAATCTTTAATTTGTGTGTGTGTGTGTGTGCCAAGAGGAGGCAGGCACTTTTCTAATTTTTGTCTTCAACTTTCTTAATTTCTGATGGGAATTATGGCTGAATTTGTTAATAGTTGCAGCCGTGTGTGTCTCTTGCCTTCATGCTGCCACGGTGGAGCAATTACACAATAACGGATCCTGTTTGTTCTTAAATGTTATTTCCAGCTTTATCGCCAACCATTGTCAGGGATTTTCTCATTAATTTCAGAGTCTTTGCTCCGACTCCCAGTCATTCGCCAGTAGTCGACAAAAATAAACTAAGCAAAACAAACTCACGCGAAGATAAAGAGACGATAAATGACTTCAGTTTACTCTCTTCACTTAATTAGAATTGGCTCACACGGTCACCCATAGCAACGGCACAACCGTTAAAGACACACAAAAAAAATACAGAGCGCTCAGAAAGATATTTAGCAGCACCGGAGGAACATTGAGTACAATAATACTACTTTGCTACTTCTGTTAAGGTCGTAACCTTTTACCACAGATAAGCAACGAGCACGTTTCAATTTCTTTTACGTTGTGATGTGAGATTATTTCCTTTTCATTTGCGTTCAGCTCCTAAGTTTCACATTAATAATATATCAGTATAACGTCTACAAATGAGCCCTAAAAGAGGAACAAACCTATACAGTACGTCGACTGTACACTCCACTGTTTTCACCCCATTGAAATCTGAATCAACATGTCTGCTCCGCTCATAATGAGGCAACCTTGCGACAGAGCAGCGAGCCAAGTTTAATCAGCAGCCGTGTAACCTGGGGCGATGCCTTTCAACTTCCCCAGCAGTGACTTCTTACGCAATCCAGCCTCCAGCGTTATCCTGTGGCGCTCATTAAGGACACATCAAAACAGAGGGAAGAGAGGACAAATTGCTAATTTTCGAAACACGGCAGACGTGAGTAAAAAGTGTTCGTAGCCTTAAAAAAAAAAAAAAAAAAAAACGCCACAATTTTACTTTGAAATAAGTTGGAGATGACAAAAGTAATTGGCATCCATCGCAAGTTTCGCTTTGCTTTTGATTTTGAAGTCATAATAAAACATTGGATGATCCTGATATTTCAAACAGACTATTTCCTTTAATTAGTGTCACAGGTGTCTGCAGTCTGTATAAAGTTGATTGACGTCGTTGTGCACCACACTAAACATGGAGAAGACATTATTTTCCAACTTTACACCAAATCATCTCTCATCTTTCAGCAAGCACAGCCATAATATAACAATTTGTAATCTTCTGCCTAAACCTGATGTTCTGGTTTGGTTGGTTAATCCCAACACGTCTGCCCAAAGCCCTGATAAGCAGCTTTGATGGTTAACAGATCAGCTGTAAACCTCTAGTTCAAACTAAAACACCTCTGTGACAGTCAGACGAGGAGACATCTCTGTCTTGTCTCTGTCTCGTCTCACTCTCCCTGCACTGCGTGAGCCTCCTCTGCTGCCCAGCTTTGGGTTTCCTTCACCTGTTCTGCATCAAGCACGTTATCATGACTTCACTCCAGACCCATATGGCAGAGCAGCTGGTGTTCTTGCACGGTAGTGATGCCCCCAAGCAGCTTGCGTCTTCCTTCTCCCGTCTCTCTTTTTGTTGATTTTTGTTTGTGTTGCATCTCCACTCTGACTCCCCATTGTCCTTGAGTTTAATAATATAAACCTCTCTACCTTCCTATGCATCGGATACTCACTCTGGGTCTGAAGGATGTTTGGGGTCTTTAAGATGAATTCCTTTCTTTCTTTAATCTCTTTTTGGTATTTGGGAGATGGCCACCGCCTACATTAAAGGCCCATTGCGTGATTTTCAGGTCCAAACAAGCAAATGCCCCAGCATCTTCACACATAATCAACACAGCTCTGAACGTGTTTATCTACTCAGATATGCAGATACGAGGTGTTTAACAACGACTCCCAGGCTGTCAGACGCACCGCAGGAGGTCACATGTGTAAGGCAGATACAGCCAAACTGAAGCTGCATGGAGAGTCGGCTAGAAAAAGTGTGGAAAAAGTGTTGTATTTTATTGATCCTTTAGGAGCTTTAGTGACATTTCTGTGCACAGTGAGTGTCCTCCCACCCCGGGGTATCCAGGAAACATAGCGGGATATTGTGGTGCTTACAAATCGAGCTTCGACATTGAGTATTTGAAATATTACTATGACCAATATTTTAGCCAACTGGACCTCTGTGCAGACGGCTGTATAATGCATTTTCTTTTTGGGAGCAAATTTTGCAACACGCCGTCTTGTTAAGTCACAAAGTACAACACGGATCTGAACTAAAACTAAATGGTTTGGCTTTTTCCAACTTCTTCCTTACCCGGGAATAGAGCTGTGACCTTGTTAAATGGAAGATAATAATTAGATCTCACTGCCTCACGTCAGACTCCCAGGATCCTCTGAGGTCTCCTTTATTTAAACTCCCAGGGCATCACAGAGGCTCCGGCAGAGGAACGACACCATTCTTGTCCCCATCGTTGTTCTACAGAATCGTGATTTCAACTGTGTGAATGTCATTAGTTCTATCTGACTGCATTGAAGTCCCTCTCTTATTTGTGTGTCTTTACTGTACAGATATGATAGCGCGTTTACTACAAAAGGAACTTTGTGCCAAGTAAAAACCCTCTCTGATCAGTCTGTCTGCTATCGGCACAAGTTTGCCTGCAACTCGTCAAAGTGAAAGTATTAATCTTCCACTATGACAGAAAACGACACGGCTCATCCTCACCAGGATACGAGTCTTTCCTTCTCTGTCAACTTCATTTCCTGTTAAATAAGCGGAGCAACAAGTGGAATACTTTCTCCCAAACTTTCCTGTCTGTCGGTGTACTGGAATTCTGTTTGTGATCCCAGTTCCCAAACACTAAAATGTACAAGAACCGTCAAACGTAAAAAGGCCTTAAACTGTCTTTCTTTGAGACTCAAAGATCACATGAAATAACCCTCAACCCTGTCTTCGCTGAGCTTCCACACTCTCAACTCCTTCACCCTAAAGACTCTGACTCCTGTCAATCGATAGGAGCTCATACAGAATGTAGCCGGTTTCTTTCCTGTCTATATGATTGCGTTCCTCGCTTTCCTCCACAGATTCTAGCCCTTTTATGCTTTCTATACTTTGTCTCTAACAGATTAAATGGCTTTAAAAATGATTACTTTAGAGATATTCTTCAGCTGGGAGTCTTTTTGTAATGGTCAGCAGACTAAATCAAAGTCGATTAATATTTACCCCGTCAGCGCTGCGCTATTGAATAGACTAATGGCATGAATAAACAAATGTCTAGTTTACTTTCCTCTGCGTTTGTTCAAGGATCTGCGTCTCTGTCTGTCTGCGTCTCTGCTGGTTTGACAGTTCATATGTTTCATACCCAAGCTTGATGGACATCCTAATCCCACATCGATTGTTCACATACATGGAAGGCAACATAGGATGTTTAATATATTTGTGTAAATACATTCTGCTACACAGTGAGTTGGAGTATTGGTCCGCTATGCCGGGCGAAGGATATGAGCAGAATTGTTCGTCGCTTCCTCTTATTGCCTTCTCCAGAGCCCTCGGGGGAGGATGTGTGAATCGAGTGGTTCAACAGTTGGCTCCATATGCAGTGAGGCTTTAAGGTGCTCTTACTTCACCTTCTAGACGGCTGACAGCTTCAGAGGAGGCGGATGGAAAGGTCCTAACCTCTGGAACGTTCTCCAGCTGAGCAGCACTGCGACCTTGGTCACTTTTAGACGGTAATTAATTAAGCCACATGATTCCTGACTTTCTGCTTTGCCCCCCTCGAGTGTGTGGGTGTGTGTGAGGGAGAGTGAGAGAGCGGACGAGTGAGCGAGCGAGCGAGCATCTGGGATCTTATGTGATGGAAAACTGTTGCTGATTGAGTTTGTGTGTGATGTAGATGGAAGTAATGAGTGTGTGTGAGGGTTGCATCAGACTGAGTGATGTATGAGGATGTCTGAATACAGCAGGGCGTCATCTGACAACTAGGTTTCTCTCACACACACATACACACACTCACACACAGAGAGAGCTAGGTCAGCAGTGAGGGGCCTCTGTAGCAGCAGTAGGTTAAAGTCTTAATGACCGGCATTTCTCTCTGGAAACGTCTTTCCATATGTTACAGAGAGGCTCCCTCAAATCATCAATCCTCACCTTGTTAGAGGAGCTACTTTGGCTTAAGACGGCAGGAAGCCCACAGAGAAAGATGGATGGAGCTAAATGAGAGACAGAAGAGAAAGGAGGGGGGCGAGGGGTGTGTGAGGATTGTGCAATTATTTGAGATGTGTTGCGTTGTCCTGATTGATGAAAGAAAGATGAGGACAGGCAAAGACGGTAGATTTCTAACTTTCACACCTCGTCTGATAGAATGTGAATGCGTGCGACAGGAGGGAACATAAAAGCAGCACTTTCCAGCGTTATGCATTTGCAGCAGTGTGCATATTACACCTGTCAGAGCAGCCAGGGAGCTTTTATTCATCCCCCCCCAAAAAAATCCTGCACCTGATGATGCAAACGCAGCTGAAAAGATGCAAGAAAGACTCGGGAATGTTTGATGAGGAAAAAAAAAGTCCAGGATTTAATAGCAAAGAGTCAAAGTAGTGGTCAAGTTTAAGGTGTGTGTGTGTGTGTGTGTGTGTGTGTGTGTGTGTGTGTGTGTGTGTGTGTGTGTGTGTGTGTGTGTGTGTGTGTGTGTGTGTGTGTGTGTGTGTGTGTGTGTGTGTGTGTGTGTGTGTGTGTGTGTGTGTGTGTGTGTGTGTGTGTGTGTGTGTGTGTGTGGGGTGAATGATGCCGGTGACTGTTACAAAAAAAAATTCTATTCTATTTTGACCTGAAGTCTAGTGAACCATTGGCTCTTATGTCTGGACTGTAATGGCCTAGACCGCTGCTGTGTGTGTGTGTTTGGCAGACACACACACACCAATCCGGTCCAAGTAGCATTTTCATGTGTACAGTGCCAAGCTATCTGTAGATAACCTGGGTTAAACAGGAACCCCAGCGTGTTTCTGGAGCTCTCCCTTGTCCTCCACAGAGCGTGACATCCTCTTTAATCTCCTCCTCGTCTCCTCCTCTGCTCTCCTGGCCGCTTTGCTCCCCTCTTTCCTCTCCTATGATCTGCTCTCCTATCCTCCTCCCCCAGCACTTTCACTCCCAGCTGAACCGAGCCATTGATCTTTATTTGTCTAATCAGAGCAAAGCCACACAGCACTCCACTGCACTCCACTGGCACACACACACACACACACACACACACACACACACACACTCTTCCCCGGTGTGCAGCAGTGATAAATTAACAGGATTGTACAATAGAGATCATTGAAGCATTTGTGTCTTGAATTTGTTTTTGCGTTTGTGTTTGTGTGAGTGTGTGTGTGTGCGCACCACTTGCACTCAGACCAACAATTGAATTCACAAACTATCTTCATCAGTCAGACATCAATGCAAATGATTGAAGTTTATGACATCCAGTTCTTTTCTCACTGTGTTTGTATCCGACTCCACTTTGTTCCATTTGTCACGTCTGTAACTGTTGTAGTTTAACAGCAACGAAAAAGGAAACAAACGTTCAAAGTATTAATGCTTTTAAATGCTTATTCCTCTGCTAACCGACCAAGCAGGCTTTAACTGGCCTTCTGCAATGCAATGAATGAATGCAATGAGAGTTGGCAGATCTATAAAACACGTACATCACTAAAGGTGTCCGGCTCTCCAAACTCAACATAAGTAAGTGAGGCCATATCCCATCTCACACACACACGCACACACACACACACACACACACACACACACACACACACACACACACACACACACACACACACCCTTGATATGCTCTCGACAAGTTATAGTCCCATTAGCTAATTTAATTTCATCTAATGCTTCTTCTTTATGGCGAGTCATTTAAATCATTGTGCTATTAGGAGGACAATTGCCTGAATCCACCCAAGATCACTTTTCAGGCATCCCTGTGATTAAATCCCTTTTTTGTGTGACATATATACTTTGCTCCTCTTCAGCTTTTCACTAATAAAGGTCAGCTGCTATACCGGCCATATGGAGCCGTTAGATCAGCTTGAAGGTGCGACTGCAGAGGTCCTAATCTCCTAAAACATGACTGTGATGATGTCACACGATGGTTTGGCCTCTGAAAAGCGGTTAAGCCGAGCAAGAACGCGCCGTGTCGAAGCTGGCGTTGGTCCGGCGTTATGTGAGGAAGAAAAGTCTAATTTTCATGGTGATGCTCCCAGACAAAAGCTCAAACCAGCAACTAGTTTTTTCTTAATCTCCACTTTTGCTCTTTGCGCTCCAGACCTCCCAGGACGCGAAACAAACTGCGGCCACATCAGGTAAACCGCCCTGGCAGATCATTTTAATGGCCTCGGTGTTATTCCAGGTCCTTTTTAAAGAAATGCGCTGAAATCGGCTGTTAATGCATTGAGAAATGTCAGAAGAGGCAGGGGCGGCGACGGCATGGGGGGAATAATGAGCCTTTATGCTTGTGAGTCATTGGAAGATGTAACTAAGCTTTTAAAAGGAAGATCTGTTACTGCGTTTTGCAAATAGGAACCTGTCGTCTTTGTAGTTAAATTATTTATGTAATCCATTTCTCCCGTCCATCTTGTGCGTGGATTCCTTCCCTTTCAGAGCCGCTTATTAAATCCACCCCATTGTTAATACCAATGGAAATTCATTCACCTTCCCTTCATTTCCCTCTCTATACCATTTTTCTTCCTGGTGATAAAAAGTTAAAGTGAAGATTTCACTTCCTATCCTCCCACTTCATTTAAGCACATTTGCCACAGGTTACGTGTCTGGGCTTTGATATCCTTAGGGCGGCGCTCTCTCCGCTTCCACCACACGCCGCTGCCGCCGCCGCCGCCGCCGCCGCCGCCGCCGCCGCCGCCGCCGCGCTCCGTTCCTGTGGGTGTCTGTAGGTACATAGACATAACTACAGTATGCACATATTTATGCTCTGTACGCCGGTGTCTGTGTGGGCGCCTGGATGCTTTTATAGTGTTTGTATCTGTGCAGTTTGACAACCTGAGGGCCGCGTCTCCCTGCTTCCCAGCCTGCTGTCAGTAAAAGAGACGGCGCTGAGCTGAATACAATGGAGCTGCTATGGTGCGATTTACATTTTCCATCTCTGTAGATATCTGTTCATACTCTACGGCAAGGGTGTACTTTAATCATACTGATAGACCGGGGGTGATGTTCAGTGGAGAGAGAGAGGTGAAAAGGCACAAACTGGTCATCGTTGAAATGGACTCCATAGTTTCAGAAGACAAAAGGAGCAGCAGACACAATGGCGATGGTAAATGAGTAAAACCTGCGGCTGTGATCGATCAGCTTCTCCTCAAATCCATTGTTCTGCCTCTCACTGCACTGCTCCACTTAACCTGACACAGAAATGACTGCGCCCAACGCTTTGACATCAAGTTTAATTGAGGCCGATAAGCACAGGGGATTGTAAACTCTGAATAGGGAAATAAAAGTGAAATCCTGATTGGCAGTGGGTGGTATTAATGTGTTCTGCTTTCTGTGTATCTTCACTTATTGTTTAGGCACAAATGTAAACCCTCAGTGGCCTCTTTTCCATTCAAACACTCATCACTGAGGTGTAGCTTTAACCTTTCATTTCGCAGTAGGTATTGTAGAGCAGTAAAGGGACAAGTGTGTGTGTGTGTGTGTGTGCGTGCATTTGTGTGCGTTTAAGTGGGGAGTTGGCAGACTGTCAAAGCAGGAAAACGTGGGAAGACAAATGAGGGGTTCGTGGGTTCGAGCCCTGGGCAGCACATGAGCCTGATAGATGGGTGAAGAGTGACTTAGAACGTCTGGGTTATTGATGGTCGCCCGCTGGCGCTAAAAATACATCGCTGCACTGACCTGAGCCCCGCCGACACACACACACACACACACACACACACGCAGAGGAAAACTCCTTTAAGCTGTTTCTTGCCGCACAAGTTGAACTTTGCTGTGTGAAGTTTTTGATGCGACAGGTTGTTCACCTGCTACAAATAATGAAAGTGATAGTCCTCTACTTTTCTTAAGGTTTAAGTCATTCAACCGATTCTCTTTTTGTTTGTTTTCAGGCAGCTTGTGGGCTTTTGGTGACGTTTGAGGAAATGGTGCAATGGCTCCTCCAGCCCAGCAGGTGGCAGACGGCAATCGACAGTACAGGAAGAGAAGAGAAGTTTTGAGGTAAACATCCAAAAAACACAACAGAAGAAAACCCAAGGAAAAGAGAGGGAGTTTATATTTAGAAATAGTAAATGAGTGACATCACCTCGCTGCAACAGTTGCGTTTGCTTGGAATTATGGGAGTTTTAATCCAAAGCACAATGATTCTAACAAAGGAAAACACAGATATGAGGATAAACGTTTAAATGAAGCTCTCAAACTGCTTTTAATATCAAACCGTTGCATTCAATCAGCTGCTAATTGCATCGAGAAAACCCAGTCGGGAGTTGATTCCAGTTAGCAGCAGCAGTCTCACTTTGTGTATCGATGTGAGGCTACACAGCTCAGAGGAGAAGAAACAGGCCAGAATCAAAATACTACAGATGTAGGTAACAAAATAAACACTGTCTACAAGAGATTTACTTTGAATCGACGCGTTCAGCTTCAATGGGCATTGACTAGCACTGCTGAGAAGAATAAGAAGAAGAAACAGAAGGGGAGAATCAAGCAAACAAAAAAGACCAGGAACAAGTTTTACAAAGACAAAGACAATAAATCTGAAAGTGTCTGACAGCTCATGACAGAAATCACACACAATGTGACAGGAGGATGAGTGTGAATGTTTAGATGGGATAGAAAAAAGAGAATTATGTCAACATTTCACAAGGAAAAAATACATGACAACAAATGAATCAAAGCGTTTGTGTCAGGATTGTAAATCCATTTAAATACTGTCAAACATCCAAACATGTTTCTAAAAGTAACCTCTCAGTGTGATTTGTGTCTGTAAGAACAGGATTTGTTGATGGATTATACGTAATTAGTTGTGATGTTATTAAGAAAGAGAACAACTCTGCAGGTGATTAACTGTATTCAAAGCATCACTGTGTTTCTGAAGCCCCCTAGCTGTGGTTTTGTTTACTGCATCCATTCGTGACAAAAGCCAGTTTGAGACTAAAAGAAATCTTGAATCAAAGAAAATCGCTGAGTGAATGGGTGCAATGAGCAATAACAAACACTAGGGGGCTCTAAAAATTGCCTCTTTAAGTCAATTTGTCGTTTTTTATTCATGTAATTCGCCAGTTTGTTGCAGAAATAGTTGTTGATTCGGACGGTTTTGTGACATACCAATAGATTTTAACATGAACTTTACTGCTAAAGTTTACTTGTGATGATTTACCAAAGCTCCCAAACCTTCTCTGTAGCTGTGGTAGTGGCTCCTAATAGGGTGAATGTTCATTGCCACCCACAATGCAAAGGTTCTGCATGGAGCAAACAACATGCTGATTATTTTGCTCCCCTTAGAGTCTCGTCCTGATTGTCTGTTTGTGCTGCTGCAGAAAAAGGCCTTGGGCCATTAAAAACAAATGGGTTTAGTCCTTTAGGAGCATAAGGTTTAGATACAAGAAAGAGTTCATCTTCTGGTGATCAGGAATATTCTACTGTTAGCTGCTCGTTATAGTTCATACACACGTGGACATGAGGAAGCTTTGTTGAGGGATTTTCCCAAAACATTACAAATTCCTCCACCCTTTCTTGTTTGTGTCGTGGCCAAAGGTGTGAGTGGAGCTGAATTGTTGACCTGATGGTTTAGGATTCATCCTATGGGGACCAGTTGTTTCTATCATAATGGCCGTCTGTTATTCACTGTTGCTGTGGGCCTTTGCTGTATAGGTTTGTGTGGCGTGGGCTTGATTCGTGTCTGACTCTTCACTCTTTGGTATCAATGCCACAATATACAGCATTTTGTTGAGCATAATGGAGTTATTGTTGATGTTTTTACAAGAATGAGAATTGAATGAAAGAATGTTTTCCTTTTCCTCCAGAACTGACACATACACAAAGATAAAAAAGTTTCAAACAAACAAACACACACACACACACAAGCAGAGTTGCAGACTCCTGGAGGCTGATTCAATTAAATGCTGGCCAGATCCTCAGGATAAAATCTGTATGTGTGGGTGGGTGTGTGCGTGCGTGCGTGCGTGCGTGCGTGTGTGTCTGAGCCTAAGGGAACGGGTATGAAGTCACTTTGAGGGGATATTATTGTGAGGACACGCGCACGCACACACACAGCCACAGACCCTGGACAGAGTATCTCATTTACCCACAGACAACACACAACAACGAGTAATCTCTCTCTCCCTCCCTCTCTCCCTCACACACACACGCACTCACACACACACATCCAGAGGGAGCATAGGTTAGCTGCTGAACTGTAGAAGGGTTCAGTGAACTCTGACTGTTAATAACAAGAGTCCACGTCAGATTTCATTTCCTCTGTGACTCTTTGCCCTTCCTCTGTCACTTTTTCCCATTCCTTTCTTTTCTTTCTACTTTTAGCTGCAAGTAAAAAGTAGCGCCTCCATCTGCACTTTCTCTACTTGGCGTGCCCTTTCATGTACTTATTTAGATGCACAGAGAAAACCTCTGCCCCCTCAACATGCACAAATATCCAAATTTAAGTAGAATTTGGTTATTCTCTCTCCCATTGTGCTTGATAATAAAGGACAATACTGAATCATAATGTAAGAGAAAACGAGATACGAGCTGCGCGACCGTTAACCTTTTCTTCTGAAATCAAAGCGGGCCAGACAAATGTGCAGGCATCCACACACTGAAGTGCACACAGACATCCACACGTTTTTTAATGGAATCATTTGTCATAAGAAAGATTGTGTTGTGATTTCTCCATCTGACTCTGCGGCTTATTAAGTTATTGGTACTAAAGTGGGTCGCAGTGTCGTGGCAGAGAAAGCCAATTATCTCTCTGTGTCCTCTGAGGCTTTCCCTTTAATTATCAACTTTTTATAACTCTGCTCTTAATGATATAGCCCACGGTGTCTGTGTCTCCGTCTCACCCGCTGTCTCTGTCTAGATTTCTCCTTTCGTGGCTCCTTATTGAACAGATAGCGCTGTGACATTTTCGCCTTATTCTCTAATTCAACCTCTGTGTGCGCTCTCAAAGAAATGAATACTGACCCTCCAAGGTTGTAATGTATTAATAAGAGCCCCGGTGATGGATCTGCTATGTGTCTCGCTATTATTTTAGCTTAATGGAGGCGTGTTCCTGACAAAAACATATAAAAGATTCACCGACAGCACGACCACAAACAAACCTCCATTTAAATGTATTCATGAAATTGTGGAGTTTTGTGTGTAGAGGCCAACATTACATACAAACATACATCCATACATACATCCATAGATACATACATGCATACTGTATATCTCTAAGGGCTTTGCAGATCTCCTGACCGAGCCAAGAGCTGTGTGAGGAAACGAGGAAGAAGTCCCTAAAAAAACAGAATATAAAAGGAAAAAGGGAAGAAACCTTTGGAGAGGCAAATCAAAGAAATATTCCCCATCCTCCAAAAGGCCAGGTGTGCAATATGAGTGGGGAAATAAATAAATGACAAAGGGAGAGGAGATACAGTAGGTAATAACACGGGGAAATGAAATGAATACACTGGAGTGTTGATTCAGTAAGAGAATCTGAAGTCCACTGAGATGTGGTCAGTATGAGAGAGGAAGAGAGGGAGGGAGAGAGAGAGGGCATACAACACACACAGGTTACCAACAACACACAGACACACACGTATGCACCGATTTTGATCCTATTGCGTCACTGAATTTCCAATTAATTTCATAAATAAGTACACATTCTTGGGTGTTTCAACAACATGTAGCTCTTGTAACGTGTCGGTGCAGAAGTCTAAAGGCTCCGGCCCAAATCAGACAGCAGATAAATGTGTTTGTGTCTTTTCTGAATACCCACAATGGAAGGCGGCACAAAAAGCCCTCCATCATAGAGCAGGTGTGCCTTTGTTTTGGTGCTCTCAGCACTATAAATCACATAAACAGGGGGTAACGGCACAGGGAAGGGGGTTGTTAACAGGGATTCTGTGTTTTTGTAAACTCCACACGATTACAAAGAGTCACAGCTTTGGTTTAGATGATGTCTGAACGGGGTGCAGAAGAGAAACAAGGAAGAAAACATGAAGAGAGCTACACCTACACACACACGAATACAAGGGACAAGATGGATCAGCCTGTCAGTGTCTCATCATGAGGTGGCGTTTTGATGTAAGATAGAACATATTTCTTGTCATTTTAATAACCTCTCCATCTTTCTTAAGTTGGACTCAGCATCCCACCTGCTAGATGATTGCAAAAGGGCCTCTGGTGTTCAGAAATCATCCAGGCAGACAACAGAAGGGTTCAAATCCTGCCAAGAAGAACCCAGAGTGACCCGGACTCTCAGTGGTAACAGGATGATTCAGACGCAATCTGTTTTTTTAAATGATATATCCAAGACTCCTGAGCACGAGGCCCACATACAGAAGAGGAGATAAGATAAGTCTCCTAATGGGCCAGATAAGTCATCTGCTCATGGAGATCCCAGATGGAGACCCAGGCGAGTGTGGTCTCTCATACAGGCTCATTAAAAACAAACCAGTGCTTCTATGATATCTGAGCTGTTTTGTCTGTAGAAACTCTTCACAAAACTCCAAGTGCAGTTAATTTCTTATCACATTTCCTCAAATCATCATTTTGTTCTTGAAACGGTGGGCAATTGCTTTTAAAGATGAGCTCATTGATTATATCTTGGTGTTGCAGAGCCTTGCATTAATTAACAGCGATGACGTGAAAAAGTATGCAGCACTATTTAATGACTTTTTCGGACCGCAGGAAACTTTGAGATGCAATTACAATGTTTCAATTCTAGCACATGGTGGCAATTTGGCTTCAGCCTTTTACTGTAGTGTATTTGTGTCTCTGCATATTGTTCTCTAATAGCATCCAGCCACTCTCATCCCCAGTTTTAAGTTGCAACCAGTTGAGTCACTCTCTCAGATACTCTTGAAGCAGATCTTTGGCCCTGGAGTGCAACATTACGTGGTGATATGTGTCAGTCTTAATATGGCTGTGACTGTGTCTCTCCCGCTCCTTGGCTCTGTCCTACTCAAGTAAATAACTCAGATTATTCATTGCAGGATAATGATGGTAAAGCAGTGCAAGTGCCAATGGCTCTTGAAAGACTGCCAGGCAGGGCAGTTTTCATCTGTGTGTGTGTGTGTGTGTGTGTGTGTGTGTGTGTGTGTGTGTGTGTGTGTGTGTGTGTGTGTGTGATGATAGTTTACTACACAGAATGAATGAAAGAGTTGGAACTGTTTTTGGTTGCACTTGAACATGATTTGGAGCTCATTCAGTCAATTTGGTGCACAAAGGGAGAGAGCAGGAAACAGAGACAACTTCAGAATAATAACAGAATCAAAAGCAAGAGAGGGGGAAAAAAGAGCGACACTGAGTGTGAGAGAGGCAGAAGCCGCTGTCTTGTTTGGTTGTTGAATCAGTGAGATGGTGAAGGTAATTCACTACAATCTGTGTTCAAGGGCACGGTGAAATAACAAATCACATCCTCTCTGCTCCTCTCACCATCCTTGCACTCGTCCTCCTCTTCTCTTCTCACAGCCGGCGCGGTCATGTGAGACGAGACAGGCTCTACTTTAAGCTTTGGCATGTTTGGGAACAGGTGGAGGGGCTAAAAGGGGCGGGGCCATAAGGTAAATAGAGTGGCTGATCATCTGGTTCATGTCCATCCTGCAGAACCTCTGCAACTCAGACTCAGACTTGTATCTGTAAACAAGGAGTAAAAGCTTTTGCCAGAGAACAGTCGTCCATGACTTTTTAATCATTATTTTCATGGGCTTTCAAACCCCTGACCTGAACTTTAAACTCATGACATCATTCATCTTTTGCCTCTCCAAAACCCATAATTTGTGGAACCTGGAACACATAATATGATAAATAAGAAACAGAGCTTTCACTTAATTCCCTTTAAACTGTCCAGACTTATTTTGAAGTCTTCTGTTTTGTTGCTCGGCAGCAGTCTGATGGTAGTGTAGGTTTTGAACTCTACCTTCTCTGACAAATACAGGATGAACTTTATTCTCCTTTGCAGTCCAAAGTGGTGCTTACAGACATAATGTCTCCTGTCAAACTGGAATACCACCGGACACGCCCTGTAGAGGATGTTAGGAAGGTGAAGTTCAAAAAGGTACAGAGAACAGGAAGTTCACACAGCAGGACAACAATGATCCGGCTGAAGATCCTGAAAATAATTTAATAATAATGTAGACAGAAGAGACAAAATTGCAGTGACATTTCTCTTTCTCCGATCAGATATTCTTGTGTAGAAATGCATCATTGATGGGTGATGAGTGAAGGCCGGTCTCTCGCCCAGCCTCCACACTTTCAACTTTACTTTGCCAAAACTGACGTCTTCCCCGAGGAGATCAGAGCTGCGTCAGCACACTCCGCATGCCACAAGTCTTTGTTCCTGTCATACTGTAGCCTTCTGCTCTGTGGAGACGAGGCAGCTGTCCACACACACACACACACACACACACACACAGACACACACACACACACACACACACACACACACACACACACACACACACACACACACACACACACACACACACACACACACACACACATACACATGCGCGAACACAGGTCACATGTGAGATGTACATCATGAACACATGGATCAGAATAGACAGCCCAGCATAGATTAGATGACAAAGAATAACACACACACACACACACACACTACACAGCATGCACAATAGACACATTCAGTAAATGCACGTACGCAACAAAAAAATTGTTTTCACGTTTGAGGGAACACACACACACATACACTCAGGCGTCCTTGTAAAGAAGGTCAGAACAGCCACCCCACTGTGTGTATGAACAGTATAAATAATAAATGGAGGATAATATATGGTAAGCAAAACATCAGACCGTAGCATCACCGGCCTCTCCTCCATCTTTCCCCTCTTCCCTCAGTCATGCTCTTTATCTCTCAGCTGACACTCTCTCTCTCTCTCTCTCTCGCGCTCTCGCTCTCGCTCTCTCTCTCTCTCGCTCTCTCTCGCCCCCTCCCTCTGAGGGTAGAGGGTGAATGTAGTGACATCACCTTCTTCAACCCTTAAGCAGCCCCCAAGTTGCCTCCTTATCTTTGCATACAACACACACTGCATTATTCATGGTAACACGTGCACACACACACACACACGCATACACGCACACAAGAGAAAGACACAGGAGGATGAGATTGGATAAGAGAGACATGTCAGTGTCGTTCATATATATATGTTATATTCACTTATCTTACTTATATGCCTGTGTGTGTTTGTGACTTGTACTCTCCTTCAACACACACAGTGAACATGCTTTTAATTGTCAAAACAATACAACAAAAGAAAGAAAGAGGGATCCTCTATCCCTGGTTGATCTTTAATAATGAATCATGTACAGTGCGTGGCTTTGGAGGCTTTACCTCTTTGTGTACATTGAACTATACCGCTCTTCATCTCATGTATTCCTTCTCACAAGGCAGGATTACGTGTAAGTGTGTGATCAAAAGAAACTACAATGCTGATTTAATTTTTGAAGAAAAGAAAAGGAATCATAAAAGCTAAAACGTTTAGATTATAGGCTGAAGCTTCATTATACAGAGAAGGAAATGTCACAGCTTGAAAGGATAAACGCTCCCGACTGCATTACCGAGCGTACGATTTAAGAGTCCCGATTACATCTGAGCTGTGTGGAACATCTGAGGAGCGTTGCTGACGTCTCCTGTGGCGTTACTGAGTCCTGATGTAAAGAGGTAATCAGTAATCTATTGCAGATTACAGTTCATTTTTATCAAGTCGGCGTCCTCTCTCCTGACTCCATGAATACATAAAGTGTTTGATTACGACCCTGCATTCATGAATGTTAAATGTCTACACACCGGCAAAAAATGGTGTGTTAAGCAATTCTATAGAAGCGCAGCAGGGGGTGGGGTTCACTTTCAGCCTTTTTGCATATTCATGATGAATTATCTCACAAAAAGGCTCAGAGCGTCAGAGAGCAACCACAGTCATTCACTGGATGATATCTTCATTAGACGTGTATGCATGTGGAATAGATGCTGGGACCTACAGAGCACTGGTGGACTGAAGTAACCCACTACCCAGTCTACATCTATGGTGCCAGTGTGTGTGTGTGTGTGAGTGATATTGAGTAATACAGACCCTTTGTGAAAACTCGCTCCCAAATTAAAACACCCCCATCGCTTCAAGTGTTTCAGATTAGGCGTAAGGCAATAATACATGCGAGCTGTGTGTCTGGTCTGAGGGGAGTCGAGGGCGCAGACTGAATGTTAAGTGTCTGCCTGTGGAAAGTGACCACTGGTTACATCACTTTCTCCTTATTATTCACTGTTAAACTGAATAATATATTCTCACGTTGGGAAGAAATGCGGTCAAGCCTGCGTCTCGTCACGTGGGGTCACTGTGGCATATGGAGGAAGAGACCCTGACAGTGTGAGATCCAGCCCACAGCGCTGAGCTCTGACACGGGAATCTGTTCTGTTTTCCACCGGTAGACGTAACGCAGCCACGCAGGTTAAACTTGTGTTGGGAGTTTAGTTGTGCGAGTCGGTGGCATTAAGGCGATCCCTGTGCGGCCGCAGGGACATCACAGCGTCTTATTGTGACATTGGGGAGCTTACATGGACGATGACAACACACTGGCAAATATAGTAACACAATATATCTTTAGCCCTTAAACATAGAAGTGATAAGGACAAACCCCTGAAGCAGCCAGGGGGAGGGGGGAGGAGCTAAAGCTGAAGCGTATTACGTGATTATACAGAACAATTAAATTGAAAATGAGAGAAAATGAATCAGCAAACGTTATTATGAACCCACACACGTACACAACTTCTTTGAGATGCATACAAGCATACAGTATGTAGCGCAGACACACACACACACACACACGTATACTCGTAAATGCCAGTACCAGTAGAGAAAGACAGAAGACTTAAGATGAAAGCGCCTGGCCTTGAGGGAGCGGAGTACACGCTGCATCTCTCCGTCCTCCCCCAGACTTGGTCCGGTTCCAGCACCACCACTTGTCACTCAAGTTGATGAGAGCATCTGGCCTCAGGATGGGAACATTTAAAGAGGCGCTGCTAAATATAAAGTTTGACTGAACATTTCTGTATTTGGAAGGAATTTTGCTGGACTGCGCGGCGCTGACCTCCCACAGCCAGACTCACCACTGGATACACCCTCATTAAAAGTTAAACACGGTAAAATTGCCTCAAATGTCAGTGAAGCCATGAGATCTAAAGCAGGCGGCAAAGATTAAAGACAAACACAAACGCTGTGTAGGGTCATTTTAATGCTGTTTAGGTTGATGTTTAAAATCACTCCCTGCATGTTTCTCTGGTTCACTTCACACGCACACACACCCATGCTTGTGTGTGACGCAACCGCAATGGAACACTGTGTGTTTAAGAGACGGTACATGAATATTACATCAAGTACATCAAGCCCCACAAGTTGAGCGCAAGTACTTTGAGATCGATGTTACACCGGCCTGCTGCAGGGTCACGCTACAAAACAAACACGCCCCAACCAACACAAGCAAAGTCATTCTGTCCTGTCAATGTGGCACCAAAGGACAGTGTGTGTGTGTGTGTGTGTGTGTGTGTGTGAGTGAGAGCAGCATGCTGTTCAACTTTAAGTGGCCCAACTGTCAAATTCGGGCGACTACATCCCGGGAAACAGCATCCAACTGTGTGTATGAATGTGTGTGTGTTGTTTGTGTCTGTGCATGGTTGAGTGTGTGTGTTAAGTGATGATGAAACATGGGTGGGGGCTGCTCCCTACATTTCCAAAAGTCAAAACCCCGCTGAGTACATGACAAAGTACACACCTGTGCGCACACACACTCACACACACACACACACACACACACACACACACACACACACACACACACACACACACACACCCTCGAACTCACAAACACAAAGCAATCCTAATTGCTGTCTGTCTCCTGCGGGGTGAGAAAATAGGCTACCTGAAGGCATCTCTCACTCTCACCCACTTCTTACCTCCCACCTCTTCCTCTCCTCTGCTCAGTTCCCGTCGCCTCCTCTCATTTTCCTCTCTCCTTGTCTCTGTTTGTCATCTTGCCTCTCCCCTCGTTTCCTCTCCTCTTATCCCTTCTGTGTGTTCCGTCGTCGTCTCCCCCCGCCGTGACTTTCTCCCCCATACCGCGAATTAACCTGCATGGGAGGAAATGAGGTGAGGAGAGGAGGAAAGGGGATGGGAGACACTTGTTCAGCCTCATAAGAAGCCCCAGCTGGCAGGGTGCACGGATCAGGTGGTGCAAGGGTTAAAAACGCCTTTTCTCACATCGCCTGACACCAATCACAAGCAGTTTGATCACAAAGGACAGGAGGAAGCTTTTAAACATCCTTCCTGTCCTCCTTTCCTCCTCTCCTTTGCAATATCTGCACCTTTCTACTCTCGATTTCTTCCTCTTTAATCAGATTTCCCCAGATTCCCGAACCAACAAATAAGACGGCGTAGAAATCAAATAAGAGCATTAGCCGGCGTTATTGACACACGATACACACCTCAGTTGGACTTTTTTGATACTCAGACAAGACTGGCAGGGGTTAGCAGCACTTCAGAGGTGATTATGCCACCCGCCGCTAAAGTGTTTTGCACGGCGCGGAACACAGAGCTGCAACTGACACCAAGCGTCTCTGTGGCGGTGGTGAGTTGATTAAGGAGCGTCGTTGTTATCAAGACATTTTATTTTGTTAATTAGCAGCATCAGCGTAATTAGAAGTGTCCCACATAATGTTCTAATTCACTAAAGTCTCTGCGTCTCTGCTCAAACACTCTCTGAGCTGTTACATTCAATTATATAATAAATCTATTCATCAAATCCGGTGATATTCAACGTCTTGTTATTGAGATTTCTTAAAGTTTGATATGCGAGGAAGTTTAGATTGTTTTAATCTAGAGCAACACTGATTACAGCCCGTACCTCCTCCAAGGCTGAAACTAACTAACTCAAGTGAGTAGCAGAGGTAAAATTCAAGATCAAGTAAATCCCCAAAAACGTCTAAATGCTTTATTTTGTCATCCTCCTGTGCAGATGTCTGGCTTTTCTCCCAAATAACCTCTAAGACTCTTCAAAGCCTTTGTGATCGCTGCGTACGTGAATGAGACAAAGCCCTTTCACGACGTTGCTGATTCTCTTTATCTGCTACATTGCCAACAATGAACGAGGCCGTCTCTATAGGATGAGTGAGCTGAACCCAGCGTGTCGCGACGTCGTGGGCTGTCTCTGCTCTGTACGCAGCTCACATTTGTTATTTCTTCCGTACTTTCTCTCTCTTGTCTCACTTTGTTCTGCATTCTGTTTATACATCATGAGAAGCGAAGGAGGGAGAAAGTGCGTGTTCAGGGACCCTGAGGCGTAACCCCCGTTCCCGCACATGCACACGCACACACACAGGACGACGACATATTCTCTCTTTGCCGGGGCCACGAGTGGAAATGACACTAATGACTGTCCAAGCAGAAAGAAAATTATAAATTACAAGTCAAAGTCGAAGCAATTACAGGAAGTGAAATGACTTAATTACGATTCTATTAATTTTTTAAATGGAATTTGGTGTTTTAAAGATGTGGCTGTCAAATAGAGGATTATTTCCAAAATGTGAAATAATACAAAAACAATCTTGAGTGTTGTAGTTATGAACATGATTGGGCCTTCATGTCCTCACAGCGAGCGAGTGATAGCTGTTTATTGCTGAGTCATGCTGCTGTCAGATTGCCTTTTGCATGTCGCAGCAATATGGCAGGTCAGCGCCACCAGACTTAATACAATCACAGGAACATGAGCCATTTGCACTCTGGAGCCGGGTTTAAATTGTGTTTTAATAATGGAAGAGCCAGGATTCAAATATAACATCTTCCTCTCTGAAGTGAAGGACAGAACAGAGTTTATAACTGCAGCAGATTTTACTAATGAGACAAAACTAAGAAATATAGATAATTAAACTGAAGATGTTGACGTCAATGTAGAATTTTCCTCATAGAACAGCCAGTATTATAATGAGACTGACAAACACATCCCACTCTGCTGACGTCTCAGTCTGGTTCATTGGCTTCATAACAGGAGCAGCTTGGCACAGAGAGGCCGGTGGAGTGTAAACAATAGACTCCTCACAACACGACAGTATATCTCAGTTGGATTACTCTCACGATAAAGCAGCTTTGATATATTTGATGGATGGACCTTTGCACACAATACGTGTACACTGGGAGATGGATAAATGCTTGTGATTGGTGGTTGCTTGGTTAGAGGAGAGTCTTAAGGGCCAGATTTACTGAGGGTTTGAAGGGCGTTTACAAAAGCTAATGAGACAAATACCGTTTGTCCATATAAACCAGCGTGAGGCCCCGGCGGTTTGAACTGGTAAAATGAGAGAAAAGCTGCATGTTGGGGTTAATGCATATGTATTTTGGGGGCAAATGTGAGGAAAGAAAGAAAACGTATTCATAAGGCTGCTACGGGTGATTGATCATGCCTGATCACCGTTACAGCAAAGGTCTTTCTCTTATTGTTGACTGATCTGCGGCCCTAGATTGTAGGCACAGCAGCTGTCATTCAGAGGAGGGGAGAGTGTTTCTGAAAAGATTATCGATCAGTCTGCTGCTACTTCTTATTTCTAGTCTTTTCCTTGTCATTTCCATTTTTTTGCTTCTGATTTACATTTTATATCAATAATCTCTCAGACTGTTCTGTGGAGGTTAATCAGAAAGTTCAGAGTCCAACTTCCTTTGGCATCCGTCAACATGGCAGCGTCCGACAAATCAAATAATAAAGTAAACTTGAAAAATAAACTATGATAACTTTAATTTAACTACATTCCCTACTAGATGTGGCACTGCCTCACACTAAAGGTTGTGTGTCCTCCTACATTAAAACACTTAACTGTGGGTATAAAAACAAATTAATTGAAAAATGAAGGAATAAAAAAAGGAAGACGACGCAAACAAGCTGCCTTCATCATTTATTAATAAAAGGGTTACTCAATTATACTCATAGCCGTTTAGAATTCAGAGAGATTAACCTTCAGCTGTAGGTTCCTCTATGTTGAAGCCTGATATAGATATTTATATATGCTGTATAGAGGAAAGACGAGCTGAGGAACGACTCCATGCAGTCTTTCTGTGACTCATCAAACTAGATAGCAGATCCTACTCTGGGATCCAATCAAAGTCTGGGAAACCAAAATAGTCGCTGTTGTCATAGGAAAAGGGATTTTAACCCATCAGTGCTTCATGACAGCTGTCAATGTCAAGACGGAGAAAGGAGCAAGAGGAGGAGAGAGAGAGAGAGAGAGAGAGAGAGAGAAGGTGTAGGATACGGTGGAAGGTGAGAGGGACAGATGGTAAGGGAATATTACACCACTGCTGCTGTGACAGCTGTCAATATGGAGGGAAAAGAAGCAATATGGGAATGATTGGAGGGGAGAAGAGTGGGAAAAGGGACAAACAGGGAGCGTCTGGAAAGTGACAGAAACAAAGGAGAGGGAAAAGGGTGAAGGAGAGACAGAGAGGTGTGAGGAGGAGGAGAACATACAGACAGATCCATGAAAACCAAAGTCTGCATGAAAGGAAAAGGGAAGACCATTGCATCTGAAAAAGGAAATGTTTGAAGGTTTGTCACGTTTAAGATCTGACTGACCTTCCATTTGGTCAAAGCTCATCATCCGCTAAAAGCTACACACACCATTCCCACGGCTCAACAAGTAAACCTACAGTGTGTTTCTCCCCCCGATCGACTGCACTACGAGGCAGCGAGCTGAGTGATCCCGTTGCCAGGGATACATACATTAAACATCGTTCACAGGCTATTTTTAAGATGTCACTTCCGTGTGCTTAATGCAGCGTTAATGTAATCACTCCAAGGGACGGCAGCGTGAAGTATGTTTTTTCTTTTGAAGATTTGTCGATCAAGCCTCTGTCTGTCTGTCTGTCTGTCTGTCTGTCAGGCTCATCATGTCCACCACGCCTCATCGTCTTCCTATTATCAACATATTGTACTCGCTCAGCTAGCTAATGCGACTCCATTTGAAAGTCTCCATTAAGCCGCTGGATCATAATGACAGTGGAATGGAACAGGAGGGCTTATAGGACGGCCATGTAATGAGTATTTGTGTGTTGAACGATGGTATTTGTTCACGTATATGTGTTTCCAGCCGTGTGTGTGTGTGTGTGTGCCAGTCATTTGAGATAAAAAACAACCGTAAAGCAGCGACACAAAACACAGAAACGTGGGCATAATTTCTCCTTTTTTCCTCCTCCAAGCCTCTTTCTTCTGTCTTCTCTCCCGCTTCTGTTTCAGCTCTGTGCCAAACAAGCGACGTGGAAACCCTCAAAACATTCCTTCCTTCTTCTGTTGTTGTTTTGGAAGCCTCAAAACATTTTCTGTTCTATATCAAACTTCATAGGTGACAAGCTGAGTGGATGGAGCATGCGCCGTTTACGCGTCTGATCCTCTGTGTGTGTGTGTGTGCGTGTGTGTGTGTGAGAGAGAGTGTGTGAACATGTGTGCACGTGCACTGTGGTTGAAAATAACAGAATGAGTCCTGAAAGCTCTTTCAACCTGAGGCATGTGTCTAGTTAGGGCAATTCTTTCCCTGATTGACTGCGGAGGTGGTGAGTGTGTGTGTGTGTCGATGTGTGTGTGTTTAAGCAAGCACTTGTTTATTCCAACCTTTTTCCACTGACTGTGTTGGCGACGGCACATACTGTGAGCGTGAATATAGTCCTACAGTGCATTTGTGCGTTCTGTGTGTGTGTGTGTGTTTGTGTGTGACCTATTTTCTAGCTATTCCTGTGGTTTTCCATGTTTTGTCAGGTGGCACAGCAGCAATATAAACCGCTGTAATAGCTGCAGGAGCGACAGCCACTTTCCCGCCGTTGGGTGTCTCTATTCCTCTGTCCCTCTCCTTCTGTCTCTCTCCCCTCGTCTGTCTCTTTACCTTTCATCCGTCTCACTCTCTCCTTGCCTGCGTTACCCTCGGTTCGTCGGTTATCTCAGCGTTTTTTAAATTTTTT
The DNA here is from genome assembly GCF_046128005.1 of Genypterus blacodes. NCBI lineage: Eukaryota > Metazoa > Chordata > Actinopteri > Ophidiiformes > Ophidiidae > Genypterus > Genypterus blacodes. Next base: position 1,678,974 of record NW_027466909.1, on the reverse strand, counting down.
TACCTCAGACTCTCTGCTGTCATTATTAATTTAATTTCTCAATTAAAAAAGCTCGGTCAGCGCTTCCGTCAAACGAGCAATATCACCACAGGTGTTCAGAGGGGATCATTTAAACATCCATTCACTCAGCTAGACTGCATTCTTCTATATATGGACCAAACTGTACAGAGACACAGACATACACAAAGTCTAGACAGCCTCAACCTTCATCTCATCACACACAGGCCTGAAGTGAGGAGAATACAAGAGGATATCATGAGATTAAAACTTTAGAGACTTATTATTGTTCAGACTGGTGTCATATTTCTGGAAAGAAAGAAGAAGAGATCTGTCAAAAAAAGCTTTCTGGTTCCAGATTGGCACCAGCATAACGTTTTCCTCTTCTTCCTCTTCTTCTTCTACTTCTTTTCGTGATCAGAATGAGGTGTAACGTTTAATTTCCTGTGGTGATGTGTTTGTGTGTGAGGTTACACAGGTGCGTCCGCAGCGTTACATTTGAATCCCTGTAAGGTGTGTAAAGTCAGACATGGATGTACAGGAGCGATCAGATGAGACTTTTTGAGGGTCTTTAAGGGTCTTTGGGGCTCAATGAGGGTCTTTGAGGGTCTCTAAGGCTCTGTGAGGCCTTTTGAGGGTCTGTGCGTTTGTCCGGGCGGCTCTCGGGTGAAACAGAGCGTTGCTGAACACGAGTGTGCGCGCTCAGCAAAACCTCCCCTCCTGAATAAAGGTTTGCGACGGAAGCGTGGGCGCGCTGGTTTTCCTTAAAGTAGGTTACTGCCTCTTTTGACTGGTGTCGGCATAAATAGGGCCTGAGAGGAATTCATTTCGGCTGCATCCCCCGAGATAATTGCGTCCTCCACCGCTCATTCCTCATGTATGATGTCACTTACTTATAAATGAATAAACAACACTTGTATTTGGGGCAATAATTATTAGTTTCCGCATATTGTCAGTCGTGACTGAGATGCTGTGCTGCCCTGTAGAAACTCTAAATAGGTTTTAGAGCCGCCGTCAGCGAGATGGAGGTGAAAAATGTGTCCCGACAGGAACTAAATTAGCTAATCTAATTTTGTGTCTACGTGTGTGTGTGTGTGTGTGTGTGTGTGTGTGTGTGTGTGTGTGTGTGTGTGTGTGTGTGTGTGTGAGCCTTGGCACACACACAAACCTGCACGTTGTGTTGCTGTAATTGAGCCGTCGCTCGGCGGATGTTGCTTGAGCACACAACAGCTTGCTAGCTAGCTAAACACTCGCTATAATTGAAATTAAAAGGTAACCACATTCATCATGCGGCACCGGGGTGTAATTGAAATGTATGTTTGTTTGTGCGCGCCCGTGTGTGTGTGTGGGTGCGCGTGTCCAATGGTAGAGAGAGAGAGAGAGAGAGTGAGAGAGCAAAGGACAAAAAAGTGAGTGATGAAGGGGGGGAAAGTTTGAGTGCGTGCCTGCGTGTGTGCTTGTGTGTGTGCCTGTATGCGTGTGTGTGTGCGCGCCTTTGAAAGGGAGACTGAATGCGTAATGAGGCTGGAAAGCTAAGACTAGATATCTGCTCCTGTCCTGGTGATAAATAACACGGGAGACAGGAAGCATCCACCACCATCCACTCACTCGTCTTCCCCACTCTTCTTCACTCTTAAAGGGGACAAATTGCACAGATTTCCATGTTCTTATTTGCAGTCCATTTTCTAATTAAACTTTGCGATGACTGTCTATCAATCAGTCTATTTAACGTACTGTCCCTTTAAGCGGAGTTAAACTAAGCACATTGCACCTTCACTCCCTTTCTCAGTCACTCTGCATGTTAAAGTGATGGCAGTGTGATCTTCCGCCTCGTGCGGTTTCTTAATTAGTGCAAGGAAAGATGTCACGCACAACAGTGTAAAGTTAAAATGTCTTCCGGATTCAGAAAATAAAACTGTGTCGCACTATAATGACAGTAGAGCCTCATGAAGTCAATGTTCCCTGGATCCATACGGGTTTATTCTGCAGACAGGATTTGGTTGAGGAATGACAACATTTTGTGAAAATGATGAGTTTGGATGTAATTTACCTGAAAATCGTCACATTGTGTAAAACCACCACAAGTCCTCCTCTCCGGCAGTCTTCCTCCCGGGTGATCCTGAGAGATTCCCTGAGCCAGACGGAATATATATCATCCCTCCGGCGTCTTCTTGGTCTGCTCCCCTCTGGTCTTCTTCTCTGGAGCGTCTCCTCCAGGTAGACGTCCAGGAGACACCCTGAGGAGACGCTGGCCTCTACCTCAGCTGCCTTTCGCCTCAGTGGGAAGAAGCAGCTGTTCCCCTCCCCCCCTGCGGAGGAAACTCATCTCAGCCGCTTCATCTCATTCTCCTGGTCCTCTTCATCACATAAGACAAATCCTATACCGGCCATGTTGAGGAGACGTCTAGCCCAATCTATCCCAGTTTAACATAAATATCCAACCTGTTCATGAAAGAAGTTTGAGATTTGAAAGTGGAGCCTGCAAGGTCCTTCTGAAGTGCAGACGTCTCATATATCAGTCAGTGTGTCCTTGTCTCTGTGACAGGACGTCTCTCTAAACTTCACTAACCTCAATTCTGCTTTCCAAGGCCCAAACCTCCTGACGGCCGTCCCTTAATTTACAGCTTTTCTTTGCAAAACCCCTGCCGCTACATCGCCTGGCTTTTATGGCCTTTTTATGTCGGAGGAATCTTTCGCTCTAAAAAATCAGCGGACACTTCAGCTGTGGTAACACTTAGCGAGACAAATGAGCCTTAGTGAGGCTTCAGTGAGGTAAATGATCCGCCGCAGGAAAACAGCTTTTGGAGGAAACTCGACTCAACAAGCAAAGCGTCTCTCGGTTTGCTTTCACCCGCCGTCACCTCCTCCTGTGTGTGTGTGTGTGTGTGTGTTTGAATTGGCAACTCAGACGGCTTGTGAAAGAGAGAGCGAGACCTCTGATTGGCTGTTCACTTTGTAACTTGCTTGTTTTGTTTTCATCACAAAAATGTTCCACAGCCATTAAAAGAATACAAGGCGAAGATATTGCCAGGGAGGTCAAACACACACACACACATACACACACACGCATACACACACTGCCTCTCAGGTTTGAGAACACGGCGTTTCTCTGTAGCCTTGAGAGACGAGCGTGAACAGAAATTGTGTGTGAAACATTTTATCCAGACGGACTCGTACTCGCAGCTTGACCTGCAAACCGCATCGGAAACAAAGCTGTGAAATATCGGAAACATCTGGGCCACATTGTCACAAGGACACGAGATAAAGTGGGGTGAGACTCGCTGAAGGAGACGCATACTTGTTACAGAACTTTTACTTCATTCACTTCAAGTTGCCAGCTCATGTTGAAGGTCTTTGAAGTAAAGAAAGAAGAACCCTAAAAAGTAACAACGTCACAGATTCCTCTTGTGTTTATTGAGACTTCAGCTCTCAATTCCGACCAGAACTCTACAGACGCTCCCTGCCGGTACACGAGTCACCGACAAGACACTCACACACATATACACCCACATACATCTTCAGGAAACACACAGGAACACACACACACTGGCACACACACACTCGGGATTCTGAACATGCATTAACTCTGCCTCTCTTAGGTCTGGGAGTCACACAGCAACAGCAGCAACAAAAGGACAGAATTCAATAAGGAATAAAAGCGATACTGACAGGTAATGCCCTCACTACACTTCACAGCCATTTGTCAATAAAGAAGCAATTACTAAAATGTAGCTGTTATTTGTATACAGCCTGGGGATGGAAGGGCACAGTGGGGGGGCGAGAGAGGGGGGGCTCTATAGATTTGTTGGGCCTGTCAGAGTGAAATACACACACCTACGCATACACACACGCAGAAATGCATAGAAAAAGGAACGATACGCAGCATTCACATGCACGCGGGTGTGTAACTCATTCAACAACACGCACGGTTAACAATGAAAATATGAACACACAGGCGCCATTGTAGTGAAATGTGTACAGCGCGTGTGTGTGTGTGTGTGTGTGTGTGTGTGTGTGTGTGTGTGTGTGTGTGTGTGTGTGTGTGTGTGTGTGTGTGTGTGTGTGTGTGTGTGTGTGTGTGTGTGTGTGTGTGTGTGTGTGTGTGTGTGTGTGTGTGTGTGTGTGTGTGTGTGTGTGTGCGCGCATTCGCACTATGGGTGCGCTGTTCTCTGCTAGTGAGAAAGCAACGTGACAAATGCCGACTTGAAGGATTGGTTATTGGTTTTGGGTCCTTCTACAGTGATCTTATAGACATACACACATTTAACATAATACACACTTGACATGCACCTCCACTCCAAATCTCTACACTACAGTATTTTTCTTGAATATTGTTGGCCATTCATGTTGGGTTTCCCACACTTGCAAAGCTGTGATGAGTGTGTGCATTGTAGGTGAGTGTGTATTTTTGTCGCCCATCACCAAGACTGATGGGCCTCCCACACACACATGCACACACACACACCAGGGTCGACATCAAACAGAGCAATTTCCAGCTAATTACAAGAGTAAAGCAGAATTCAAAACTCATTTGGACGTGCTGCTCTACAGGTTGTTGCTCTGTTTGCTGCATGATAGTTGCCTTTTCTCCTCCATACTAATCATCTCATGATGCCTCCTGACATGTTGCATGCAGAAAAAGTGTTTATTGTTATCATCATCATTATTATCATTATTCTTATTTCTGCTTTAGGTGCGGAAGGAGTGTGTGTGGGTGCACATGTATGTCTTTCTGTTCTACGCATAGGTGCTTTATTGACGTCTGTGTTCATGGGGGTTCTGTGGCTGATTGGATGCAAACACACACACACTCACACAAGTAACACAAAGAGAACCACACATCAACACACTCAACTCGGCGATTGACAGCGTCCACGGGGGTTCTGTGGATGATTGGAGACAAAAGACAAACACCACTGATTGCTCCTTTCTTGATGATCACACACACACACACACACACACACACACACACACACACGTATTGGTAAACAGCATGTGTTGGTGCTGATCACCTACCAGCTGTGCAGTGATTTTTGTGGCTGTGATTTGTAGTGATGTTGTTGTTGTTGTTTACTCCTCTTACCATGAGGTGTTTCAGGTACTTTGTCCACTCTTGTTGACACACACGGGGAAGCTGAATGTCACAGATTTGACTGTCTGCTGCGGCTTCGATGCAGTCTGGCCCTATGAAAGCCACGCTAGCGCCAAAATTAACCCTTTATTTATCTGTTAGTTGTTGTTAGGTGTTTGTTGTGGTGCTGCTATGTTCACTTGCATTCATTGTTTCGGTGAAATATGAACGCTGCCATCACAGCACAAGCTTCAGTCAATTCTACAGTTCTCACAGTATATTTATGTCACTTTGTTTGTTGTGGGTCTGGTAAACAAGTGAATAAATAACACATTTTATTTCATTTTTAAAGTAAATGAAAAGCACATACATTATTTAATAACCTGATATAATGGTTCATATTTCTCCATATTTCATTTCCAGCTGACTCATTGGTCACATTGATGATGAATACAATACATTCAGTTTAACTGCCAATACTTTTAGTCGCTACATCAATTTTTAGCAATTATCTTCACATTTTCTCTTGTCATCTGTAACTAATATGTATAAAAAGTTTTTATAATCTTGAAGGTGCTCGTGTCTCACACACACACACACACACACACACAAACACACACACACACACACACACTAAAAGGTGCCTGGTTTTCAGCCACACCTCACGTAACAGCACATTAACCACACAGCACCAAAACTACATTTAGAGGTTCATAATATCAGTTTACACACACACACACACGCACACACACACACACACACACACACACACACACACACACACACACACACACACACACACACACACACACTCCACTAAGCGCACACATTTGCAAGCGCACACACACACACACGCTTGCTCAGTCGCAGACATAAGACTCGCTGGGTTATGAGTCCCAGTAAACATGTCAAGCCTACCAGATGGTCAAATAAAACAGTTTTACAACTTCTTTGTTTGTGTGTTTGTGCGTGTGCGCGTGTGTTTGTGTGTGTATGATTTATCGGACACTGTCACAAACGCTGTCTTCGGGTGTCTGTTGTGCATGCATGAATGAAGCTGTAAGCAGTTTGACCTCCAGGTTTTTAAATGCAGTGTGTGTGGGTGCGTGTGCGCGTGTGTGTGTGGGTGGACAGTAATGGTCATGGCGGTTATTGTGTGTTACCAGAATCTCTGCAGCAATTAGCAGATTTATCTTATCTTATCTTATCTTTATCCACTTTAGCTCTAATGTGACCAAAGACCTGCACCAACATCTTCAAGTGTCTGAAGTTTCAATCCACTTTAATAAATGATGACGAGTTGATGAGGGATTGTTTTTGTTGTCGTACAATCTGGCACGCATCAAAGTTAATATCGCACAGCCCGACGCAGGTATGAGTACGATGTTATTGTCCCGATCTCACAGCTTGCCTCAGGACTTCTTAAAGGCTAGATTAAGTTAATGGAACCAACAGGCACGTGTCTCTAATGCAGCAGGAGACTTGAGTCCAAATCTGTGGACTGAGAGGCTGAACAAGTCTTCCCCTATGAGCTTGCTGTCATTTGTAAAACACAAAAAGGACTGGAGAGTTATGGACTTTTATTAACCATGCTGAAATAACTGAAATGAGCCTGTCAGAGGTACCGAAAGAGAGAAAGAGAAATGTGAGATGAAGCCATAGAGAAAGGGAGAAAGAAAAATCTGAGCAGAAAATAGGAGGGAGAAGATAATGAGGGAGCTATAAATTGAAGACAGACAAAAGGGGGACGGAGATAGAGAGAGAGAGAGAATCATGCAGAGATGGAGAGAACATGTGAGTTAGAGTAGTGATGGTGTGATAACGGAGAGAATTAACTCGTCTATGAAAAGCTGTTTTTTCTTCCCCCTGATCTATCTTCCTGTCTTATTCCACTAACTAATAGAGATATACAGTAAGTGTGACTCCATTAAAGGAGAGAGAGGGCGGGTTGGACGAGAGAGTGGAAGAGAGGGAGGGAGAATCAAAGAGGGAAAGACGAGATGGGGGATTAAGGGAATGGGGAAGAGTGGAGAGGAAGAGGGAGGGAAAGTGAGGAAAAGAGAGAGCAGGCGATAATTGGAAGTCAGCGTTGGCACTTTGACAAATACACCTTTAATTACACACACCTGTGGGAGGAGGAGGAGGAGGACGAGGGGGGGTTGAGGAAGAGGATGAAGCCAAGGCATCTCCTGTGAGGGCAGAGAGACTGAAACCTTACATGAAAAGACGACGAAGCAGCAATGAGATTAAATCAAAGTGATTGACTGAGTGTGTCCAGGGGGGTACAAACTGTCCCATTGATTTCTGCCCTAATCAATATCCCTGAAAGACAACGGGGTGAAGGAGGACAGCTCCCGTTATGTTCCCCCTTACACAACAACAAGCCCTTAATTCACCCTTAGTAATGCATCTGTAATTCATTTAAGTGATAAACATTTCATTTAGGTTCATTTAGACCGACATCACTGACAGCCTCCCATTAAGCCATATCACTTTAATTACTATTCAGCTTGATTTCACTGTGGCGTTTTGGGTGAATATGGATATGCTCAACCAAGCGCCGTCAAATGGATGAGAGAGAGAGAGAGAGAGAGAGAGAGAGAGAGAGAGAGAGAGAGAGAGAGAGAGAGAGAGAGAGAGAGAGAGAGAGAGAGAGAGAGAGAGAGAGAGAGAGAGAGAGAGAGAGAGAGAGAGAGAGAGAGAGAGAGAGAGAGAGAGAGAGAGAGAGAGAGAGAGAGAGAGAGAGAGAGAGATTAAAGACAATGGGAGATAAAACACAGAGGAAATGATGTGTTCAGGGAACTTTGATGAAGTATGAACCCTCTGCTGGTTTACAGACGACAGTGGAGCTACGAGAGATCATTAGCTGCTGCGGCCACAAAACCTTTGCTAATGTGTTTTTATACTGGAAATGTATCTGCTGCGTTCCCAAGTTCAGCAGTTAGGAGGCTGTTGGTGTTAAAGGTCAGTGTTTGGAATCGTGAGTTGAAAAAGGAAGCAGCACTGTTTTGGTGATGAAGATGAAGGTTGCACCAGCTCGTCAATTCAACTGAGAGAAATGACACAAAAAGCACAAAGACAGTGACGGAACGACAACTGTCAAGTAGGACAAAGAATATGGAATCAGGATGACAACAAAATAGCCTCTCATTAGTGTGTGTGCAGTCACTTTATTTTTCTAAAGGCTTTTACTTGGAAACGCTCAGTCAAAAACCTGAACTTAACTAAACCCTACACACACACACACACACACACATATGAAAGGTGGATAATGAAGATGTAAGGGCCATTTAGGGTCCAGTGATGCTTAACTGATCTAAATGTGTGTATGAGAGAGATAAACTCTAATATTTGAATCATTTGGAAGTTTGATTCTCCAGCTCTCATTTTTTATGACATCATAGCGCAACATCTCTCTCACTCTCTCTTTTGAATCCGCTCAGTGTTTCTCCTCTTTCACCTGGGCCTCCCACGCCTCCATTTTCTCTTTCTCTAGCATCGTCTCCATCTCTCCGCTCTCTCAGTGGGGAAGAACAAACTCCAGGGTAGAGGAGAGAGGGAAGATCAGACGACTGGAAACAGAGAGGGAAGTTTTAGGCGGGAAAGTTTACCGCTGTTCCTCTCTCCCACCAGCAGGGCTAATGGACAAGTTCAGACTGCTGATTTCTGCAAATATAACATAGAGTGTGTTGTTGTGTGTGTGATGTACACTTAGAAGAGTACATCACTTGTTAGGTGACTTGTTTTTCATGTGAGTGTGTGTGTGCGTGTGTGTTAAAGTGACAGAACTCTTGATATAGCACTGTGAGAGAGACAACACTTTTCTACTTTGTTCCATTATGGCAGAAGCACAAATAGCCATTTAATAATACATAGCAGTTACCGCCACCTTTCTCATTCTTCCACCAAGAGCGAGGAGACAAATGACAGGGTTGAAAGGGTTGGCGGAGGAAAAGACGCTGCTGTGTGCCACTTGGAGAGGAATGCTGACACTTCAGATCGGCAGATGGATCAAAATGGGCCATTTGCGATCCCCTTTATGTGCAGACTAAGAAGCAAGGTTGCTTCTTTGTCCCCTCTTCAGAGAGTGGGGTCAGGAGCCTCTAACAACACTGTCACGCCATCAAACCAGCAATTATTTGTGCATTAAAACCAAAGATGGGTTTTGTTTAAAAAGCACAATTTGCTTTTCTTGTCTTCAAACGTTCTGAACTGAATCTGCAAAATTCTTGAGTGCAGAGTGCGACAGACCAGACTGACTGTAGAAGCCAAATGTTCCTGAGCTGTCAAATGATTCTTAATGATTTTTACTCAAGAATCCAATTCCCCCCAAAAACCGCATTTGGTGACTGATTTCCTGCCCAAGCAGCTGTTTAGAGAACTTGATGAGCTTTGCAATGAAGGCAGCCTCATGTCTGCACGTTCCTGCCCTGCAAAGCCTGATAAGCTCCTTCATGTACACTCTGTAATCCAAAATAAAGTCCTTTCCTCACCAATATTTGTATAAAAACCACTAACACTTCATTTGCTTTATCTGGTGTTGGTGTGAGATACCGTATCTCAGAGTGGAGAAGCTGTATCTCTGTTCATCATCATGTGATTCGGTGTTTTTCAGTCTCAGTTAGAATAAGAGAGGGAGAGAGAGAAGAGGAGGTAGAACTTTATTTATCCTGCAGGATGTTGTAGCCAGTTGCTCAACAGCAGAAGAGAGAAGCATACATGAATAAAAACACTAAAAATGACGAACGCGAAAGCTAAAATACGATGCAAATTGAGAAAAACGAAACACAGATCCACGAAAATATAAACTGCATCTCCTAATTCTATTTTACTCTCTCAGCACTATAATCTGTGGAGGATAACAACATTAATACGGTACAAATTACACACAGTAATTCTTCTCCTATTTACAATCGGGCTCCATGCAGAAAGGGGAGGAGTAAAGTAGTTTAATGGCCACAGGAAAGAAGGCTCAGGACAGATTTCTTTCTTCTAAAGTCCTCAACCATCTCTTTTGTCTTTGTGATTAAGTCAACATCTTAGTCACTCACCTACGTTGACATCCAGATTTTCTAGTCTCTGCATCTAATTCTTGAGCTTCACTTTCTCCGATGCTCCGCCCCTTTTTCTCCATCGCGCCCTGCCACCCTGTTGCCTGGGACAATGATGTCACACTTGTTGCTATCTGACCCTCGCCTATGTCAAAATGCCACTTATAAATGTGAGGCACTTAAGGACAGAACGCAATTTCCTCTGTAATGGATAAATAACATTTGTGAGTCACAATTCTCAGTCGGAATGCATATTTATGTGTCATCCCAGAGCGGGAAAAAACATCTGCTAAGTGACCGAGTGATGGAGACGGAAAGCGAGGGACAGGACGCACATTCATATTTCATTAGGGACACACGTAGTTAAAAAAACTAGTGAGTGGCCGAGTGACAAAGCCTGAACCAGAAAGGACACACATCCATATTTCATTCCGCAGAGACACATATAGTAAACAGGGAACCAGCAGATAGAGTGAGCGGGGTTACATCGTTACACCCTACAAGCTATAACAGCAGGCTGAATGATAACTCTTGGGAACATCAATAAATAGGCATGAGGGACACTTTTAGAGAGATGAGAGGGGAGGAGAGGGAACCCATGCGAGGCGTTCATCCATATTTCATCAGGAAGAGGTGACTAAAATGGCTGACAACAGGTGGGTATCAATATAGAGGCACCAGGACCACTTATGAGCGAGGGAGGGAGGGAGAGAGAGAGAGAGAGAGAGAGAGAAACAGTGAGCGCTCCGCTGAGACAGAAGAGCATCTAAAAGCTGATAACTGCCACTATGAATACAGACGCATCGACAGTGACATTTATAGACAGCCATTAGACTTTAGGCTGTTAGTTTGTTGACAGTTTAAGACGTCCATTTCCCCAGTGCCGGGTATTGTTTTGTGCTTTGCAGAGCTTTAAATGGACAGGGGTCATATGTTTGCTCGCGGGTTTTATTTGTGCTGCATTAAATGTGAAAACGAGGCAAAAATAAGCCGAGCCCCAGATTAACCAGATGGTAGTTTCATAGATAAGACTACTGTAGATTATTGATCCCAAATCGTCCCTCAAAATCTTGTAAGATGGTATCATCATAGTATTTTTGTTTTTAATATCATCTTTGCCTGTGATTCTTTGCCTTTGGAGTGGAAACCTGCTTAGACTGTTGCTATTGGACCAGATATGTGATAGAAGATGAAGGAGAGAAGGTGTGTATTTATATTAGTAGGCAGCACATGTATTGATATAATCATATAGTAAGAGATACTGGTGGAGTACATAGTGATTTTTGAATCATCTCGTCTGCTGTTTATTTATTATAATAAATCTGTGTGACACTAGCTGGCTAAAAATTGTAACTTCAAGCGTCAAAAGCAGAACTTTGATGTACTTTTGTGATGATGTTTGCAGCCGCTGCCTCCACACTTCAAAGTGGCGTTTGAGCCCTGGAGGAGTGGCAGTGATGCTTTTGTTGACGAGTCAGGCATCAGACTTTCCCGTGTATCCAAACTCCAGTTTTGTCCCATATTAAAATGTTGACACACACTGTTCATACACTGAAATGAACCATTAATGAAAATATCAAATGGAAATGTTCCAATAACATGGATGGATATTTTTGGCAATACCAATATAATATATGACGCAAATACCAACCCAACATATCTTGATGTGTGTGTGGTATCCGTGGGAAACAGGCACACTGATCATTTTATCTCTTATTTAACACAAACTTTCCAAAGAAATAAAGTTTGGTGTTGTCTCTTCTTGCGTATATGAAAAAAAACTTTCCTGCAATGAAAACCCAAAGTGAGTACACACTGTCCTTGGTTCCCTTTGTGCGTCTGTACTGTGTGTGTCTGTGCAGCTATTATCATGAGCGGCTCTCTGACGCAGAGAGGATCAGTTAGACCGCAGTGATCACTCTGCTGGTTCTTTCACCGCCGTGCTCACAGAGTGTTCTCTGGGCCCAGATCACGTTCAGTCAGTGTGTAGACAAACATTCAGCCTTTTACTGAGCTCCCTGGGTGCAAATTGTATAGCCATTAACCATGCTTGGACACGCACGCACACACACACACACACACACACACACACACACACACACACACACACACACACACACACACACACACACACACACACACACAAACAGGGGGGCACACCTAAGAACACAAACTGGAGTAATTTTCGTTCTGACACACTCAATCGCTCACTCGCTAACTCACTAACATGAGCGGGCGAGCGACTATACATGCAACTATACGTGAAAAAAAAAAAGATTCACATAATGCATAAGTGTGTATGTATATGTGTATGCTAAACTTGTACTTCTCCACCCCGTTGCATTGTGGGTACATCATTGATAAATCGTTGTGTCACTGCTATACCATCTCTCTAGTATCTCTCTCCAATAATGGTCTAGTGTGTGTGTGTGTGTGTGTGTGTCTGCACCGTCCAGATTTAATGTTTTTTTATTTTGTGTGTGTATGTGTTTATGTCAGAAGGTATTTATTTCTGGGTATGTGTGTGTGTCTGTGTGCGAGTGTGTGTGTGTGTGTTGTGTCTGTGTGTGCGCATGCAGGCGGGTATGTATCACTGAGAGGAAATGAGGGCTCCTTATTTGGCTTGACAGGGCAATGAGGCGCTGAGACGAGATGAGCCTTATTTATCGGGCTGCAGGCCGACCTATCTCTGTGTGTGTGTTTGTGTGTGTGTGCGTGTGTGTGTGTATGTGTCCTCTCTTTTTCTGTGCCCCTCAGACTGAAATGATCACAGAAGAGCAGTCTGTTGCCTCATACACACTGTTCATAACAATCCTATCATTCAACAGCTTTTTAGGCCTCTGCCTCTCTCTCTCTGTATCTGACACACACCCACTTTCTCTCGTTCTCTCTCTCTCTCTCTCTCTCTCTGGGCCTATCATCGTTGTGTCTGCTGACAGCATAATTGCTTGGCCCAGCATTTCAATTCACCACTTCTAGATTGCTCTGGGCTACTCCATTCTCTGCTCTGTTAGCCACAACTGCTAATCATTTCAGGGAGAGACGGAGAGAACAGCAACAATTCCACCATCCACTTTATAACCGCTGATAAAGATTGAATGTGAGGGATGTTAAATTTACATCCAAGATCATTTTCATATGAAAAGCGTGGTTGTGTTGCCTCTTTTTTTATAGATTGTTTTTTAGAATCAAATAGCACAACAGTATATCTTGACAATCCAGTTTAACCATCCTGCCAACGTGATACACCGACCCATCAGAGGGAGCACAGTATGGATTCTGCGTATTGTAAACAGGAAATGGAAAATACGGGCTGATGGGCTGATGGTTCTAGGAACTGAGTGATTTTCGTAGGCCTCGATCGGCTCACAGCTTCATCAAACACGTCAACACCAATCAAACCAAATACAAAAACGCACGCTGCTGTAGAGCGTCTCTGCTGGAGCTCCACACTCAGCCCCAAACTTTCCACGGTGCAGTCTTCTCTCCTTTTCATTCAATAAGGGAAGTAGCTTTAAAATGGCTGACAAAGATGTTCCTCCATTAGAGAGAGAGAGAGAGAGAGAGAGAGAGGGAGAGAGAGGGTGAGAGATAAAGGACAGGACAGAAGTTGACAACAGAGTGATGCTGAGAGCCCTGTTGAGTGATCTGACACACTTACAGTTCATGCACTCAGTCAACAGCACACAAACAGCCTCACATGCTAAACACACACATACACACACATTTCACACTCAAGGACTCTGGGGTTAGCTGTGGACTTATTTTAATGGCAGCTCCAACACTTCCCCTGGCCTCAGCGGACCATAAGATGAGTCTGTCTCCTCTCCTCTGCATCCTCAAGGACCTGCACTCTTAAAGAAATACATTGTGCTTTCTGCAGATCGTTCCCGAGTCTCCCGAGTGACGAGAACTCTCACACCAGAATGAATCAAGTGGAACAATTTTTGCAGATTATTGGTGCTGACCCTTCTTGTTAACCCTGCGTTGGGTATTGTAAGCTACTGGCCAGCAGAGGGCGCCGCCAGGAGAGAGAACTGGACTGTCGTGATAGAAATATAACTGAACGCAGGGAGGGAGTAGCCACCATCCACAGTCATTAGACCAGATCCAGATACAGAGCCAGCCTTCCTGATTGCATCTCTACACGCGCTCCAGTCTAGTGGGCGGCGATACACCTTGAGGTCTGTTATCAGCCGACGCCACAATACAAACAAGAAGAAGAAGAAGGAGGAGAAGCAGCAGAAGCAATATCCCAGCCTGCTCATTTCATAACACCTTGCTGTGATGTTATCGCCACTTCCTGTTAGATATCGATAAGTGGCAGCAGCTCTCTGTATGTTTTTGTCCGCACTGTTTCGCCCCCTGTGGGTAACTTAAGTCACTACAGCCGGCTCGCCCCGTCTGTCTGCCTGTCGCCCTGCGTTATTGCCATGGACACCTCTTAATGTCTGCACGTCTGCCTGACACAAGCTGAGAATGGACTTGATATCTAACCTGCCTGTGCTCTATACATAAATAACTTCACTTCTTTAGATACGGACTCATTCACTCTCATCCTGTGCATTTAGTCAAACTGTTGTTACATGAGCCATGAATCAGGGGAAAGGGTTACATTGTTAAGAAGTGTTTAAATCACTGCCAACAATAACAATGTGTTACTCAAATGTTGCTGTTAAACTCTGACCTGCGTCAATTACGCCACAATTTCCACGAGTGTGAAATATAACTTGTTTATGTCATCATCTCTTGTGTTTTTGTCAGCGATAGATACACAAACAATATTCCTGTTCACATCTGTGCAGGATTCTTACTCTGTGTGTGTGGGTGGGTGTGTGCGTGTGTGTGTCATGGTCTCGCACCCCTTCAGAGACCTCAAGTGCATCCATTAATGCTTTTATAGGCACGAGCAGAGAGAAACAGTGGGGCGGATTGACCGAGAAGGAGACGGGGGGAGTGTGGAAGAAAGAGGGAGAGGAGGAAATGAGGGATGCAGGGTGATGGAAAATGGACATCGGGACATAAAAATGAAGATGGAGGACATGAATTCAGCCCAGAACTAGGACAGTGGGAGCCGGCGGATCCCTGGGCAGCCATGCGTATCTGTGCCTGTGCTGTAAAACACTGTAAAGCGCTGCAAAGTGTTGTAAAATTCATCAGGTTTGTGTTTGCGAACAAGACGACCCTTAACTCTGCCACGCTGCGTCCGCCTCTCAATTATGTACATGCAGAATCACACATGCATATAGAATGACCGTCACTAAATGCAGATGTAACTAAAACACACACACACACCACACACACAATTCTGCAGCGCACACAGATACCCATACACACACCCATGTATTTAAATCAGACACACACACACACACACATACACACATAAATGCAGGGTAAATGCTTTATTTCTCCATTTACAAACATAACGAAGAAACAAGAACATGCTTTATGATTTGACTCCAACCGTGGTGAACAACAACAGGAAGCCTAATCATCATCTACCAACCCATGGAAACCTTGAACTTGATTGATCGGCTAGTCGGTCAATCTAACAGTCAGCATCACATAGAATATACTGCTTAAAAATAAAAATCAGGATTGGCGAAATTGTTGCTCTGATGCGGCGATATTAATCATGTTTGTTACCTGACATTCACCAGCTAATGAGGCTCGGCGGTGTAATGTCTTATCCCACGCTGATCTTCCTTCTGCTCACTTAATGCACAAGGTCTCATTTTGGAAATCTTGATAGTAAACTCATAACCCTGCTCCTTGGCCCCATTTGGTCGTATTTATATATCATTTTTTACATTATAATAACGCTCTTGTTCAGATTATGAGACAGTAAGAGGAGGTGCATGTTTTTAATGAGCCTGGGTCATGGGGTGAGATTATATGTACACTCACTATGGGTCCTTGGGTTGAAAAAAAGTTTAGGAGCCCTTATCATGGAATTTCAACTTTTAATGAGCCTGGGTCCCGGGGGTGTGAAAAAAAAGAGAAGAAATTCCGGCCAACAAACTTTGATAAGTTGTGGATTGTGTGAGTCAGAGTGTTAAAGGTCTGAGAACTTTACTAAGACCAGCTGCTGCCCCTTTCAAGTTCAACTGAAGGCTTTAACCTCCACAAGTTCTCCAGTCCAGTCCAGGAAACCTGCACTCACTTCCACTTAATTTGTACCAAAAATAAACGTACCGCTTGTTTTTACTGGATAAGCTGCTTAGTCCAGAGCAAAGAAACCACAAGTTAAGGCAAAAGGTTATGAAAAGAAACGAGAAAGAAGAACAGAACTCACTACAAAACTGGAAAGGCATTTATTTGTGCACATACCAACCAATTGTTCTTGGAATAATGCACTGGACTAAAAAGAGAGACGATTAAAGAAAGCATCACTATTTTTTGCATCTCTGCCATCCCTGCATTTTTCCCATTGAGATCAGTATCTTACTTTTGTAGGAAATTACATTCCAGGATCCAGATCCGCCACAAAACCTGGCTCGTGCTCCAGTTGTGCGTTTTGTGTGAAAATGGCTTGATCGTTATTTCTGTAATCGTGCTAATAAACAAAGAGTAATTGGAGCTGCATCTTGCCAAATCTGTTTATTTGTACTAATGCTGATAAGAAACATTTATTAAACACACAAATTAAAAACACAGAGAAATGTAAAACAAGCAAGTCTCTCCTGCTTTGGCTGGTAACGTAATTAACACGAAGCATCAAAGGAAACTGAACAGAACTAAAAGGATGGAAAAGGAAATTAACATTCTGTCTTCAAAACTGTTCAAGTTTCCCTAATATACAATGATTATAGTTTAAACTCAGGCTCAGATGTGGAGCTCATTAAAACATTTCCATATCACCTGAGGATGAAGCAGACGCAAGATCGTTGCTCCCAATATATTTATGAATTCCTCACCAAAAACACAACTAATATCCATAAATTAATGAAATTAGCCAACAAATTAAGCAAGGATTAGTGGACTTAAATATTAATGCTGTTCAAAAACATATTCTGGGAGCAGAGCACACAGGCTGAACCGGCAAAGGCAAAGGTGAAATCTGCTCTTTGGGTTTTAAAAGCTGTAAAATTATGATAAAAAAGAAATAATATTGCAGCTTTGGTGGGATATTTGGCGGATTGGACCTTTACCACAAAGTTAGTTTGGAAGTTGTGGTGGTGGCAGAAGCAGCAGAGGGGAAACCCTCTGAGTGAAAATCACTGCTGCATTTGTTTTGATGCAGAGTCATTTTGGCAAAGAGGGGAAATGAATTTACACCATTTGCTTTATTGCTGTCATCAAGTCTCAGGATTGTAGGAATGAGAAACTTTTTTTTATCTTCCCTCTGATGCTTTTCTCACTGATGCGATGAGCAAAAGAGCCTCACCCCCCACAAAATCAACCATCTCATTTCACAGCTTTGATGTGATTCATTAGCAGCACAGCTCCAGCCAGTAAGTGGAGGTAAATGAAACATGAAAAACAGATAGCACGCATACACACACAAACACACATAAACACACAAACACACATAAACATAAACATACACCATCATCATTCCAGATCATCTCAGATCAAACCAACATAGTTTAATTCCTGATTAGCTCTTAAAGAGTAACATGCATTTGAAGCTACAAACTCTTCACAAAGTTCATCTGCAGCATCTGAACAGCGTCACACGTGGACGCCACAAAATGAAAACGGTTATGAAACCAGATGAAATTACTCAGACGAGGAAACAAGAGTAATGACGAGTGAAGTGACACTCGAACTGATGAATGCACTGTGAAATCAGCGAGTAAATCTGGGCAGATTTGATAAAGGCAATCACCGTTTGATTAAAACCGGCAATTTGACATTTATATCATTTATCACAGCTCGCTCCCTTTTGGTGTTTTCACTGAGACGTCCACGTCCCATTTATCATTGAGGGTGAGACCCTCAGACGGGGACGCGAGGGGCTCGAGGTGATGAATGTGGATTCTAAAGCGGCTGGATGAAAGGTGCACATGTGTGTGTGTCTTTGTGTGTGTGGAGGCCTGTGAAAGGTTCAGCATGTGTAAGGATGGATGGTTAGATGACTCAGATGGTTGAACTGTGTAAGCAATTATGTTTATGGAGAAACATAATTGTGAGCTCGTCCTTCAGCTGCGTGCCACTTTGAATGGAGATGTTTGACGTCTGCTGGTTTAAAGGGCCAAATCCCATTTTTTCCAACCCCATTCCTGCACACTGGGAAGTGAACACTCATCCACCCCACACCAGGCGAAGAACTTCCCACTTCTTCCACTATGGCTTTGAAGTGATAATAGCCACTGTCCAAACTCTCTCTCTCGCTCTCTCTCTCTCTCTCTCAGCAACAGCTCCTGCCACAGGTATATGGACTCTGTGGCAGGTCATTTGTTATCAAAATTGCTCTCACATCTCCTCTCCCTTCGTCTCCTTCTGTTCTCCTCTCCCTCATTTTCTCCTTTTCCCCCTCTCCTCTCGTCTCTCATCGCCCTGCCCTTTCAACCGCCTCCTCCCTGCTCGCCTTTGTTGTTGGTCGCAGTGGGATATGGCTTTGTGTTCAGGTCATGCGTTATCGACCACACACACACACACTCACACTCACGCTCGTGCTACCTAGGAAGAAACCAGAAAAGTGTAACTCATTCTTCTTCTACTAAATATCCACGACCACGTCTCAGTGTCTCTCTGAACCATAATTAATTTACAGGCATGGAATTACAATTTATTCCTTTTTTTCTTAGTTGAAGTTGATGCCTTAAATGCTTAAAATTCCTCTGTCTTCCCCTGCAGGTGAGTTCCGACTCATTAGTTATGCCTCTGTAATTACCAGGGTCTGTTTTGTCTGTAGTAACAGACAGTGCTGATAAATGTCCTTGCTTCCAGATGCCATGACGACAGCATCAGATTTACTGATTTGAAGATGTGCACTGCAGCATTCCAAGTTTTTATCTTTGTTCTCAAGGATTTCTTTTCTTCACCATCGGCACGATTGGAATTTAGGTACAAACCACATTTACATTTGCTGTAAAAATGCTCCTCACTCTGGTGGTCAGTGCGATGGCGTCCCAGGATGAAACCTTCGCCAAACCCCCATCTTTCCCCCTCATCCCACCATTTCTACTTGTCCTCTCTGGATCAATGCTTCTCCTCGTCTCAACGTACACACACACACACACACACACACACACACACACACACACACACACACACACACACACACACACACACACACCGTCCGGACACTAGCAGGCTGAGCATCTTTGATGTCCCTGTGTGTGTGTCTCCTGTGGTCTGAGCCATGAAAGGCTCCATTTATTGGTTCCTCTTTGACAGACTTCTCTCTCTCTCTCTGTCCCTCTTGTCCTCTCTCTCTCTCACACACACACACACTTAGAAGCACACGTACCTGAATTGCAATTGCGAGGCCACTTTGACCTTCAATACTTTCAACCCTAAACGCCTCAGGACAAAGTTTACAGAGAGGGAGAAACAGGGAAAGTTTGTGCTGCACTTCCTCCAAAGCTTGTAAGAAACTCGGTCTGCAATATACGTATATATGGAGAGTTTGGATAAGGAAATATTGTCGTAATTGTCGAAAAAGGTATATGGTAGGAATCAGATAATGCTTGGTGATATTTTGCCGACTGCTAAATTTGAGGTTTTGAGGGTATTTGATTTCTTAGCTCAGTTGATTAATCAATTTATGTAAGTGGGGAGATTGGATCTGATCTCACCGGATTCCAGTGGGTGTGTACCTCTTCGTCTAGCATGAAGTTCTGCTCTCTCTCTAAATCAGTGTATTTTTAGGTGTGTTCCATTGAATTCCTCCCCCTTTGATAAGAACCACAGAGCTCATTTGCACTTCTGCTCTGTTTAATAAGCCGTATTTCCGTATATTTACTCCGAGCAGAATGAAAGACGCTCACAGATGCTGGGGTTTCACAGCGAGCTAAGTACCTTCCACACTTTATTGTCTTGTTAGGTCCTTGATCTTCTGTCACGCGTCTTTTCTCCGTGTGCGGCGCTTCTCCTCTCGTCTCTCACCCAGCCTGATCCCGGCGTTTCAGAAATATTGAATCCAAAAATCGCTGTCATTGTTTTTCAAGCCGGTTTATTAACTGTTCACTTGATGGCGCACGCGGTGATTAATGCCTCATTTAATGGCTGTGGCTGCAATCATTTCTGTTTCTGAAAATTGGTAGACTTGCTGTAGATGTAATCACAGACTTAATGATGTGTGAGCTTGTCTGCTGACTGGCTGCTTCGTTTTTAGAGCAATCACGGCGGGCTTTAATTAATAGAGAGAGAGAGAGAGGGTTTGAATCCGACGGAGCTTGAATGCAAATCCTGTTGTCGCTCCATCTTTGCCTCCATATGTTCTTTGATTCTCTCTTGCTTTTTTACCATTGGTCTTCTTCTCTCTCCCATATTAGCTGTGTCCTGGATCATGTCTTTCCTCATCCGTCTCTCTTTCTTCATCTTTCGTCCACACTTCTCTTCATTTATCCATCTTTGCTCAGCCTTCTTCTTCTCTCCGTTCCTTCCTTCATCTCCCCTTTCCCCTCTTCTGCTCCTGTTGTTTACGTGGAGCTCCAGATCATTAACTCGCCTTCTGATAAATGACGACGCACTTAACGTGTTGAATTACAGACAATATCTTTGTTATTAAAATGTCTTCCCTGTTTATTGAGCGCGCTTTGCCTTATCACAGATTGAGCCGATGGGCGAGGCGGACAGAAAGTAATTGTAATGTTTGTCTATGTCACATAATGAAGATACATGAATTATTATTATTTTCTGCTCGCATCCCAATTGAACCTCAACACTCATTTCCTCAGTTACCTTCATAAGCTGTACAACACACAGCTACACACACTCACACACATCACCTCTCAGGGTTGGTGTTGTCACTAAGCAGCCCCTCTGGAAAGCTGCCACAGGGCTTCTTATCAGTGATTATTGATGAAGTGAAGAGTTTGGGGGGTTAAGCTAGAGTTTCTCACTCTGCTACAAATTCATGTTATTGCCTCCACCAAGGAGGTTAGTATGTTTTTGCTTGGCTTTGATTTTTCTGTGTGAGCGGGATAACTTACATTTGTTTGATTTTGCTGCAAGTTCTGATCAATTATTCAATTTTTTTATTACAGTTTTGCTTCCTTGACTTACTTCCAAATTCAATTGTTACAACTTATATAGGAAGACACACACACACACACACACACACACACACACACACACACACACACAAGCAGTGCAAACCTGCTTGTGTGGTTTGCAGATATATTACAACGGTACAAACCGTTGTAATATATCTGCAGCAGCTATGGATCTCCACTCAGAGCGACTCAATCATTATCAAATCAGATTCCATAATTTAACACTTGTCCCTTAAATCTGTTTGGTTTCACTGCAGCAGACCAGAATATAACATCAAACACACAACCCTGTTCAATGATCTCTATCACAACTTTATCCAAAGACACGTTGAGGATAATGTCTGGGTTTTGTGTTCGCCAATGTTAAAACAGAATATAAAACAGAAATCCCTCACAGTTTGTTTCAGCTATCATTAAACTAACACAAGAGCAGATTAAACTGTTGCTGTCGTGCTTTGGCATTTAATGTGAATGTCCAACGACAGAACGCTGCTGCTGCCTCGTGACCTGCCTGCATTTACAAGTTTGTCCCCCATTTTCCCTCCATGTTCTCCTGGCCGGCACTGGGTTCTGTTGTTTTTGTGTAAGCAGAAGGAAAACAGTGATTTGCAGCTTCATTTAACAGACATTGACAGCTGCTGGCTAATTTTAACACACACACACACACATACACACACACAAAAACAATCAGCGCCTGTGAACATAATTATATGATCGGCAATCATACGGGTCAAATGAGAGAAACTGCAGAATTAACTTGTCAGAACACGACGATTATTGGCTGGTTTAATAAGTGACACTTCCTGGGGGAATTAGTGATAATCGCCTCCACAAACAGACAATGACAAAGAGAACAAACACGTACACACACAAAAAATAGATATGTAGTGCAGTATAAAAAGCACGAATGCAAACAGATACACAAACACACACAGTTCTCATTTCCCCCTCATAGCTTAGTTCAAACTTCAGTTATGCTTCGATTAGGTTAAGGTGATTTATTTGCATTTTCAAACATCATCTCTGCACTGTAATGTGATTGGAATAGGCACAAACTGAAGATCGTTCAGGCAGAGTAACAAACATATGAGATTATGAGATTGCAAATCGATTTATCCAAGCGTGTAAATGCGCAATAGCTCCTGTTGATTCTGTGCACGTGTGCGGCTTAATTGCATTTTGATTTCAATTGCAGTAGAAGTATTGAGTGCATGTAACCATACTGAGTGAGTCCATGGAATCAAAAGACACACACACACATTCACACACAGGCGTTTGAAGTTAAGCTCTATGAAATTACTGGCCAGTTGAACTAATTTGTTTTTTACCCCCCTTGAAATATTCATTGTTTACCCTGAGAAGAATGATTTAGCTGCTACGTTTAATGTTATTTAGGACATTCTTGCTTTGGGTTGGATCTCATTTCTTTCTCCTGCTGCCTGCATGTCAGATTTCCCGATGGGGTTTTTGAATGAAATTGGCACTTGTGTGTTTGAGGCGATACACTGGCCCTCTTGACAAACACACCTGTGACCCTTTGGTTCCTCATCATACTAAAATCCTGGAATCTGTTATTTGGTGTCACGCCAGAACCATTTCCTGACCGTCTTCTGAACATGCTGCTAACCCATTAGGTAGGAAGCTGACTATGATGCTGAGCCGCCATCTGCAGCTGGCTGATGAGGAGGAGGGACATGCAGCATCCAACCATGGCTAACTACAGAATAATGTGCTGCTTATTCCACCATTCCATATTCCTGCTATAGAAGAAAACAAAAAACAAAGATCCTTTAAATGCATTTTTCACATTTTTCATGCATTTTTCTTACATTTCTTGCTCATGAATAAGTCCATTGCCATGTCTGATAATGAAGCCTATCTGCCCAAAGGTGCTGATTGAAGACTAAAGCTGTAGTTTACTTACACACAGTATCCGGTTTGATTTCAGAATCGATGTCAAATCGACAGAGCTGAGGAAAAGATCTTTTAAATACAAGCCAGAGATATTGATTTGTTCTTTAAACAAGGAAAACACATTTTAACGTGAACTGCTCATCTAAGCACAGCGTCGAACCAACACACACACAGGCCGGCCAGACGATCCTTCACCCACAGCCAATACACACACTGACCTTCATCCCTCTGTGCAATCGGTATCAGAGTAGTAGAGAAAATATTGAAGAGTGTGAATGTGTGTGTGTGTGTTTTTGACACAACCTTTTCAAAGAAGGTGAAAGTGCTTTCTGTCAAAATTTTGCTTTGAGAAAAGTTCCATGAGGGGAAAGAAAGAAGGATTACGCAGTAAACCAAACATTTGTGTCTTTCTTAAGCTTCATGTCTGCAGGTCTCTCACTCTCCTGCTGTCACATACATTAGAAAGAGCTTTTTGTTTTGGGTTTTCTTCTTTCCTCTCTTCTTCTCCTAATTTCTATTCTTTCTCGATCTAGTTTGTGGGCTTTTGTGGGGTTGAACACAGCCGTGATCTTTAAGTTTAAATGCTTTTGCTTCACCCTTTTCCATGACTGTAATGTGACATCACCGCTGCATCTGATCAATCATCCATCCTGTGATTATATTTGCAGTCATTCATGAGTCAGACCTCCAGGACCATTGCTCTTCTACCTGCACTTAGTTTGCACCATTGATTTAAGTGATAGCAGCAGTTTGGTCTAAAGCCTTTTCCTCTTCACCTCCTTTAGCTGCGTTTCCTCCACCGAGGAGCTTTTCACCCACGTCCATTTGATTTGTTTGTTTATTTGGAGAGAAAGTTCAGAGCGATTCGGGGAAGGAAAGTGAAGAAATTGTGCTGCAATTTTCAAAATTATTTATGGACTGATTGATTTTTGTCAGCTTCTTTCTTACTGTACACCAGTGTGGCTGGGGGGAAACTGGCATGTTTATCCAATCACACACTATCAATAAGCATCAATACACATCCAGATCTGACAGACTGAACAAATATCTTTGGTGGAGGAAGAGGAAGCACATAAATGGAACTATTGCACGCTAACAAATAAGGAAAACGGCAGTTTATTTTAGTGGGTCTGCCAGGTGGGATCAAACAACATCTTCAGCTGTTTCCCAGTCAAGTTTATACACCGTTTCTGTTTCGGTCTGTGTATTATTAGAACAAGACACATTTTGCCTACAGGCTTGTTGTTTAGCTTTGGTGGAAGTGCAGCAGGTGCCATTTTATTCCACAAACTATATCCGATGCTCAGATATTGATTTTTGTGCTTGCTTACTATTAAAGTATCAAAGCAGACATCTGTAACAGCACTGAAATATCCAATTTTATCCTTTTTATCCTGCAGATATTTCTTTAAAAGAGAGACGTAGGTGGACGGCCTGAAGTCATGGACCAACACACAACAGCACCTCATAAAGGTCTCAGATAATCATATTATGCTGAACAGACGTATGTAGGTCACACTGGCACAGTTGATGCAACATGTGAAGTCAGATTAACAAAAACAAAATTCAATAAGCACATTGAGAGAGGTTAATGTGTGGTTTTGATATTCTGGAGGCTGACACATATTTTGTGTATCATCTAAAAATAAATGATGACCTCTCTGTTCTCTACATCGCCGTTACAGTTCTGCTTGTCAAACAGTCAAACATGCCTACAGGCACCGGCTGTAGCCTCTACATGCAGGTCAACTGCAGTCAAACTGTGAGCTGATACCAAAACACAGCTTTTATCTGGAGATAAATAGGAGGGAGCAGGGAGGGAGAGAGGAGGGAGGAGGTGGTGGAAAGATGTGATGAGAGGAAGGAGGAAATATAGTAAGAACGGAAGTGAGGGGGGAAGGAGGCAATAAGGGAAAAGGAAGAGGGCGGGGGGGTGGGCGAAAGGATGGAAGGACGCAGAGGTGGGAGGAGGCCAGGAATGAAGAAGAAGCAGAAGAAAAGCAGGAAGGAAGGAGAGAGGTAAAGAAAGGGGAAACTGAGTGGAGGGAGGAAGGAAGGAAGGAGTAAAGGAAGGAATGGGAAGTTTTCGTAATTTTCCTCCAACTGAACATTTGATTGGACTGTTTTACTTTTAATTATGAACCAGAATCAAAGCTGAATGTTTACTGATTGCAGCAGCTCAAATTAAATGCACATCTAATTATAAATACAGATGCATCTGCAGCACACTTTAGATCAAATGTAGCCTGGAAAATCCCTCATTTTAAATGAGGGATTTTCCACATGGTGCCGCTGGATATTCCGTTTTCATGGATGTCACTCGGTTAAAGGAACAACCCCCAGTGGTCGTGTTTGATACCGCTCCCAGTACACACCATCACTAGTGGGATTAACACGGTTTGCGGTTTAACACAGACACAGGGGGGGAGAAGGAGGATAGAAGAAGAGTAGAAGAAGAAGAGACGGATGGAGGAACAGACAGAGACAAAGAGGGGAAATCACATGTAATGATGATGTGGGAGGTTGCATGTCAAAAGCCACAACTAGAGTGACAGGGGCGCGTGTGTGGCGTGTGCGCACGTGCGCCTGTGTGTGTGTATGTACTATTCAGTGAAGGTATCTCACAGTGCCACATTAGAGCATGTGTGTCTTTGGTTTCAGTCCATTTGGAAAAGGATTAAAAATACAAAGACCCAGATCCTGAGAGAGAGCGTGTGTGTGTACATGTGTGTGTACAGTAAAACAGAAACTGAGCATTGAAACCATCAGTACAGGGCACCATATTTATGCATCTTACCATTTCAAACATGCTCTTATAGTTTGTTAAAGCCTCACACACTGATGGACCACAGCTGCAGTCCCTGTGTTCTATTTCCTGTTTTATAGCTTCTTCTGTTTTCGTGAACCTGAACGCACCACATCCACCTTCTCTTTATGGTGAATTTGAAGTTGAATAATACATTTATAGAGGAACACTGAATATAATTCCTCTGACATGTTCTGAATTCAAACGCCCCTCCGTCCAATCAACCAATCTCTATAAATACTTTAAAAATAACCCTCCCCAAAATATATTTTATATATTTCACATGCGTGCCCGTGTAACTGCAGTTTGGTCTGATTTTAATATTGAGAGACAAGAAACACGTTTGTGAGCAAAAGTGCACATGTAGCGAAAGCGTCTCCACAGCAATGCATAACAAAATCTGCAGCTAATTGGTTCTCTATGGGCCTCTGCCGACTGGCCTCCATCTTTGAGTTATTTAGTGGAAAGAGAGAGAGAAGTTGCAGGGAAAGAGGGTCGTGTGATGTCAAAGAGGCCCGAGGACAAATGGCAGAGAAACACAGATCCAAATTTTACTTGCAAATTCAAAAAAACACTTTAATATTGACAAACAAGCTAGAGATCGGACAGATAACAGGCGTCTTGGGTTGTGCCATCATTTCTGCAGGTCGCTCCCAATGCCTTTGGAACCTTCCACATGTGAACCTCGGTGCCTTCTTCTTGTATGTCGCCTTGTTAACGAGGATAAGAAGCGGCTCTGATTGCACTTGAGCACTTTAACGGCAAACTCACATCAGGGATTTTGCTCATCTGCACACAAAAGCTGTCGGATTACGGCGGCTGCTATTGTTGAATTCACATTTCCCCGCCAGTGGGGGTGGATTGACCTTAGAGATGGAGAGAGAGAGAGAATTAAAAGGAAAGTTGCAAGGAAAGAATAGCAAAGATTAAGAATTACAAACTGCTGTCGTCACTCTCTTCACTCTTCTGACCCAGACTGAACCTGATACACTTAACGTCAGCGTTTCACCCAAAAATCTGTCCACGTGACTGTGAAGGCCAAGAGAGAGAGGGAAGGCGCTTAAAAATGCAGAAATGCAAAAGGCACCCAGGCATGTGTGTGTTTAAAGTGACCGCAGACCCCAACAACCAATCAGTGTTTCTGTGGTTAAAAGTTTAGTTTTTACTTTTTCCTCTATTCAAGTTTTGTCATAGCAATGACCCAATTTAAGGCTTTATGCCTACTAACAGTACAATACGTCCTCGCTCTTTCTCTCTCTCTCTCTCTCTCTCTCTCTCTCTTTCTCTCTCTCTCTCTCTCTCTCTTTGTGTCTTTCTTCTTCTCTTGTTCTCACAATGTACCCCACATTGCCTGCTCGCTAACTTAACACAGTTTTTCCTCCCTCTACCCTTCTGACTTCTCTACTTTCTCTCTCTCTCTCTCTCTCTCTCTCTCCCCCTCTCTCTCTCTCTCCCCCTCTCTCCCTCTCTCTCTCTCTCTCTTTCTCTCTCTCTCTCTCTCTCTCTCCCGCTCCCTCTCTCTCTCTCTTGATTTGTGCTTTTCATCCTGACCCTCCTGGCCTCATCCCCACCCTCCCCTGCCCCTCAAAATGTCACTCCTCAAAGAAGGAGGAGGCAAAACAAAGTGGGTATGATTGTTCCCCGTCTGCGTCTAGTGTGTGTCTGCCTGTGTGTGTTCGTGTTGCCTGAAAGTGCATCTATCTCTAAAGCACAGAACAAATAGATTCAACTGTAAACTAAACTCAACCTCCAGCACAAAACACCACATTGGAACAAGCTATCCACTTTATAATTGAGGCGTCACTGTCGTCTACTCATAGAAATGTCATAAACAAGACTCACAAAACCCCATCAACAGCTTTTTATTGCCTCCCTGCTGTTCCTGTAATTATTTCATCCATCGCAAACATTTGGTCTTGAACAGCTGACTTTATTTTTTTCCTCACAGATGGAGGGAAAGAGTCAGAATATGGAGTAACACTCTAATGTGTTACTGACTGATCTATTATACGCCAGCAGACATTAGAGCTTAGAGACCCTCTGACCTCTGTGGAGGTCATTGAGAGACGCTTACCACTGGCTGGATGTTTAAGAGGAAATAATTAAGGATTTTATTCCAATTGTTTCTCAGCCAGGTCTCCTTACAAAACCAGCCGGGATTATGAATTTTACTAAATTCTGCTTTTCCAGATGTCTGCTTAGCTGTGGATTCACTCACACTGCTGATGGAAATGAGCACAGCCACAGTCAAGTTAATTTGAAATAAACGCTGCTGAGAATGACCTCATGTTGGGCACACACACACACACGCACACACGCATACACGCACACACGCACACACGCACACACACTGTCTGGAAATCAAACACAAGTCGTCTCTGCTACTGAACAGAAATGTCGGCTGAAGACTCTAATTTGGAAACACAGTCATGCACTCCACCCCCCACCACCACATGAAACAAGGCTGCATTCCAGGAAATATGACTAAAATGATGCTCCTGACAGACTAACGGAAAGGTCAGAAGCTGAAATTAATAAACGACCTCCTGGAATGATGACAGGGACCAGATTATTGCTGTAAATTCATAAATAAAGCACACAACGCACAGATAGTAACTGTTGTGTGACGCTGCTGTGTCTGTTGGATGGAAGAACGCTGCCATCAAGTTAGAAAGCAGTGGAGATGAAGTCGTGTATCATCAGCATAGCAGGAAAATCAATGCCCCAATTGTGTTTCATTTCTCTGAAGGACCGAATGACGCACACACACCTGCGATGACGATGAACTGCGTGAACATTTCCATTAAACCCTTAAAGATCTCTGCTACTGCAACCACCCTATCCAACTTTGTTGCCAAGGAAACATCTGCAAGACAATTGTTTTGTTTTTGCTTTTGCTACCTTCCTTGTTATCTGTGTGTGTTCGCACAAACCTGAGTGCGTTTCAGTAGACGACCTGAACTTTGCTGTCAAATTACTGTGGAACATCAAGACTCTATGAAACAATGCTGCACAGACAGATGGCAGGTGTGTGTGTGTGTGTGTGTGTGTGTGTGTGTGTGTGTGTGTGTGTGTGTGTGTGTGTGTGTGTGTGTGTGTCTTTCACCGGTGAACTCAGTCCTAGTGTTGAATCGCTTGCCTGTAGTTGATTTCACATTTGTATTGCACACATCACACACATTGTTAGTACGCGTCGCTCCTCCTCTCTGGCTTTATATTTTACAACATACAAAATACCCAAATTCACAAAGATCCATAAATCCATAAAAGCTCCACGAAACAACAACGCTGTGGCTGAATATCAGCACTCACACTGGAGCAGCACTTCAGTTAAAGACCCAGCAGCTCTGCCTGGCGGAGGACTGACAGGTTGTCACTGTTTGATTGGCAAATGATTGATGTATAACTGGGGTTGTTGACTAAACATACAGGATGTGTTAGCTGCTTTAAAATACAGCGAGCTACATCAGGTGTGTTTGCTGAATCGCTTAATCATCTCAAACATCAGGTGTCTGTCAGCTCCCATGAGATTGTAAATGTTGGAAAATTTGTGCGGCCATTCAAATCGTTACTTAAATTTGCATATCGCAGTGTTCCTGTAGGTCGTCCCACTGAGGATTAGTGTGTTTCTATGTAGAATTCTGGGTTATGAAGAAGTGGAGGGAAAGGGGGAGGGGGGGGGATGATAATGATGCAGGGGAAAACAAAAGAAGCAGTGGAGTACAAAATAAAAAGCGATGGGGACATAAGGGGCCTTGGAGGAGGGAACGCCGGGCAAATCTGGAGATAAGGGATTCCGATCTCGCTGTCAGAACATCACAACAATCTGTTGTATCGGCGTTGCTACATTGTGTAAGGTTTCACCCGGAACACAGCCAAATCAAGTCAACTCTTTTTCGTTTTGCTCCCTGCTGTATGTGTTTTGTTTCTTGCCATCTGCGTCTGACATAATGTTGAGACAAGCTGTCAGAAAGGTCTGCTTCTCCCACCGAAACCCGCTAATCCCTACAACTCAGGCTTGGAGGTTATTCCAAGTGGCAGCAGCAAGGATCAAATGATTCAAACATTGCTTGTAGTTTTTGATGAAATTGTTTGCAGAGGCTTTTTTTCTTTCTGCTGTTGTTGTTGCTGTTCAGTAGCTCCACCGGTTTCCTCTGTGAAATAATAATGATAGAATAAAAGAAATTGTTTCCACGCTTACAATTGGAAAGTAGGTAATTTACCTTTTGAAATGACAAAGCATGCCTCCAGGTTTAATTTCTTTTGCAGTGTAATTTGCATTTGGAACACATTCTCAGCAACCATACTCGTGTTTGCAGAAATAACATAATAGAAAATATAACAATCTGTTTTCATTAAATCCAAAGCCTCTTATTGGCAGATCTACATTACCTTCGGAATTTTAAGATCCGTATCTGATCAGCCGGCAAAACCCAGTGTTGTTTGAATGTTTGTGTCAGTCGGAGCACAAACAGCATACATACAGTCCTGCACACACGCTGCATGATATCCCTGAGGATTTAACAGCACTGGGCAATTTTTTTGGAGCAGAAACAGCTTTCCGCCATTGTTGTCAGGAGCAACATTGCTTACATACTGTGATGGGGTCAGCACTGAACCATATATCTGCTGTCCCAATGCAAGCCTGTCTGAGACACGCCGAGCATTTTCAAATGTCTTTGCTATTTCGGCAGCAGGTCTGGCGCTGGAAGCGGCTCCAGCAAGGAGATTTGACACGCCGACCTGTGAGATTCCAGCAGCGTGTGGCAGGAGAATTTGTTGAACAGAAAATGCAGCTTCAGAGAAACATAGTGAAGGAGAGAAATGATGCAATTTTGATGTTTCGTGGCTGTAAATTTAGCCCTTAATCAATTGATGGCCTGGAAAGCTACTCTGCTTGGGAGGAAACTATACAACTGTCAAATTAGACTTAAATTCACAGCGTTAAATCTGCAACTCCATGGTGTCGCCATGGAAATACCAGCTAAAAAAAGTTTGAGTTGAGTTAGCGATACATTGTGAATGATAATTAGTTCTGAACTTCGGTGAAGATAATTAAGGAAACAGAAATGATTTAAAAATGTTTAAAATGTCACAGTTGTTGTAATAAGTTGAGCTTGACTGTCTGAAGATGACACGTCTCTGCACTCCACTGTTTTTTCGTAGATTTGTCATTAGATTAATCGCAGTTGTTCGACGCCTTTCCTTTTTTCCTAACCCTAACCGCGGTCAACAAGGTAGCTTGTCTGGGTTCCTAATGGCAGTTAGACTTGACTGAGATCATACGCAGGCTTTGACGTGGAGGCGTCTCATCCCTTTTCTCGTCCCTCTCCTCACCTCCTATCCGTTTCTCTCCCTTTCTCACCCGCTCTCGCCTTCTTTGTCACCTTTTCCCAAAACTTCCATTCCTCCATCACCCGTTTTGAGACCATATTCCTCACTTTTTTGTCACTTTCGCTCCTTTCTCTCTTCATTTCTTAGGCCTTTAGAGATCTGATGGGAAATTCATGTTGGACCTTTGATCCCTGCACATGGAGGGGCGTGAGGAAGACACACACGCACATAGCATAAAAATCCCTTTACAACGTGTGGAGTCATTGCAGAGAAAATCAGCCATTCTAAACACGGCCTCCATCCAGCAGCTGTTTACGCTCAGGGAGAAAATAAGACTGAATTATGATGGTCTTTAAATGCCTTTTTCTTCCTAAGCAGTGGTAGTAATGGACTTGGCTGTGGTGGGCAGACGCCGCCGCCGCCGCTGCCGCTGCTGCTGCTGTGTGTATGTATACATAAAGCAAACACTTAATTCTTGAGCGAGAGCAAGTGGGAGCACAGGGAGAGTGTGAATATAAAAGGCACAGATTCTTGATAATGACAGTAGGCTACTATTCTTTCCTGACTTTTATTTCATGCCAAACATTTCTTAATGAGCCACTTACACACTTTTACAGATAACGTTAAGTGTGTTACTTAGAGACACTGCAGCAAGGCCTCCCTAATTGAAGGACCGTCTTCCTAATCGGTCCCAAGTTTGAGACATTGTAGATTCCTCTGTCCCCCCCAGGGACGGTCGGTTTTTTGAAGGCGGCGGTTCGTGTGGGTGGTCGAAGTTCTTCCAGAGTGATATCAAGACCCTTAAAGAGATTCATTAGTTGTAAGCTGGAGGCCATTAGCTTGCACTTAAAGGAAGAACTTCATCAGAAAAGGAGAGAGTGGTGATTTAAACAAATGCCAGTCAGGTCTGTATTTTTAGCTGCTGGGTGTTGGAGTGATTCCCTTATCTCACCTTTCATTTACTGGATCCACTAATTGCCTGAAGTTGAGTCAAGCAGAGGTTGTGGGGGCAGCAGATCAGTTTCGGTCAGTTGATGTTTCGATGGTCATTGAAATGGTCAATCTTGCCGTAAAAGTGCCTTTTAGCTACATTCAAGAACTCATTTCACCATTTAATGACTTCAGGGGTTTGTCTTTAAATATGTGACTGAAATATTTGACTCTAGTATCAGAATTCTCACTTTACTCAATTCGTATTTGAATCTCAGAATTTTGGTGTTTTTGAAGTAGCATGCCTTAAATTTCCACAGCTTCTTCCCTCTGAAATGCATTTTTTCATAACTCAGAGTGAACTCAAACTGGAGATGATGGCAAAGCTGATAACTCTTCCCCTCTATCTTTTTTGCCAGGTGCCACTTTCCGTGCATGCTGTATAATTATGCATGTGATATACACGTTATATATATATATGTGTGTAGGCGTCTGTGTGTGTGTGTGTGTGTGCGTGCGTGCGTGTGTGTGTGTGCGCAGACGTGGGTATAGCCATCTCTATGTGCTATATCTCAGGAAAAAAGTGGCCAAGTTGTTAAGCAGCCATGAATACAGATGAGCAGCTTGCTGTGATGTGGTTAGGGGGTCGTGACGAGCCTCAGCTGAGAAGTAACTCACTGCATAATGAGTGATTCTTATCAAGCGTGCAAGAGACACACTATCTCAAGGCCCACACACACACACACACACATCTACACTTACCTTATGTCAGCTTGCCTAAATAAAGTTCAACCGGGGGGAGGGGGGGCAGATGCCAACATGCTGCTCATCAGCTCATTTGGTTCTTTTGACTTTGGGAGAAACAAAAGGGTGAGCTCATAATTTGATTTGAAATTTGGAGTGTCCCACTCCTGTCAGCATGAAATGAAAATGAATTTTTTAATTTCTTCCCTTGAGGCTTGAAGACTTAACTACTTCATAACTTCTGAGTACTGATTAATGCATTTTAGTGATTTAAAAAACTCAACTTCAAGTAACTGAAACTCAGCTGTGAAAATCTTCCAGCAGCGCAACTCATAGCCAGAGAACCAGTCAGCCTTGGCAGAGGTATGTGCTGTAGTCTTTTCAGATGACGTTAAGCTCTGTTAGCGCCACCTAGCAGTAACACACTGCCATGACTCAGACAAACCTGTTTAGTTTATTCATGATTCATGTGTTCCCTCATGTCTGCTCACACTCTTAGAAACTCTTACTCACCCTTACACACTCTTACACACTCTTACACATGCTACAGACCCACTTACTCCCTGTTCCATGTGTATGTAGGTCACAGTAAGGGAGATGATTTAGTGACATTATCATATAAGTATGAACAACCGCCCCGCCCTTCTTCCCGGCGTTCCATTGGCTCTGCAGCGTTCCCTTATACACCAAACGAGTCATCTGGATCCGCTCTGCTCGTATTCTCACCACCGTAAACATTGTTTTACAACGTTTCATCAGATTCCCCCGTGAACTAAATTGAACCGATTCCAAACGGCGGAGGAATGTAGGTCACACACAGCCGACAAATATGATATGTGGAGCGAGAGAGAGGACACGGCACACACACACACACATACTCACACGCACACGTATGGACCAATAAAGGGAGATATCACAACTTGGGGTTTATGTTTTACGCCTCTGCGGCTTGTTTTGCGCATAAATAATGGATGTAAACGTCGGATGCTAAGGTCACAGATCAGGACTGAATGCAGTTTTAAAACCAAATCACCACATATGGGAAAGATGATGCAAGCTGACTGCTGCATGTTAAACTGGATGAAAGGATGAGGGTGAAGGAGGGCTGGAGTGGAGAGAGAGATGAAGGAAGAGAGAGAGAGAGAGAGAGAGAGAGATGAAGGTGGGGAGAGAGTGGATGAGAGGCACAGCAGGTGACGAATGGAGGAGAGAAGGAGAGGAGTTGAGGAGGTAGAGAGCAGAGGGAAGAGAGAGAAATGGCAAATCCCTGTATTTGTGTGTGTATAGTGGATATTTTCCTCCTCTTCCTCTTCTGTGTGTGTGTGTGTGTGTGTGTGTGTGCTTACAGTGATCTCCCTCTGTTGTAGTCTCAACTGATAGCTGTCACTGCAGAAATATGTTCTCACCCGGTTTCTGTGCGTGTATCGTGTGCCTCTGCGTTTTAATGTGTGTGTGTGTGTGTGTGTGTGTGTGTGTGTGTGTGTGTGTGTGTGTGTGTGTGTGTCTGTGTTGTGCATTTGCCCAGCTAATTGAAAAGCGGCACTGTAGTGAACAAGCCGAGAAAAAGAGTGAACATTTTTCATGCGGTACAGGAGCTCCTACACAGCAGGGAACTGTGTGTGAGTGTGTGCTAGTGTGTGTGTGTGTGTGTGTGTGTGGGGCCTGCTGACGAGCATCATTACTTCTCTCCCCCCATCATCTCGTCTTTCCTTTTTCCTCCTCTCAGCTTCTTCTTCCGTCTCTCACACGTTTCCTCACTTTTCTCACGACAAAGTCCTCTTCTTTACGTTAACGTGGAGGTAGAGGAAGAAGGCGGCCATTGATGGTGAAGGTGCTCGTCCCACTGACTCTGACTGAATCTCCCAGTAGTGATGAAGAAAGCACTGGAGTGATAAATCTCCTCCTGTTCTCCTGCTGAGCAGCACGTTGCCTCTAATGCAGTGTAAAGAAATCATACACATATATGAAGATATGCGACAGAAGTAATATTTTATTCCTGCAGTCAATTGATCACAGTCCCATCCTGTGGCATTGATCGATTACAAAGAGAGAGAGGCGATCAAAAGCTTTAAAGGGATTCATAAAGCCTGGAATACTCTACTACTACTGCAAACTTTAAGAGAAGAAGTTCTTTTCGAAGGGTTTAAAATGAGGTGACGCTAACAAGCAGGTATACTGTATGTGCACGCACACACAGATACACACAGATGTGAGTGTGTGTGTGTTTGTTTGTGTGACGCAGTGTGTGTATGGAGAGGTTTTTGCTGCAGGTGTGTAGCTGTTTGGTTGTGTGTGCACGAGCAGAAGTGTCAATGGGTGAAGGTGTGCACTGCAGTGTCCACGTGTGTCTGTGTGTGTCTTGTGTGTGACTGTCTCTGTGTGTGTGTCTATGAACGTGTAGGTGGGTGTTCACAGAAAGCAATCTAAATGGAGATGCTCCCTTCCCCTTTTAGATGCATAACAAAAGATCTGACTACAAAATGAATGCAATCAGTGTCATTTTCTCTCCCATGCTCTCATTTCCATCTCTCCCTCTGTCTCTCTCTCTCTCTCTGTCTGCCTGTCTGTCTCTCTCTCTGTCTGTCTGTCTGTCTGTCTGTCTGTCTGTCTGTCTGTCTGTCTGTCTGTCTGTCTGTCTGTCTGTCTGTCTCTGTCTCTGTCTCTCTCTCTCTCTGTCTCTCTCTCTCTCTCTCTCTCTCTCCCTCCCTCTCCCTCCCCATCTCTCTGTCTCTCTCTTTCTCTCTCTCTCTCTGTCTGTCTCTCTCTCTCTCACAGCCTTATATGTACATGTATGACTGCAGAGCTCTTTACTCACTAGGCGCTAGAAAGAAGTATGAGCTCCTCTAAAAGTACAGGGATTTGGTTTCATCAGGGATCTTGTTTTTGGTGTACTGCAGTCCTGAATCAAAAAGGGGGGGGGGTATAGTGAGTGACAACAGAAGAAAACAGCAGCGTCTCTCTCACCTGCTGCAAGAGCAGAGCTGCATTGTGTGTGCGTGTCTGTGTCTGCGCACGACAGACAAACAAAGTGATGGCGGCGGGACTGACTGCAGTAATCTGTAAAAATCACCACATCTCTCCCTCTGCCTGCCTGTCTGTCTCTGTGCTAAGTGACAAACCCTGCTGTTCTCTGCTGTGGCTTGTAATCTACCTGCCACGTGAACAAACACACACACACGCGCACACAAAGACACACACCCACAAATCTGTCAGCAAACATTGCTTTGTTTTGTCGCCTTGCACAGACTAACTAACTTCCTCTAACTTGCTCTGGTGGCTGTGAAAGTTTTCAGGCGTGTAATCTGAGTACAAAGTGACAAAATCAGACGTTTCAGAGTATGAAATCACCTTCATCTTCATCATCACCATCACCATCACACGCACTGTGAACTGGAAGATCAGCCAATAATTAGAATAATGAACATGTAACACTCCGGTTCTGGTGGCATCATCTGATTGCACAACAGCTCATTATACCCAAATCATTAGATAGAAATCTTATTCTAATGGGACGACACTTTCTAATAATTATATAGCAAGGCTGATGAGAAGGATAATGTTCCTGACAATACTAATTATATTAATAATTACACCATACACCGCCAATAATATTAATAGAGTAATAGAAGAGAACAGATCCACCATTCAACCTTCTTGAGTCCATTTTCAGGCCTAAATACTTGAGTCCAGACTGATTTTGTTTCATTTGGACACTGGGTTTGTCTTTGCTTTAAAGTTCATATTTTGTCTGGCGTAATATTCCGTAGAGGTAAGATTTCACGATGGCGCCTGGCTGCTTGCCTGTCTTCTTTTCCAGTTCTGGGTTTCTTTTCTAAGCAGCGAGCCTCATTTCCCCTGATCCCGGCCATTTTGCTTTCCCGCCGACGCGGCTGCACGGACTCATTTGGCGAGCTCATTGGCATGCGCCGCGCGGGCGGAGTCGACAAGGTTTATTAAAGGGATCTGGAGCCCGATGCTGTCTCCCCTCATTAACCTCAATAGCACCTCAGACAGGTTAACAGGCACGCGCAAACACACACACGCACACACACACACGCACACATGCAAAGTAAAGAAACGAGACACGAATGAGGAGGGAAGTACACACAGAAAAAGGAGTGAGGGAAAAGAGAGGAAGTTAAACAGAGAGAGATATTTAAGGAGGATATTTAAGGTTGATTTTGCGGGTTCTGCATCTTAACAATGTGACACAAAACATATTGGCAACGCACACATACACACATCATACATGCTCTCTCTTATTCTCTCTCTCTCGCTCTCTGTCTGCCCACACACACACACACATCTTGTTAGCTTCATTAGTGAGGTTACCGTTGTCTCTTTTACTCTCTCTCTCTCTCTCTCTCTCTCTCTCTCTCTCTCTCTCTCTCCCTGGTTAAATCAAGTTAAATGACACGTCTCTGCTTGTTAGCCTCTCAGCCAACACACAGACGGGCGCGCTCACCTGTCCATGAACGTTAGAAACACAAACTCACAGATATACACACACACACACATGCAACTTCAAACGCACTCAAATCCTCTTTGACACACACACACACACACACACACACACACACATGCGCGGGCACTCACACACACACGCCGTCGTCTAATACGGCACGTCTCAACTAACGGGAGTGCACACACTGTCTCATCTCGTTAGCTTTGTTAGCTAGGCTAATTGACAGTTCATTACCAGGTTGTCCTATTCACACCGAAAGACACTGAAAATTCCAACTCTCGCTTTACGTGTTAAAATATATCCATCCAATATACGAGCCTCCAACGCTGTATTATTTACCCAGCGGGGGAGATTTGTTGCACATGTATACGTTTAGCATACACACACACACATGAGTTGAGAAACCTGAGTTGCGTTGTAGTTTGCTGTTGATAGCCGAGAACTTCTCTACAATTTCCCAGACATCTGTGTTTTTTAGAAAGTTTGAAGAGTAATAATGACTCTGTGGGTGCGTTTGCATGCCCTCGGCTCCTGATAAGACTTAAAGGCACAAGTGTGTCAGACTGGATTCTTTTACGTCTTGAAAGCCAATAATAGAACAACTGTGCTATAAAAGTTGTTTATTTTCATGTTTCAGAAATGTTCCTTGTTTGATATAGTTGCTATTGCAGGATTATACTATTGATGATCTTTGTTTGTTTGTGTAGACGCTGAAAACAGGTCAAACATTCTGCATTAGAGATCCTGGCAGTCTAACCAGACAACAGTAGTGGTTTAATGTTTGTCTTGAATGTCTAAAGATTGAATCAAACTCACTGCTGGCGACTGTCAGCCTGCAGCTTTCAATAATTCCTCTATCTGGAACCGTCCAAGTCCCAAAATGACTGCGATGCAAAGTAATGCAGTCGTCTGTGGGGCATTTTATCATGCACGCTTCAGCACACTTGGATCAATTACTAATGAAATCCTCTTCCTCAGGGGCCCATCTGGGGGAATCTGATGGTTTCTGCACTCTATAATACTTTTAGTTCCTCACTCTCTTCAAATTCTTTACTCCACCTCTCCTTTCTGCTCCAGTCTCCTTTCCCCGTTCAGTTCTTCCCTCCTTCCTCCCTGAATGTTGATTATGATCTCTAACATCAACCTGTGGCATCCAGTAAACCAAACCTACAGGTCATGAACTGCCCTCAGAGCTTTTTGATGAGATGATCCGTGTGCTAGAGTTCATACGTGTTGGCAGTTTCGTGCCTAGGCCAGATGGGCCCATCGCATCAGAGCAGAGGGTCGGGTTGTTTGCCGGGGAAATCTCTGGAATAATTCTGGAAAGCGTCCAGGGAGCATGAGAGCAATAAGTGAACATTTACAGCAGATTATGATGTGACATTCTGCCTCTCCAAAGTCCCAAACCTCATTAACAACCATTACATTCAGGCATTGTGGTCTAAGTGAAAGCAAAGGTGAATGTCAGGTTTTTGTTTTTTTTACGCAATTGCCTATTTGAGAGTTTCAGTCTGCTTTACCTTTGACTCAATGTTCTCTCTGTGGCTGCTCATGCATTTAGAGTTTAGAAACACACTTGACGGATACTGTATACTGTGTGTACTGTACTTCCACATAATTAGCTCAAGGATTTCTTTGTGTGTGTGTGTGTGTGTGTGTGTGTTTGTGTATGTGTATGTGTGTGATTGTGATTGTGTTTTGAAGGGACAATATATTACTTTTGCAACACCTGTTTCTTGCATCCACACAAACAGTCGTTCCACATGTGATTATCAGGCATCTTCTGCCTTCACACTGACTCAGCTCTGTGTCTCTGCTTAATTGGCTGCACCTGTTGTTTAGAAACAATTGTCAACTTCGAAGGAGCCTTAGCTGTCACTCAAACTGCTAGTAACTTATTCATGGAGCCACAAAAAGCAGCGATGACTTCAGTCCTACAAATGCATGACTGTCCTCGTCCCTGACAGACAAACAAACACACACATGCCAGATATGCTGAGTGGCTGCATCACAACAATATAAAACACACATGTACACAATAAATGCATGCACACGCAATAATACACACACACACACACACACACACACACACACACACACACACACACACACACACACACACACACACACACACACACACACACACTGTATCAAAAGTTATGTTTATTATGAGACAGATGAAGAGAACAGAACACCCTGAAAGACACACAGAGGGAGAGAAACCTCGGCTGACTAAAACCAGTGTCTCTTTGTCACAAAGCAGTTTTGTTGTCAGACAAAATAGCTGAGCTGATGTTGCTGCTGTTGTAATTACGGCTGGGCTCACAGGGAGCTGCTGGTTAAGCTCTTACAAGCCGAGACCAAAAGCTGTGGGGAAACAGACATCAGAAAAACAAGAAACTGTCACACTGCCACACTGTCAGAGAGAGAGAGAGAGGAAGAGGGAGAGAGTGGGAGAGAGGAAGACGGAGGCTTCAGAGAGCCACACTCGTCACAATTCAAAAATTATCAAACCCAACCACAAAGAGTGAGACAGAGAGAGCAGTGGGAGATTGAGTGGGACACAAAGACAAAGATGAGGAATGATGTCGGCTGAAAGACGAAGGCGAAGATGAAGCGCGGCAGATTTGTCTAAGGAATAACAGGTGACGGCTTTGCTTTTATGTGATGTGGCAGTTACCCTGTGAGAACACTGAGCAGCACATTGTCTCCCTGCTGTTCATATAATTTCTGTTTCATGTTAGGCAGAGGAGGAGGAGGAGGAGTGAGGAGCACAAAACTTTATTCAAACTACATAAAAGGCATTTAATGTATAGCCTTTCTCACTTGTCCAGCTGGCTACAGGCGCCTACAGACACCTTCAGTAGGTGTCACACACACACATATACAGTATATATATACTGTGTATATATGGTGCAATCAATTCTGTTTAATGGAGGCTGTTGCATGCATGATCTGCTATTTAAATTAAAAAAGGAGCGATTCCAGCTGTGTGACTGAGCATAATAACCTTCATCACGCTCTCTTTTATTTATTAAATAGATTGTTTATTTTCCCTGAGGACTTGTGGCCCGGACCAACGCTTATTAGAGCTTTTTCATGCGGGGTGTCAATTATTAATTCTTTCATTTACGAGTATCTATTAGAATGCACGGCTCAACGCACACAGGAGAGACTGCGCCGCTCTGCATGAATACATATCATAGAGAGGAGCGCTCTTCAATAGACATTTTTTGACCGTATGTGGAAAAGCCTTTTATAGTATTGCCCCTGTAAAAAAGAGTACAGTTGTATATGAGATATTTTCTTCATTATTGATTGCCTATTACAATGTGAAGGCACTTGGAAACGCTGAAGGGCCCGTCGCAGCTACGAGGACGGTGTTACACAACTGCACAAAACACTCAAACAGGTCATTTAACCTCCGATGCAGCTGATCAGAGAGCAGCAGCAGGAGAGTGGTTGAACTGTGCAGCTCCCTGTGGCGAACGGGTTAAGGTGCAAAAGTCAAGGTGTTACTGGAAAATACTGTCTACAAGATGAGAGAAAGCAAGCCCACGTTTATATTCTCTCCTTAAGTCCAGATGTATCTCTGCAGCCCTCTATCTCACTCTCAGTCATGTCCCAATTTAATTTGTTATTGAAAACATAATTAGACAACAAGTTAAACACATCATCATTTATGTTTTTAGATGAGACATGAGACAAAGTCAGCAAGGATGCAAGGAAACGGAGAGGGAGAGAGAGGGGTGAGTCGAGGTCTGTGCCTTAAATCCTGTGGGATCGCCGTTCCCACCCACTCCCACTGAGACTCTGATCACTTTGACACGCGCCGCTGATTCCGTTTGAAAACGCGGTTACGTTTCGGGTCAAGAATTCCTGCCATATTCCCGTACAGTGGATCACAGCCACTCCTGACCTCCCTGGGGCCCCTGAGCACAATTCAGTAAAGGGGCCCTCCTACCTGACCCAGGAGCCATGGAAACCACACAGTCACACCTGAGACCCCAGTGCTCCCTACTACCATCCTCCCTCTTTGAAACCAGCTTGCTCCATCTGTGGCTCTATATTTACACCTTTACAGACAGATATAGGATCTCAAGATAAGTGAACATGAACATCAGTAACTCAAGAGGTTTTCTGTTTTGTCACTTAAGTGTTAAGATTCTTTGCTGTTTTGTAAACTCTTCTCTCAAATGTAACATGTGATCGGCCTAATTTATGAGCTTTTGGTACGTGCCAGAGGGTCGTTGTGTTGCTGTATAAGCTGTCCCTGTTATTCTGTCTACGCCTGCATTTTATACTTATCTCCAAGAAAGCTTGTGTTCATTTGAGGATTTATTTCCCCGGACCCAAACCTTTTTAGACTGGGATGCAAGTGCAGTAGCCGGTGTGCATATGAAAGCTGAATATGCAGCAAAACGGGATCTCACATTAGAGAGCCAGAGATACACACACACACACACACTCACACACACACACACACACACACACACACACACACACAGACAGCCTTGGACAGCCTTTGCAGAAATGAAGAGTCAGATCAAGAGTGCGAGAGTGTGAGAAGAGTGTCAGAAGAAGGTGGAGGAGTGTTTAAGAAGAGGATTTGATCAGATTTTCAGATGTATCAAAGAAGGTGAGCGGTGAGTGAGGAGCTGAAACCTCATCATTCCGACATATTCCAAAGATTAAAGAGAGGTTCAGGCCTATAGAGAGAAACGAGAAACATTAACCTGAGAAGTGACACTAACAAGACAGGACAGCATCTGAAAGAGGACCACACACACGCGCACACACACACACAGGGATAGATTGCTTTAAACCGATGTGAGATAGAGGGGTCTGGAGAAATCCAATTAGCAGACTTTCATTTCCAATGAGAGGACCCTTCAATAATGCTGACCTGCTCTGCTCTGCTCTGCTCTGCTCTGCTCTAACAAACACAAACACAAAAACACTCTCAGTTCACACCACTGATGGCAACGTCGCACATCATCCATTGGTCCAGAAAGGACTGCGTCCATTCGTCAAATGGCCAAAAGTGCGAAGAGCAGTGGTTTACAACACCCAGGGCAAGACAACAGATGGTTAATCTCTCTCTCTCTGTCTCTGTCTCTGTCTCTGTCTCCCTCTCTCTCTGCATCTCTCTCTCTCTCTCCCGCGGTAATAATAAAGCAAGAGTCTGGGAAAGAGTGAACAGCCAGCGTCATTAAAATCTCCATTAACGCCAAATGAGAGACAAAACAATAAAGCGACGTGTGCGGGTGCAGATGCGTTCCGCTCGCACCTCGTGCTCATCCAGCAGGAAGCTGCAGCAACCGGAAACGTGGCAATGTTGTTTTGCTTTTGGCTTTCGGAGGAATGAGTCACACGATCAGCACCGCAGCCAGAGTGTGTGTAGAGTGTGTAGATAATATAATAAAACGGTTATTAATGAGACAGCTTTATTGCTTTACTGCAAATAACAGCTGCAGACTTGATACTAACATATTCACAACACATTTAAACTACAGGAAATGACATTTAAGTATTGGAAAATATAAGATTTATGTGGCGTGTATATAATATGTATATATATTATTTCCCTTTTTCCTCTGTTTACAAATCCAGTCCACAGAAAATACCTTCATTTCAAATCAGCTGGAGTTTGTCACTTCATTTCACATGTTGTGTCGCTTAAACCGTCCCCTGATCGGCAGCTGAAGATGACACTTAGAAATGTTCTTTGAAGTATTTATCATTATCTTGTGTCAGGACACCTCACCTCGCAGTGTGTGTGTGTGTGTGTGTGTGTGTGTGTGTGTGCACGTGCGTGTGTGCGTGTACCTTTCTTGCGGTTAACGTATAGTTTGAAAGAGAGGGATGTTCATATTCAAAGCAAATGCCACTGAAATGAACAATTATCTCGATTCTTTAGTGTTTAGCATCGACACACACACACACATACATTGTTCGTTAAGATTTGGTTCCTTACTCCCTCACAGCATCACAACTGTGTGCGTGCGCGTGTGTGTCTGTGCGCGTATGTATGTGTC
This sequence comes from Genypterus blacodes, assembly GCF_046128005.1. NCBI lineage: Eukaryota > Metazoa > Chordata > Actinopteri > Ophidiiformes > Ophidiidae > Genypterus > Genypterus blacodes. The sequence continues at coordinate 1,635,456 of NW_027466909.1, read as the reverse complement.
TGTGTGTGTGTGTGTGTGTGGTTAATTCTTTGGAAGACTACTCACTGGAAGTTGGCAGAAGGTGTTCAATGACATTGTGTACCCAGCAAAGGGATTTCCCTACAGACACACACACACACTAAAAGTGCTAAACTAATACACACAAAGCTGCTCTCTCTCTCTCTCTCTCTCTCTCTCTCTCTCTCTCTCTCTCTCTCTCTCTCTCTCTCTCTCTCTCTCTCTCTCTCTCTCTCTCTCTCTCTCTCTCTCTCATATACATACACACATTGGCGCATGCACACACAGACTCACATACATCCTGGGACAGTTGGCTGGCTATGAAAGCAGCTCTGTTGGCATCATGTGTGTCTGCTCACACATTTAACTACATGACTGATTGTGCCATCTCTCTCTCTCTCTCACATGCATATACACATTCTCTGCATATACACATGCATGTTCCTTCCTGTATGTATGTCCCTGTGTATTCAATAATACATAATTAATCATGTCCATAGTTTGGTTGCATATACTGAACATATTCCAGAGGCACTTCCTCTCAGTGCCTGATTGAAACTATCCTGCTGATAAAGATCTGTTTGATCATCTAAACGATTACACAACCACACATGAAGTCAATCTGTGTACTTGGATGGACATCAGAGTGCGTCTCAACGATCGCCATATGTTCAGGAATGTAGACAAGAATGTGTACATGTGTGTGTGTGTGTGTGTGTGTGTCTCTATGGAGACAGTGTGGAGAGGCTTTTCAGCGTTGTGATTCCCTCTGACGCATGTATCATGTATGGTGTCTGCATGTGTGTGTACTGCACTGTGATGTGTTTGTCCATATGCTTATACATATGTATAGATGAAGACATTTTAAGATCAGCAAGTCTCGGTGATTGGATATTTTAGAAAGAAGGAAATCGGATGCACGTTGTTGAGAGGCAGAGTGGAGAATACTGTGTTTGTTTCTCAGGGAAGAAGAAGAAGAAGAACTGTGTTGACTTCAGGACATGACTGGGTTTGTCCTGGCTCACTGCCCTCAAGCTGTTTGGAAGTTTTCAGAGGTTTGGATTTGTGTTGAGTTGTAATCATGGAACATGCTGCTCTGTCACAAAGTCCAATCAACACAAGCGGCACAAATACAGATAAAAGAGAAGAATAAAGGGTGAAGCAGTGGATTTAAATCCCTTTTACTCTTTACCTGCATAGCTCCAGGGAATTTCATGAATCGTTTTCTGAACATAATTCATGCAGGAAAGCTTGGCTGAAGATAGATTCTCTTTAAAAAAAACAATGTGAAAGAGTTTTATTGTTTATGATAAGGTGTTAACATAATGTATGTAGAGTAAAATGACTTCTCAGCATGTTTGCCTTTTGTGCTGCCTCGCCCTGTTACAAAGTCACTTCAGCTCTTTATTCTTCCTCTAACACAGATTTAGTTTTTTATAAAGAAGATTTCCAATTTTCTTTTCTTTTTAATACTGAAATAAATAATGATCCCAATTTAGGTGAAGATGAAAAATCTTACAAAAACCTATCTTGTCTAATTTTTGCTGTGATACTTTCGACATTTGTTACCTACAATTGTTGAAAAATTCACATTTCATCTAAAATTGCAGTTAATTACTGCATAAAACAAAGTGTGAGAAATTAAACTAATTCATAACTTTCACAAATCTTTGTGATTTACCAAATTGCTTCCTTACGTCCTTTTTCTAACATATTTTTAAACAATACATAGAACACATTTTACAAATTTCTAAAATATTTAGTAAGTTAGTTCTTTTTATTTGGGATTAATCATCTATAACACAGAATCTCTGTACTGACACACTCCATTTAAATCTCTACCCTGTGTCTGTTTCCATGTGAGCGTGTTGAGTTTAATAGTGTTTATTTCTTGAGCGGATGTGTGTGTGGATGTGTGTGTGATCTCTCATTAGCACTGTTTTTATTGATGAATCCTCCAGTCATGTGGAACGCTGTTTACCCACAGCGCCATTGGCTTTAGGGGCGCCATGGCAACACCGTAAGTAGGATAAATGACATCACAGCTACCTGCCATCACACAGCTGGAGGGGAGAGGACGATAGAGACGGAGAGGCGAAGGCGGGGGGGGTCTGGGAATTTGGGAACGGGGAGACGGAGGCCGGAAGAACGAAACGGAGACGACACTGTGGAAGAGAAATGAGTGCAGACAGAGGAAGAAAGGGGGGATGAGGGGAGGAAGAGTGTAATGAAGACAAGTATCAGAGAGCGAAGGGACAAAGTGTGATGGATATATGTCGAGATGAAAGCGTAATGATCTCTCTGGGGAAATTAAAAGTTATGGCATAATTATTTATATGCGGCATTGGTGGCACTGCCGCAAGAGCAAATGATCACGTTAACACAGTGCCATTAAACACACACACACACACACACACACAAACCGACTCCCTCCACACCTGGCGACGATAACGCGTCTCTAATCAAAACCGTGTAGAAATGTAGCTGGGGAAAGTGCCTCCCTAGTTTGACCACTAGGGGTGCTGTAGGGCAGGTTCATGTATCAGACTCACCTAATGACACTTTAACTTTAGCTATCATCCATTTAAGTCATGAGATCATTTAAGTTGGTTGAAGTAAGCCTGTATGGATGTTTGCCACTTACTCATCTACACTATCCGGTGACATTTTAATATCTTTGAAATATGGTTTGACTGGAAACATCCGATCAGTGCTGCTAAATACAACTAGGCAATGAAGTAAACAGAGCAGCTGGTTCACACTTTTACACACTCTGTTGTTGGTGGTAAAGCGTTATAAAAAGGTACCAAAGCTGCAATAAACAAGGAGCAAAATTCTGCAATCACGGACATAAACAGGTTTCAAATCTTTCGAAAACAAATTTTACAAATCAAATCCAGAAAAACATAAACACTGTCAATCCTGTGAAATGACGATACAGGAATTCTCTCGCTTGTTCGCCATCATTACAATGTTGCTGTATGAGCTCTTTATAGTCTACAGTGATCACTTGAGATGAAAGCTGATGTAGGTAAAGAAGAGGGTGGGGGGTGACTGTCAGTCATGGTGGAGGACAGATGAGCCAAATGTAGGACAAAGGGACACTGCAGGAAGTGGAAGTGTACCAGCCCGCAGCTCAGCAAACACTTTGGCGTTAAGTGGATGTCACGGGGACGGCCTGTACCGACGCCGGGCACCTCTGTAAATATAGTCTCAGAATGAAAGCTGAGGCCACGTCTGCGGTTCCTCACATCTGCCAAATGTGATACGGACGGCGAAACATCTCGCTGGTATCAGTTCAGAAAGGTTTCCAAAGCTATTTCACTGATTGTGCTGTATTATGATTGTATAAGACGCAGAGATTAATGTCGGGAAACTGCATGTCTCTGTCAATCAAATGCCTGCTAAGAGGGATGGAAACACAATGTCTCCTGACTGCCTCTGTCTCTCTGTCTCTCTGTCTCTCTGTCTGTCTGCCTGCCTGCCTGTCTTACATTGCACGTTGGCAAAAACATGTTGAGAGCTTGAAGTGGTTTTGTGGTGGCAGCACAAGGCACATTGTTATATTATTTCTGGAGTGTGACGAGGATCTGGTGTTACCGAGCCAACTCCATTACCCATCAGCCCCTCCTGCCTCCCAGATGGCTATCGGGCATCGTTGTGTCACCATGCAAAAGAATCCTTCACCTTGGCAGTCACCTTACCGTGACCAGGTAATGGATACACCGGCAGGCCAATTCACTTGGAAGTCAGTTGAAGTCAGTTCTCACACACCCGCACACACACACACGCTCTCTCACACACTCATACACACCTCTAAATCTGTTAATGTTGCAGACAAAGGAGATGCTGATCGATCGTTGGCAAGGCCAAGCATGAGAAAAGCACTATAGTCAGGAAATAATGCCTCACACACACATACACACACTCACACTGACACACACACCCCACCCCTCTGTGTTGCTCACAGGGTGAGTTAAACACTGATGGAGGCAGCGGTATGAAGGTGAATGCTTTGTGATTAGAAGGCTCTGATAGAGGAAATGTTCAGAGACGTTCTGCTGGCAGTTACCAGCTCACAGGCGCGGAGGTTCATTTATCAAAGCCTCTTGCCAGGGTCTCTGTCAGGATTCTCAGGGTCTGCAATAAAACTTGATGTTATGCAGCCAAGTGGGAGGTTGCCAGGTTGGCAACCAGCAGCTTTTTAAGTCCACCGACTCGCATACTGACACTGACACCAGATCGTGAAAGCTGACAGGAGTGTTTGTCCCGGCTGCGAGGCGGCGAGAGGCCGGCGGGTAATAAAGTCTCAGCTGGGAGAGGACGCACCTTTAATGTGGGAGTTCATTTTGTTTATTCGTTTGACGTTAGTTTGTCTCGTGGCGTGGCTCGGTTAGCTTGACAGTCCACTCTGAAGACAAACAAACTGGGAGAAGGAGATGGTTATATAAGGTGAAGGCTTCCAGACTCCAGGGTGCAGCACCATCTCATCACTGAGGTTTGAGCTTCAAATCTAAACTAGAAGGAAAAAGCAACTGGTGTTAAGATTTGACGACACAAAAACAATTAAAACAACATTAAAACATGCAGATTAGAAATGAAATGTAGCCTCTTAAATCCTTGATCTCCTCTCAAAAGCTTTAAGGTGAAACATTTCCCATCAGCACCATGAAATCCATTTTACTTTTATCCAAACTGCATTTACATTTTCCCACAGATTCATGTTTTCCTCTTCTCTAAGTACCTGTAATTCTTCAAACACATTCTCTGTAATCTTGCTATTAAGTTAAAGGCCTCAGAGAAAAAGCCGTCTGCTTTAACACCTAAGGCATTTTTTTATCATTCAGCAACATTTCTGTGATTTTAGATTTAAAAATGGCAAAATAAGTTTGTTGGGTTAAAATGATTTAATGTGTGATTTCAGGTAAATGGGGATGTTTAAAGGTTTTTATGCCAAATCACAGCTCTCTCTCTCTCTCTCTCTCTCTCTCTCTCACATGCGTGTGTGTTTAGGAGCCAGACCATGAAATCAATTTATTCTGTAATATGACAATAAACCCGGGGGTTAAATCACATATTTCGCTTTGTGGTCAATCCCAACGCTCCACTCCACCTCGGCAGGTGACTAAAACACACACACACTCACTGTGCATCGAAATCAATGTTCACAGCGGGATCAGAATGGGCCGCGCTATCCCAAATAAAACTATTATCCTCTAATGGAGAAAGCCAATATGGAGCGGCCCGGAGCCGGCGCACTGCGGCTCAGAGTGGAGCGTTAACACACACGGTGAACACTGACTGTCAGCGTGCTAACTTCATTAGCAGAGTGACTCCATGCTGCTTATGGAAATAGCATCGACTGCAGGATGGTGGGGGAGAGTTAGCACGTAGCATGGGATATGGAATAGAAGTCCAATAAGTGCGGGAGGGTCTGACCTGAAATATCACATCTAACCATTATGTGTGTGTGTGTGTGTGTGTGTAACACTAACATCAACACACCCGAATTTTGTAATTGCAGTCAACTCCCATGGTCAGTAATGGAATTATGGAGTACCACTCTTGGTTGTGTGTGTGTGTGTGTGTGTGTGTGTGTGTGTGTGTGTGTGTGTGTGTGTGTGTGTTTTGCCAGCAATTCAACAGCCAAGGTGAGTTCTAAAGTGACTTATGATGCCTGACATCCATTCGACACAATAAGTGAGGGTGTATCCATGTGGTGTGTGTGTGTGCATAAATATTAGTACATGTGTTATGTACAGTGTGTGTAATCTATTTATCTAATAGATTACATCTCCTGGTGATAATAGTGTCTAGTAGTCTGTGTGTGTGATGGAGTTGACGCCTGACCTGCTTCTTCTTCTCTGTGATCTGATCGTGTACCTGTCTGTCTGCATCACGTGGGCCGGAAAACTGAAAGCATTTGAAGTCGTCTGTGAGAGAATATTCCTTAAAACAGCTGGCGACAGTAACATTTAGCTTTTATAACACCGATTTCATTCACTGTGAAGGAACGTCTCTTATTTGTGTTTTCTGTGTTTGTATCGTTGAGCAGAGATGTTGTATAAACGCCACCAAGGGGCACGTTAATCATGCAGTTTGCTCCCAATCTCTGCAGAAGTAATGAATGTTTTAAAGGCAGCGGCTAATTACACAATCAGCAAAATTTAACCACCTTGTAGTCACGTCTGCGTGTGGGAAGCGGAGCTTGAAACGGGGAAGTTAAACGGTGGGATTTGTGCAACACGGGGGCCTCGCAAGCCGGCTCAGGAGTTTAATTTGATGATGCAGAAATTAAATTGCACATTAATGAAGAAACAGAGGAGCTGAATTCAGGTGAGGAACATTGAATATTGGCCAGTTTGTGCTCAGGAAAGAGATACAGCTGCTGAAAACGGTGTTAAATCCTCAAATCTGACCTTTATTCATAGCTAGACTCAATCCGTCGTCTCTCCCTCTTAAGAACAAGTTTTGATGTATTGTTTTGGAGAAATGTCTTCTCAACGGACTCCTCAACCTTTCTAATAAGCTTCAGCTACGCCAGTGAAACTCTGAAGCTGTCATCCGGCTCCACACTGGAGTCAGGATTGTGCCGATCTAAGACGATGTTAAATGTCACTGTGACTTGTGGTGAGGTGAAGCAGCTTTGAGGTCCTTCCTGATCAAACGGGCCTCAAACCGCTTCGGGCGTTTCCCTGCTGAACCCCAGACACCTTCAGGACCGGACCGGAATGTGACGAAGGGAATTAAGATGAACGGGAGCAGGTGGGCGTCACATTGAGGTTTGAATGCCACTGTACATATGCGACATCATTACTGGGAGACTGCAACATGTACAGTTATTCTCAACGCCATAACAACAGCTTTTGTCCTTTTTGTTCGCAGTTCAAGATCTTTTCCCCAGTTATGTATTGTGTTAAACGTTTGTCTTGTGCTCTTTGTTTGTCGCCTCGCCTTTGTTTCAAGGACGTTGGAGCACGTTTCAGCCTCGATTAATGGCCAGGCAGAGCAGGGTGGTGACATCTGTCTGTTCAGTCTCGAACGCCTCGTCTATCCGCTGGATGAATTGCTTGGTTTTTATATTTTATTCAGCGGCGACTGACAGACGGAGGGTCAGTGTCAGCAAACTGAGTGACAACAGAGTGACAGTGGGTGGAGCGGTGGGTGATAGGGAAGGTGAAAGATCAAATGGGTGCCTTTTTGTTTTGAATGGCAACTCCTAAATCTGAAATCCTACCATAAATATCACAGCTGATAGGATCAAGGGCTCATAACATTGCATTGTATACACACAAACGCACACACTCCCACACACACACACACACTAAAGAATAGAGCTGAAACGCTTTGTTTCTCCCAAAGAGAAGGAGAAAGCAGCAAGCTGACAGTGGAGCGTGTAGAGGAAGACGCGTGGGAGGAAGTCTGTCTCCCCGTGAGTCAACTCCAACCCTGGCTGACTCCAGTACAAACCTCCTTCCTTCAACAACCAGTGAAAATCTCTTTATCTACCTTGAGGCGTCCTGGCTTCAGTAACACACTCCAGACGTTATGGCTTCAAAACTCGCCCCGTGACCTTGCTTGTCTCTCTTTCTCTCTCTCTCTCTCTCTCTCTCTCTCTCTCTCTCTCTCTCTCTCTCTCTCTCTCTCTCTCTCTCTCTCTCTCTCTCTCTCTCTCCTTTGCTGTCACTCTCCGCTGCATTCCTTTTAAAGTAAAAAGGAAATACCTTGGCGAGAGCTCGGGGTGTATGAGTCAGGAGGAGGAGGTGGCGAGATGAGGCGATGCTAGGACCTTGTTCTCCAAAAACTTCCCTTCATCCCGCGGCCTCCAGTTTCCCACTCGGGGCAGGTAGGGGGCGCTGACGGGTCACGGGTAGAAGAGCAGATCGATAGTTAACATGGTGACAAATTTAAACTGGGCCGGTGAAACAGCTGATCTGATGTTTTGACCCGTTACAGACAGAAATAACCACAACACAACTGTTTGCTGTAGTTTGAGCTGGAAAAGACGTCCTTTTGTCCAGAAAAGTTCCTCTCCGTATGAGGCATTGTGGGGGCCGTGTGTGTGCGTGTGTGCATGTGTGTGTGTGTGTGTGTGTGGGAGTCAGAAGGAGTAATACTTTGATGGAACAGGGCGCCCTTTGTTGTCCCGCTCCAAAGCAAAGTGCGTCGTACCTGCTGAGAGAGGCTCAGTGGGCGCCAGCATCATTACATCATACATTCTTGTTATGCACCACGGGGGAGTTTGCTGGCCACATTCTAGCTCCACACTCAAAGAAGACTTAAGTATCAGATGTGATAACGTGTCAGGTTGCGTCACTGAACAAAGACCTGGTGTGACCTGGGGTTTGTGCGATTAGAGACACTTTTCATCCACCATGAAACGTCTACAGTATATTTGCAGGCAGCTGTTGTCGTGAATGGGATCTTTAAGTCGGGTCTGAGCTGTATTCTATATTTAGCGGAGGAATCTAAGACATAAAATGCAGAGGGGGAAGTCAATGAGGTTCCATTTCCAGATTTGCCGCCTATAGAGACGCCACGGTGTGTTCCTGTCTGAACCTTATGACGCGAAAAGACTAAAAGCAGCACGACTCCCAAGCTGTTTGCTACATCTTTAAGTATACAAACTGGAGTCTGGAGAGAGAGAGAGAGAGAACTAAAGCACATGATGGTGGCAGGGAAAGGAGGGGAGGGGGGCAGAGTTGGACCCCCGAAGAGGAAAAAAAAAGACAAATAGATCAAAGACAGAGCAGAGGAAGATGAATGGCACCTTTTAGTGCTCTCAGTTGTTTTTCTATCCTTTGACAAACAGTGATGAATGACGGATAAAATAGAAAGTGAGGCGAGTGAAAGTGAGAGACGATATGAGCGTCCCTGTCCCCGTCCAGCCCCCGCGGGCGCCCAATCATGAAGTAATGCCTTTATTACGCTCTCGTCTCCCTGACGATACCCTCTGTGGCGTGTGTTTATATGTGTGTGTGTGTGTGTATTTGTGAGTGTGTCTGTGCTCAACTTTGTGCTGCTGTTAGATGAAAACGTCGGCGTGCTCGTTTGAAGCGATACGAGAACCAGATTTCAGTCTGGAGCAGCTGTGTGTGTATCGGTGAATCTCATGGGATATGTATGTAATTGTGTTCTCATACATGTCGCTGCTTGATGTGTTGCAGATTTACAGCCAAATTGTATGTAAGTTTTTAGTTTGGAGTAAATGGTGTGTGTGTGTGTATGTGTGTTTGTGTGTGTGTGTGTGTCCTCGGTCTGTCCACGGGGCCTATTACTCCGGCAGGGTGTTAATTATTCTGCTAATGCTTAAATTGCAGCTCCCTTTGAAGATGCTCTCATCACCAAAATAACACTTTAATCAACGGTGTGTCCCCACTCGTTTACAACTCTCCTGGTGGCTAATTAACAGAAATACGACATGAGACAGCAGGGAAGTCTGTGTGTGTGTGTGTGTGTGTGTGCATGTGGGTGGACATACGGGCAGCCATGCTGGAAAGGCACGCTGGCACTACACACCACCTGCAAATCAAAGAGGCGCAAGTACTTTGGAGATTCTCGCTCCTGCACATTTGATCTGGTTTTGGATCCAGTCAAATACTTATTCTGCCATTATTTCTAATATTTTTAACATTATGAATGACTGAAAGCGAAGATGTGGACGACCTGACAGCAGTACAACATCATTTCCCCTGTGCTTATAGTAAAGTGTCCACTTGTCTTCGGTCAGGCCTGTAAACTGCAATGGGACACCGGCGTCCACATTGCCTCTGTCGCTCACAGGTTAGAGAGCAAGTGGAGCAAGAGTACCTCTCCGCTGTGATGTGACCATGAGATTCTGCTGGTGGAATAACAAGCATGAGGTGGCCAAAGATGTGTTTGAATCCTCCTTTGGTTCCAATGGCTTTTGCAAATCATACATGGTTTGGCTGTGATTTCACCCCTGCATGAACCGAAACTTTAATATTGTCAATAACTTTGCTACATTATATAATCAGATGTGTTATTTACAATTTTTGGGGTGAACGGATGTGTTGCCATGCTGATATCAGTCGATTTCCACCAAAATGCATCACAGTTGCGCTCATATTTGCATTTGAAAAGCCTCCCTGTCTGTTATTATTGGATGAAAGGACTGGACTTAATCATTTGGAATGACATTCTCAATGGGGTTGTTGGCCTTTGAATTTGGTAATTGTAACAGGTTATAATAAGGCTGCAGTCGCCAGGATGAGGGCTACATTTATTTGTTAGTATATGGGTTGAAAGGGTAAAAACAGAATTAAGATTTCGACAATTGTTTATAACTCACTGGCTTTAACTCTCCATGTCTCCACCCTGCAGCTGAAAAGCTTCTTCATCCTTTACAGTGTCATGTTGCTGTGATGTAGTGTTGCCCAGCGTCGTCACTCAGCCTTCCTCCAGCTCATTCTCTCCTTCTTTCTTTGCAATTTCACACAAACAAGAGGGGGCAAAAATGGCAAAACCAAAAAGCAGAGACCTCAGTTGGGCCACGATTACTGATTGAGGTCGGGAAGCTGTTGCCTTGGTGTTAGATTCCTCGCAGCCACATGAGCAGGGCATGGAAGTGACAGCATCTCATATTTTTCTCCAGAATTTCTTAGGCGACAGGAGGACAAATGCAGCAGCGGTGGAGACAAAAGGCCTTGTGTGAGTCTAATTTATGTATCCATAGCAATGCTGAAGGCCTTGGCCCTCTGAGGCAGGGAGTTCAAATGAGGTCACCATGTGTTTTCATGAGGACAAATTAGTTATCATGAGGTACACATCTTGAAAAGAGAAGTTTGATCTGCTGCATGGTGCATTTAAGCTAGTTGGCTTATAAATGTCTTCAATTCATTGTAATGTGTGTTTTCCTATAAGACCGAACAGATTCTGTGACTTGATAAGATTGGATTTTGCTGCAGTGTGATCGGCTTGCCAGCCAATCTAAGCAGCTACCCTTACAGCTCTGGCCGGGGGACTTTTGGAGGGGAGGCTGGGACTGCGTATTAGGAACATTTCCAAGCTTTTGTGATGCAATTTGCCTTTCGGTTAGGAACTACTTCTGATAAATGAATGTGGAGGATTTGCAGGTCACCATTGGGTCACAGCTCACAATTACAATCATGATTTAAAGTGTTTGTTCTCTGTACAGCATTGGAGTTGGAGAGGTGTTAGAGTTGCTCCTTCTTGCTGTTTCTAACACACGCGGGTTGTGTTTGGTTGGTGAATATCAGCATGTCAGCAGATGTATATAAGACTAAGTAACACATAAATAAGACACCTGCGTATGTGTTTTTTTGACATACATGACAAAAAAGGGTAAAAAAGAAAGGCGGGCAGTGACAGATTGCAAGCAGCTGCATGGTGGCTTTTAATGTAAAGGTAGCTCGTTTCCAGAAATGCCAGACAGACCATAGGGAATACCCGGATTTCTCCCACAATCAGGCCAATGTTGTGGAAAAAAAGGTAGATAACAGAAAGCTGGGAGCCATCCAAGGAAAACTACTGGTCCATTGCAGCCGTAAGCTCAGCGTAGGACATGGATCCAGTCCAGGTCTTCCAGGAGAACCTGCTGGACTGGGTTGTAGATTTGCTGTGGTTGCCTCAGTGTTTGAGTTGCTGCTTGATGTGGATCAAAATGTAACTTTACACTTTTGAAACTGAAACACGAGCTGCTTTCTTTCTGGTTTGCAGTGTTGCCAAATCCTAAAGACAACGAGTTAATTGCTGCCTCTTTACGCTATTATGCTTGTGAGTTCAAACTGTAGCAGTCCTCCATTGTGTTACTCACAAGTTTCCGACCATGACTTTCCTTGACAACATCACTGCAGCATAAAACGTTTCCAGAATTGCTACTGTAATCACTAAAACTTATGAGAGAGGTTTTAATATCAAGTAATTACTGTCTATCTGTCTGCAGGGACACAAAGACTGGCTTCATATTGACGCTGCAGCACTTCAGCGCCTGTTTACGGCTTGGACATGATAGGATGTAATAATTATATGGTGATTTGCCCAATGGAAAGGAAATGTCTCAGCAAGCTGAATCAATTAAGGAAGAAAAAATGGAAAAAAGGAAAGAGAAACTGCAGTGATCAGACTCATTTTTCATCACTAACTAGTAGTTTCCTCCTGTTCTGGGGAACTGCTTACAATTGCAGTAATGTCACTTGGATTATGAGTTATTTGGGGTAAGTTTAAAAACATCCTCTAGGGGAAATGACATCTGCAAGAGGAACTAACCAAAACATAATGTTCTTCTTCTGCAAGTTTGTTGTGTCGTCTTTCTGCGCCTCCTAGGGGTTTAAATAAAGTGGCAACCTTTTGTCAACACTTCAAGCAGAATGGTTCTTTAGGGCCTAAAAATTATTAATAAATGAAAATTCCAACTCTTAAACAACAATCTGAATCCAGCTACAAATGTAATCAGTTGGTTTGTGTTATGAGTTAAACCAAACTCTTTCCAAATTGTGCAAAGCTGCTTTACGTGTCCTCTGACACAAACAGCTGCATTGACGAAACGCTTCTTATAAGGAGAAGGCAAATGTGTCTGGGAGTCCATGACATAGTGTGTGTGGCTGCGTGCGTGCGTGTGTGCGTGTGTGTGTGTGTGTGTGCGTGCGTGCGTGGTGCATGTTTACTAAAAATGTATTGACAGCAGTGAGATGTTAACACAGTTTTGCATGTATATTGAGTTGGAATGTGTCTGAGCATTAGAATAGGTTTGCTAATGTGATTTGGAGACAGAGTGACACTGTAATTATGCATGAATAAGGCTTTGTCAATTCAAGACGATTCGAAATTGGGTATTTGTCTGTGTGTGTTTGTGCAACACTAACGCTGCATGTTAACATAATTCTAATTCTCTCTGCGCTCGGGGAAGAAGTGACAGACAGGGAGGCAATATTTCTGCAGAGAGAGAGAGGGGGGAGAGAGAGGGAGAGAGAGGGAGAGAGAAGAAAGACGTTGAATAACTACAAAGGGACGTTGGCCTTTGCTGTTAGTTGAGACTGTTTGTCTGAGTTTGGCATCAGTCAGATGTAATCGGGTCCCCCCCTCCCCCCCTCCCCCCCTCTCCCCCCCCCTCTCCCCTTGTCTCTTTTATCAATGTTTTATGCAATTAATTCTTTCGCGGGGGCCAACGCTGTAACACAACATAATCTTGTGAGCAAACACCCAGGGAAATATAGCATGACCCTGAAAGAGAGAGGGAGCAGGGGGGAGAGAGAGAGAGAGAGAGAGAGAGAGGGATACAGAGAAAGAGAAAGATAGAGGGCCAACAACCTAAGAGACACATGAGAGGCGCGAAGAGAGAGAGAGACTGAAACTGAGACGAGGACTCGCAGATGGAGAGAAGTGGAGAGGATGAGAGAGGCAGATCGGAGATTGGAGAAGCGGAGAGAGAGAGAGAGAGAGGTAGAGAGAGAGACGGAGAGGACTGAACAGGGAACCCGTCCTAGATCTGATAGAGCATTCTACATTCTCCCCATGAGTTACTGACTGTTGTAAACATTATGAACAGTGCAGCCTAGAGCGACGGGATCTGTGTGTGTGTGTGTGTGTGTGTGTGTGTGTGTGTGTGTGTGTGTGTGTGTGTGTGTGTGTGTGTGTGTGTGTGTGTGTGTGTGTGTGTGTGTGTGTGTGTATTATCTTCCACTGTTGTGTCATGCATTTCTACAATATTATGCTTGTAGTCCTTCATTGACTGCATTTATTGCTTAACCTCTGGATATAAAGAGCCAAGAAGACAGAACTCAAACTGGAAGCAACATGATTCATAAACTGTCCACATACATGATGAAACCAAACACATTTACCTTTAGAAACAGCAGGAAATGACATCACCTATGTATTTTTGTTGCCTTTTGAAGCATCTTCACCATTTTTAGGCCTCCGTGTCTTTGTGTCTTTAGCTTCTGATGAGAGAGAACAGAGAGTTTGGAGTGTAAGGCCTGGATCATGAGGTAACAGTTGAAAGCGTCCATTGATGCCTGACGTGACTGTAATAACCCCACGCTCACGTAACAGAGTCAGAGTCCTGCAGGCTCATTAGAACGTTTACACGCTCCAGTAAATTAGATTCACATGCACATAATCTACTTTCAAAGTTTTCACGTGCATGTAAACACACTGATTGGGACTCCAGGATCAGACGTCCATGCATTCATTTGGGGATTTTGAACTTCTGTGTGTGTGTGTGTGTGTGTGTGTGTGTGTGTGTGTGTGTGTGTGTGTGTGTGTGTGTGTGTGTGTGTGTGTGTGTAGATCAAGAAGTGGGCAGCTGCTGAGTGCAACTTGACTCGCCGCGATCATTTGCTCCGGTTTGCATCTGGTTTGTTACTTAGCGCTGTGGCCAAATGAGGCCTATACCGCATCAAAGAGTGTGTGTGTCCGGACAGCGTTCAAATCGTTTGAACGTGTTGTCAAGGCCTAATTAGTTAAGTTCTCCATGCCTTCATAGAAATGCAGCATTCTCCCTCCTGATTCAGCCGATGTAGGAATGTGAATCCAGACGTTGGTGTTTTGACTTTGCTGATCTCGCCGTCGTTATCCTCCCACTGTTTTTCTGCCTTTACCCGACAGCACGCGGACGCCACACGTGGGCCAACGGTTGACCTTAACACTTTTAACGAGAGGAGTCACACGCTGATTATTGTTGCCGCGGCCTTAATGATCCAATCTGTCACCCGGATTAAAAAGACGGGATCAGACCCCCGATAACGCTGCAAATTAATCGACCTGACGGCGGCTAAATTTATGTTAATAAAGTGTTTTGTGGACACTTGAAAATGGATGAGCTCATAACTCCAACAGGATCCATATTTCATGCCTAAATTACCATAGCAACTCATTTGCATTAAAGCAGACCTGCGATTACGATTTTGATCCGTTCGTAAAATGTTGTGTTTGAGTCACGAAGACAAACTTTTCATGATCTAACTCAGATTTGAGCTCAAATCTAAATGGTGGATGCGAGTGTTGTGATTTTTGTGTGTCTGTATCTGTGTGTGTGTGTTGAGGCCATGAAAGCAATCAAACAGTCTTCATACAACATACACACTGAGTTTTTCAGTATTTTCATCCCTGCTTTTGTCAGAGTATATGCAAATATTAGAGCCTGCATATGAAATCCTACGTGTGTGTGTGTGTGTGTGTGCGTGTGTGTGTGTGTGTGTGTGTGTGTGTGTGTGTGTGTGTGTGTGTGTGTGTGTGTGTGTGTGTGTGTGGGATGGGTGTACGCTAACCTTTTCAGAGCTACATTGTCTCTGTGGGTTTTTAATTGTCCCCCGTCTTTATAAAGCACTTGACCTTCTCCGCTGTGTCTTAATGATTTGCTGCTACGGCGATGGCCTCCTCATTTAGGAACATCAGTGCGGAGGGCAATCAAGGAGAGGAGGAGGAGGAGGATGAGGAAGGTCCCCCCCAGCTGCACAAACAGGCGGTTAATTTAGTGGCGTAAATGAGACGGAGACATCAAACCTCTAACTAACTCAACAACTGCTGGATTAAAGCGTAGCGACTGAGCGGGTTCCTCCCTCATTCAAGCCCTGATCTGACAGATGCTGACTCTCCTCCAACTGCCCAGCTGATCTGTGATTAAGAGAATAAACGTTTTGATGGATTCCTCCCCAACTCGGCTCGTCTGCATGGTTGAGTGCTCTCCAGAGATCCGTTACAGCTGCGGCGAGCGCGTTTTCATCTTATTATCGTCGTAGCAATCAGTCTGTTGCTGTCTCGATCATTGACTCCATTGATTGATCGGTTATTGAGAGGCTGATTCCCGCCGCGAAACAGACAAACAAGACAATTCCAGGCCATCTGTCGGCCCGTATGCTTCTCTTTGTCTTTTTTTTTGTTTTGGAGTACCGGGGCACAGAGTGAACACGCCGCCTGTTTGTGCGTCGCTGTGTCAGGGAGTGAAAGTTTAGGAGTTAGACGATAGAGCGATTCTGACGTGCAGACAGACAGATCAGTCTGAAGTGGAACATTGCCATTGCCATTGCCTCTGGTGTTTACGTTTTCCATGGCAAGAAGCAGCAGATAATTGTCCGAAAACATGAGCCGTTAATTGTCTCCACGTGTTTCTAAATGAAGCTCCTTCGACATCAACAGCAGCTCGTCTCCCTAAGTTCCTTCCCAACTTACCCAGATTCATCTATATGCTTGTCGGCGCGTCCGGTTGTCATGGCGATAACATTTCACCCCCGCGATATTGGCAGGGTGCGAGCCCTCACCGGAGACCAGAGACAAACATTCCGGATCCATATTCAGTAGCTGCCCATGGGCGAGGGGCTAAGCTCATCCACCCTCGCTGGCATCCATATTCAGCTGCTCACTGAGGAAACGCACATTAAGGATCGACTAAAGTATCAGATGAATATAAATGATAGTTTGTTTTTGATCCAAATCACGATGTTGCACCCTGAGCGGATCCGTTTGGTAGCGTGGGCCCCGTGTGGGAACTGAATCACCCCTCCTCGCCCTGCTACACCGCTCCTCAGGGGCCTCCAATCCATCAAATAAGCTGCACATTTCCACTTTTATCAACCAGAAACTGCTTATAATCTTGATTCTAGAAATGTTGAGATAAACGTGTGCACCAAATATTCAATTATAATGAAAAGAGATGCATTTGTACTCCATTACAGAGACAAAAGGAGGTGTTAAAGGGGAGGGAAAAGTGATTGTCTGCATATTAAATGGAGGCTTATTTGTATTAATATGCTTATTACTCTTCACCCTCGACAGACGTTTTTGACCTGATAAAGAATCTGAAGCGGCTGATGAATATGAAATGAGTCATACATTTGTACGAGCTGATGGATGCTTTGATGCCAGGAAACCTTAAAGGTGACGGCACGGGCTGGAGCAGCGCCGCTCAGAGTCGGAGGTGATTATCGTGTCTAGCCATACTAATACGTACTCAACGTAGTAGTCACACTTTGTACCATTCATCAAGTTATGAAAGTATTAAGCTATAAAAGGAAATGGAATGTTCTTGGATGAAATAAAGATCTTCTAGAAGTTGAAAAGATGATGAGGAACATTTGGTTCGCCAGGTTTGCAGTGGGAGCCCGGTGACGCTAAGTGGAGGTTGGGTTCCTCCCCATGACAGTAGTTGTTATTGTCGAATATTGATTTGTGCACATCTGGCTAAGTGTGTTAAATCTCAGTCCCTGGTTTGTTGTTACCGGAGTCTCCACACACCTGTCGAGAAGGTTTCATTACATTACACCTCTCCGCAGCCATCTGCACCGGTGCCACATCGCGCTCCGGCTGCTCCCGGTGCGTGGAATGTTTTTTTAATATATTCTAATTAAAAATGCAGGTTGTTTTCTTCTTGTAGTTCAATGTAATAGTCATGTTTCTATGTGATTTGGGGCGTTTGAAGCGCCCATCTAATGTATTATAGAAGATATTTTACAACACGCGTAATGATGAAACAAAGTCTGTTCAGGTTTATTATGTTTTTGAATTATCAATTTCATAGCTTTTGATACATTGTTTGTATTAAATTCTACTTTCTGGAAAACGCTGTGTGTTAGAGCAGGTCAATGGAAAGATCCCATTAGCGACTGCACTTGTTTTTGCCCTGATCTGGCAACGCATTCAATCACAAAAACCATATCTACTTGTGTGTAGCGTGGGAATAAAATGGAGTCGTATTGGAGGAGAAGCGGATGTTACTTAGGTGTTATTTACGAGGTATTCCAGTGGAGACACAAACCGGCGTTAACCGTGCAACGCCGGCTCGCGCTGCGGCTGGCAGTCGTCTGAAAGTTGGCAGAAAGGTACGCGGGGAGAACAGATTGGCTGCTAACATTGTTACATGAGTGTCATGGCACAACAAGTCAAGTCATTAACAAGAGAGGGTTTGATTTGTCTTCCAGCCCTCAGAAGCTGAGACAAAGCTGAGACACTATCTCCTATCTCCTCACTTCTCTTAGTTGGCCGGCGTCGATGCGCCAGAACGCTGAACAAAACACAAACCTGGAGATGATGGATTGCGAAACTGTGAGCTGTAATTTATCTATGCGGCGACATCTGCATTAATCAGGGCTGATTCAGACGCATTCCTCTGTATCCTCTCACCACCGGCTGTCTCACTGCTACAAAGCCACTCTTCCTCTCTACAAGCCGTCGTTAAGCCACTTAGATTGTGTTTTCAGAAGTGGCCACTCCACGGCTTTAATGTTTTGGTTGGAATTAGAAATTAAACACCTGCACTTAAATTTTCCAATCTAACTGCTGTGTTGTTAAAGGAGCACACGTTGTTCTTGTTGAGCCGCCGTGCTCACGATGTTGCTAGGATACTTTGGCGGGAGGTTATTGGTGAAACTTTGCTGCAATGTACAGACTTTGTTCAAATGTTGCCTTTCTTATCTGCTTTGGCTCTTTAAGTATCAGCAAACTTTCTCTTTTACTTTAAAACCTCAAACATTAACTGTTGTTTGACAAGTAAACACAGACTTTATTTAGAAATTATGCCTGTTAAGTTAATTAGATTTAATAAAACTATTCAATTCAATTGAAAGATTGACTCTACACTGAGTAGTAGTAAGTTAATTTGTTTAAATGTCACGGAAACACAATCAGATTGAAATTGGCATAAATCCATTTTGGTAAACTCTGAATTCATTGTGAGTAAATTTACTAAACTTTACTCATTTAAATGATTAAATTTCATTATAATCAGTGTAAGCGATCTCCACATGCCTATTCTGGAATAAGTTCTTCTAATATTTGTATATTTAGCACAAACTGAATGTTTTGTGTATTTTTGACTCAAACTGCTGTGCAAACAAAAGCATAGACAGATTTCTGACTCTCCCAATATTTAAGCAGAAGGCTTCTGTGACCGTGTGTGTGTCCTTGTCTGGCACTCAGTGGTGCTTAATATGAGTGAGTGTGTGTGTGTGTGTGTGCATGGGCATTAAGTCAGACACATTTGCACACTAACAAACTTGTGCGGTGAAGGCAAAATGTGAAGCCTGTGCTTTCACAGCTGTCACGTTTTCAAAGGCGTCCAGTCTCCTCCTGCAGCAGCACCACTTACATTCATACTGATCTCAAGCAGCTACCTGGACGCTAATGGAAGGTGTGTGTGTGTGTATGTGAGAGCAGCGTTGAACGGTCAGTTAATTATATAATTGAGTCCCAGCTCGCAGAGGTAAATGTCTCATGATGTGATATTGGCCCAGAGCGACGACCAAGCAGTGCTGGCATCACTCCAGCTTCACACTTGGCACTGAGATCTCTGCTTTTAGTTTGAAACACGGGAAAATACTGGCTGGGAAAACATTACATTGGATCAAACAAATGCAATAATTGACACTTATTGCATGCTGTCAGTCCTTTAGTAAGAGGATGCTGCTATTCTGGAAGCAAACATTTCATTTATACTTCACACACATGCACCCGTAGCCATAATGTGGAAAAATGGATGTCACATTTTCTCTCTAACCTGATGATCTTTGCACTCGCGATGCTGTCAGGCTGCTGTCTCTAGCTCGGGGGGAAAAAAAGCTCAGAAAATGAAGACAGAGAGGTAAGGAGGGAGCCCGGCTGATGTATAGGGAGACTCCACTGCACCCAGAGGGACCATTAGCTGCACATCGGCCTTACATAGTGCAGCCTCGCCAACTAATAGGCTGCTTTCTCCCTCACATTATGCTATAATGTGTGTGTTAGGAGGAGAGTATCAGCAGAATGTTTTCAGTAGATGCTTGCATCAAAGACACAGAGTGGAACACAACTGGCAACTAGCCCTTGAGCAAGGTGTAACTTACAGTCCATATGTAATTAGACCTGCTGGATGAAGTGCGTTGGGTTTGGGCTCTGATCCTGAAAAGGCTTGATGATAAAGTGATGATGAAGTGATGATGCTCCTCTGACTCAAATGTTTTTGTGATAACGTTTCACTAAGACAAATTGTCCACTTCCAAAGCTC
This sequence comes from Genypterus blacodes, assembly GCF_046128005.1. Classification (NCBI taxonomy): domain Eukaryota; kingdom Metazoa; phylum Chordata; class Actinopteri; order Ophidiiformes; family Ophidiidae; genus Genypterus; species Genypterus blacodes. Next base: position 1,615,502 of record NW_027466909.1, on the reverse strand, counting down.
CTCATACATAATTTGGACAGTTTATAGATGATTTAAAGGCCGAGTTGAGGAATCCATCTATGTCAGAGAGAAGAGAGAGCGACGCTGAGCGGAGGGGTCGGGCCTGGACACACTGCACTTCACCTTTCAATGCCAATGTCCTTGCGTCTTCACTCCTGCCTCTTCAACTGCTGAGCAGGTGGCACCTCCATTAATTTGACTCTTAATGACTCAAAGGACCCTCGCGTGACTCCTGTGTGATCCAATGAGTCACCGGGCCAGAAGCAGCCACGCCTGACAGAGGACCACAGCCAGTTTACTGCCAAACACGCAGCTGCTTACTAGAGACTAACAGCAGAGTCAAACTTGCCTCTGCAGCATCTATTCGCCTCATTAAGTGACTCCTTTTCACTTGTATCCTTCTTCACACCGTCCATCCTAAGCAATTGTTAAGAAGTGGGAGTGAATAAAAAAAAAATCAGGCTACTTTTCTGTGTATTGATTGAATAAGTGACTTGGTAAAGGTGAGCAGCCGTATTCTGTATCAGCGGTCTTCTTCTACAGAATATTAAAGGCTGCATTACGGGAATGAAGCCTGCCAGTAATCTCATAATGGCACAAATCAATGTGGCCATCAGATATGAGCTCCCTCATGACACGGCTGCCATGATGGATGTGACACGCTTAGAGACAAACCGAGCAGAACCCCATGATGCCTCTGAGTAAGTGGCTCCTTTGCAGTAACAAGGTTAAGATCCTGTATTGATGTGTGTGTGTGTGGTAATGTCTGTGGTGTTGAATGATGTTGTTTGTCACCTGAGAGGAAATGAGGGTTATATGTTCAGTCTTTTAGCAGGATTTCAATGAAACTTGGTTGCCAGATTTGATCCAAATGTTTATTATTATAGCAATCGGCCTGATGGTGGCGCTGTAATCACCACCTGTGTGTTTTGTTTCACACGGAGCTGCCATGTGTGATGCTTCATCAGCACTATGAACACATTCAGCCCACTGCACACACACTCGTCCATCTGTCCAAGTGGGTTCAGATCTTGTGCGGGCTGCGAGCATCTAATCCTGCTCTCAAACAAACCGGCCATCTGAGGAGAAGGAGGTGCGAGCGTGAACTCCGCCGCAGATTTAATTATGCATCATTGTGGAGGCCCACTGCCAAATCAGTGAGAAATACTCCGCTGCTGCCCACAATTGCACCAAATATTGAAAACCATCCATCCAAGGAGCTCCAGTGTGTGTGAGGCCTGTGTGTGTGTGTGTGTGTGTGTGTGTGTGTGTGTGTGTGTGTGTGAGTGTGTGTGTGCAGTGCTTTCCCTCGCTGGCTCTCTAATCTTTTCTATATTCTGGCTCTGGTTCCCAGTGGGACTCCCCACATGCTGAGGTGTTCCGATGTTTAATCCCCTGCGCTTCTTTGAAGTCTGCCCAACTTTCTCTTCTGTTCTCCTCCCTGCTTTTCTCATATTTTCTCTTCAATCCTCTCCTCTTCTCATCACCTGCCTTTTCTTCCCTGCCCCTTTCCCCAACCTGGCTCCCTCTCTCTTCTCTTCCTCCTCCGCTCTCATCATCCCTCATGCTGGCTCCTCGCCCCTCCGTCTCTCCGCCCCTCCGCCTCTCTTCTCTTCCCGTGCAGCCATCCGCCTTGCCGCTGCGCTGTGTAGCCATGCATCATCGTGACCACCCTGCCTGCACCCTCTGTTAAACTGTTCCAGAGAGAGCTCACCTGTTCCTGTAGTGTCCCGGCAAGATGAAAGCAGGAGAGAACGGAACCACTGATGGAAAAAGTTTTATTCTCCTTATACCGCTTGGCACCGACAATGTGAAGTTTTTTTATTTTATTTTGTCTCATGAGCTGAACTACCAACCAGAAGAATAAGCAGCAGGACCCTGGGGGAGAGGAGAGCTTAGGAACTTCAGTGTGGAGTTCTGGGCGGACATCCTGATCCCCCTTGTAGTCTGTGAAGGAAAGAGGAGAGAGAGGATGTTATAGACAATTAGAGTTTGGCAGGAGGGTGAAGTTTCAGGCATGGTGGCAACAGATGTGGTTGTTCTCAGCTATGTTGTTTCAACGGCAATGAAAATGCACAGCTGAACATTTAAAAAAAGGCTTTGTGTATGTTGTTATGCTGTGTATGTAAGATGCATGTAAACAAACAACAGTACGTTTCTATCATGCGTCAAATCAACAGATGGCTCCACAGGGCGACGAGTGTGTGGACTGATATGACTTCCAGCTGTTCCATAAAGAGCTTTGTTGCGCAGCACAGGCTGAAGTGTGTTTGTGTGTGTGTCTGTGTGTGTGTGTGCGCTCTAACAAGCACCCCAGCACCAGTACTTTGTATGCTGAGGCAGCGTCTCTATGTGTTATTCTGGGCTTCTCCTAACACATGGTGCTGTCTGACTATTGCTGAAGTTTGCTGCAGGCCAAACAAGCTGAGTCTAATGAATTAAAATTAGAACTGTAGGCTCACAGCAACATGATGTATAGCACATTTACTGTTGTAGGCAGATGTGTGTGTGTGTGTGTGTGTGTGTGTAAAAGCAGTCACCAAGCAGCTTTGGAACCCCTCATTTAACCCAGCAAGTTGAGAAACGCTTCCTGCTCCCTAGACACCTTCTTCTTCTTCTTCTTCTGCATGTTTTTCTCCGCTGAGAGCGCTGCCTGTTCTAAATACTGAACTTCAAATACTTTTAGAGCCAGTTTAGCTTCTGCCACCATAACTAGCTTTGCATTTTCTGAGGGCTCATACATGTTATGGATGCAGTTGCTTCACGGTTGGCTTCTCCTCTTTATTCAGTTCAAGTTTTGGACCGAAAATGTTGAAGTAACTCGGCTCTGTCTAAGCATAATGAGCAGCGCAGAAGTCCAATTCCAGTGTCAAGTTAGGTCAATGAGGAACGTCTCCGATCCAATAAAGAGAGTGTTAGAAGCAGCAGGATCAAAGGAGGACAGGTTGGCAGAGAGGAGATGAGAAAACGTGGAGAGAAACCAGGCAGAGAAGAAGAAGTAGTAGAATAGGAAAGCTGCACGTGGAACGACTTGGAATGGAGGGGAAGGAGGAGTGGAGATCAGGAAAAATAGATGAGATACGAGACAGAGATGAGACAAGAGGAGAAGTGAAGGCGAGAAGGGAGTTGGAGCAGGAGGCCAGAGAGAGAGGGAGAGGGAGAGAAACGCTGAGCTGCAACTTCAAACGAAGTGGACGACCGGAAAGAAGTGGACTGGCTTTCCACGGCCATCACCCATTGAGAGGAGGATGGGGAGAGACGGGGAGGAAAAGGGAGACGAAGAGAGTCCAAAGAGAGGTTGACAGAGGTAGAGATCGAGAGAAGTGGAGAAAGAGAGAGAGAGAGAAGGGTGGCAGAGGAGGTGGTGTCGATCTGTGGTCTGGTTTGTATTTCCTGAGCAGGATTGACAACACAGCATAAATGGTAACTATGACGCTGCAGTCACATGGCCATTGAATTCCACATTCATTCTACACACTTCTGATAAAACAACAAGGCAAATTGCTTCTGTTGCCTAATTCCTGAGTGTTTTGTATTCAAGAAATTCACCCACTTTTCCTGTTATGTTCAAAATAAACAACATAAGTATAAGTAATGAACCTTATCCTTCTAATTTTGCCTTTTGATGCACAGACATGCATGAACGGTTTGCCTCTGATGAACGTGCTGAAGGCTCAAATTTGATATCTTGAAATCCCCAAATCTCCTCTTTTCTAAGTCCAGTTCATTCCGTATGTATCGCAGGTTCAGGCCGTACATTCTAACTCCCATTCCGTATTCCGTCGGAGGTTCCGTGCCGGTTGACACAGCCTGGTTCCTATCTGATGGGGGGATTTCATTAGGCCGCTGAATCACCTCCGCTGTCCTGCACGGCACATAAACAAGCCCCTGGTTTCAGGTGTGTGTGTGTGTGTGTGTGTGTGTTGTGTGTGTGACAAAATGGGGAATTTAAATCTCCCTTACCTGCTCGCCTGTCTTCTACCAATACTTTCTATAGGGTGTGTGTATAATTTACAGCTCCTCTGTACTGGATGCACGTGTGACTCAACAAGGAAAAGAGGAAATTGCCTCTCTCTCTCTCTCTGTGTATGTGTGTGTGTGTGTGTGTGTGTTCACAGTAGTCTAATTGTCCAGCTCCCTGGGTACTTGTAATACAGCCACAGTTCATTTACTGTCTGTATCTGCCTTATTAGGGAAGCGTAGGAAGGGATTTAGTCACAACCCCATATGATAACCACACTAAAAGCTGCCTGCAATCCAGAAGAACTAGGCTTTAATTATCCGGCTTCCTCTGCGTCTCCGTTTTCCACCTTTACTTGTAAATAAAACGGAGAAGGTGTGTTAACGACAGACAGTGTGTTTGGAGATATAAGAACACAAAGCCGATCAGATGCGTGTGTGAAAGGTCCCTGACACGTGGGTCAAAGTCGCTCCACTCGCCTGTGTTGACTTGTTAAAAAAGACTGTTTGAGTGTGAAACTGAACAATGGAAGCAGCTGCTGAAGACAGAGGAGGCAGTGGCTCAGTGGGTAGAGCTTCCGCTTGGGAACCTGAGGGTTGCCGGTTCGTGCCCCTGCCGAGGTGCCCCTGAGCAAGGCACCGAACCCTCAATTGCTCCCCCCTCTGCGAAGGGTGGTAAATGTAATGTAAGTCGCTTTGGATAAAAGCGTCAGCCAAATGATCGTAATGTAATGTAATGAAGACTTTCTCTGTCACACACCTTGTTTTAGCTGGTTTCATTGTCTCTGAATCATTCTTACTCATTTTCCTCCTCGTCTTCGTCTTCACACATTACTCACATCTGTCCTCTTTCTTTGTTTTGACGTGACCCTGAAACTTGTGTGCTAATGAGCCTAATCTCAATGTTTGTGTGTGTGAGTGTGTGCGCACATAGATCGTCTGTGATGTAACGTGGGAGCTAATGGTGGGATAATTAGCGATGATGTCTTCCCTATTATAATGAGCAGCCATGTAGATGACAGAGTCAGCGTTCTTTTCAATTCGGTGACACACAATTTATCAGGGCTCAAGTGCCATCTCAATTTAGCCCTTCATCCCACACACACACACACACACACACACACACACACACACACACACACACACACACACACTCATCACACTTGTTACTTAACAATAAGGCCCCAGGAAAGTCAATAAGAGCGGTGATGTGCGTCAACCCGAGAGCTTCGGCGAGAACTGAAAATGGAGCTGAGGTGTTAAATGGTGGCACCTCATGCTGTCGCCTGTCTCTCTCTCTATCTCCCTGTCTCTCCCTCTCTCTCTATCTCTCTCGGTCTCACTCTCTGCACATGTGGCTCATGGAGATCTCCAGTGTTGACATATACACGCGTAAGAAACATTAGCGAGATGTAAACAAGGTAAACGATGCGACTGGGGTATAATAGCGTAACAAAGAGATCTGCCTCCTACATGAGATGAAGAGTGGAAGCTAAACTCTGCTGTGCCAAGAGCTCAGTACAACGATTATGTGTCACCATA
>NW_027466909.1:1570000-1605000 GCF_046128005.1 Genypterus blacodes | reverse complement strand
CTATGACCACCTTGACACGGGCAGGTACGACTGACCCAACGCACATGTGGAAGGCATCACACACATATATACGTCGTGAAAGTAGGAACCATTGAAAGAAAATACGCACATGGAGTCAAATAATCTCTGGATGACATTTTTAGTAGACCGGCGCTTTGTGTACTTTATGTTCCTGCTACCTAATATGCAGAGAAACGACAAAGCTCCACTAATAACAGGAAGCTGTACATTAAATGGGACAAATTGGAGCAATAGTCGGGTAAAGAGCTGGCAGCTTATTCGATGGCCGCCGGCCAAACAACACACACGGCCTGTTTGTGTGAGACTGTGGCAACATGGGAGAGAACAGACCGCGGTGTGTTTAATGACGTGATTAAGTGAACGTGATCTGCCCTGTCATTGATTATTGATTACAGGCTGTGCTTCATCACTTTCTCCTTATGATCTATAATCTGAAGTCGTCTCCCGGCTCATATCTGGGTTGAATCCCTCCTTTGTCTAATTTTAAACTTTTTTCCCTGTTTTTCTTCACGTCCTTGCTGCATTCGCTCGCACCTCACTCTTCTTCCTCCTCCTCTTCTTCTTCTTCTTCTTCTCCTGCCTCTTTTTCCCATCACGCCCCACTTCTTTGACATCCACAAGTCTATTTTCCTTGGACTCTCCACCGTGCATTTTTCCCTTTCTTTTCATCAATCTGGAGCGTTTTCCTTGGATTGCGTCCATGTCGGACAACATTTTTCTTTTCCGTCTTTCTTTCTTTCCCTGTCTTTCCCATATGCTCATGTGTCGCTGGCTCTTTTCTGGTCCCCTTCTCTCTCTTGTTGTCTTACCTCTCCTCTTTCCTTAACCTGTTTCTGACCCTCCTCCTCCTCCTCCAGTCTCCTGCCTCCGTTGTTTTTCCTGCGGCCGCCCTTCACTGTCCTCCTCTACAGTCTGTAGACTTTTTCCCGTCACACACACACAATCTATACTGAGAGATTAGTCTCTGCCGTGTAGTATATCATAAACATGCCTGAGGCTTCCATCAAAATAATTTGTAAGGGAATATCTTTTATTACAGCATACATTAAAATGCCAATTTTTATCTGGGCCAAACCATGAATCATTGAAAACTTAAAACTTTTACGACTTTCCATGAAATTTAAAGTGGAGCCAAAAATGAAGTAATAACAATCATTTCTGAATCAAATATACATTTAAAACGCACAAATGTATAAAATGTGGGACACAGACTGTTTCCAGGAGTCGCACTGGAGAATGATAAAGCCTAAATTGATGGTCTAGACGCTTAAATCACGACGGTGATCATCGAAAGGTGTCAACTGAAGCTGAACAGAAGCTGAACAATGATGCATAACGTCCCCACAAAGTCCTGATTCATGTGTCACAGCCTCAAGGTTAAATTAGAGTAAGTGGAGGGTCGGGGTCAGGCTGCAAGTGATGACAAATTGCAGAGAGTAATGTGCTAACTGCTGGTGAGCTGAATGAATCCAGGCGTTTGTGTGTGTGTGTGTGCGTGTGTGTGTGTGTGCGCGTGTGTGTGTGTGAACATGCATGTGTTTGTTTTGTGATCAAAGTTGTTGAGACTGAAGGAATGCACAAACAGGACAGCTAAGCAAAGCAAAGCAGTAAAATAACAACCAAACAAGTTCCTCCTCAGTGACAAAATGAGGAATCCTTACCAGAGGCCCGGTGGCTCTGGGTGGTGCAGCGATAACAGCATGAGGAAGATTATGTACATTAAAACCTGGGCTTTGTTGTGACTAATCTCCAGCAAATGCTCCTGCTGCTCAACTCAAACTACAGGGGCTTAACAGAGGAGTTGCAACATCAAAAGCAGTACATGGAGGTATGGGGAAGGCAACATATGCAGGCCGGCAATCCTCCCTTTGATTCTCTCTGAGGCTGCTTGAAAACACGGCACTTATATCTTATAGAATTTGTTATGAAAGAGATGCACTTGGGGGAACTTCTGCAAGGTTTGTCTTCACGTAAACGCTCTTTCCATGTTATGTTGTCTAAGTACATCATTCCTGCAGCACTTGGCAACCGAGGTCTAAACCTTTTTGCATCAATCTGTAAGTATGAGGCGACACTGCGGGGAGTTTATGTTGAGTGGCCCGTCAAAGCACAATTGGTTCTGCTGTCATCCGGCAGCATCTGATGCACTACTGTACCACTATGTGCAGAGCAATCATCCAGACGTGTCAGCGGGTCCACTTCCTTAGTGATGGACCATGTACTCAGAACAGGCGGAGAGGACATTTCTTCTTGTTGTTCACTGAGTTGAGTAATAGAAGCTTTCAGGTACATGAAAAGTGTTTGAGGCCAGCCGAGGCGAAGCACCAGCTGATGGTGTAGGAGGGGGTTGTTAAAAAGACAGGCTGATCCGTTTGGTGAGTCGGTGCCGTGACCCGGCAGATGACTGGACTGTCTGTCAAGTGCGGGCGCCCAGGCTATTCTCTGGCAGGGCGCAAAGCAGGGAGCTGGCCAACGTCCCAGCCAGCACGCCATCTGTTCCTGGAGCGGCCAGGATGCATCAGGTGGTCGCAACAGGGAGAAGTTCAGTCTGATGCGGAGAGGCGGGAAAGGATGTCAACAAACTGCTGCAGTAGCCGAAGCTTTGCCGTGCGTCCTGCAGGAGACAGGAATGTTGGTTTCCTGGATGATCGCTTTGACTGATCACATCAACTTAATCAATCAACTCAGTGAAACTCACCGTGCGTTCTCTCTCTCTCTGTTCTTTAGTGGAATGTATAGGAAGAAACTTGCAATTTATCATCCCAATGCTTCCAAGCACACAAAGTAAATGGAGACTCGCTCACAGCCTCTTTTCTCTTTTCTCACGCTTTGCTTAGTGGCAATTATGAAAGTATTTGAATCGGCACAACCCCATTTTTCCACAAAGTCAAAGTGTTTCTCCATAAAAAGAGAGAAGTTTATATCTTTATCAACAACCCCCCCCCCCCCTTCCTGTCGCCCCTCTCACTTTTCGCTCCATATTTTCCTTGGCCTCCTTCCCTTCTCCCCCTACTTCGTCTCCTTTTTCCTTTTTCCATCCCTCCTCCAGTCATTCTGTTTTCACTGGACTGCCTCCCCCTTCTACCCCCCCACCTTTCCCTCCGGCGGGACAGCATTCTGACGGCGCTCCTGACAGGAAGCCCCCTCCCCCTTCCCTCCTGCAGCTGACTTCCATTTGGGAAAACTGGAAGCCGAGACAATCCCATACTGTCAGGTAGAATTACGCACGGTCCGGTCTAAAGCCTTGACCCTGCGATGGCAACAAGAAAAAGAAGCTTCTACTGTACGGTGTCACAACGTCTCTGCAGCTCATCGTCAATAGAACCTGAATCACCAGGCGGCGCAGAAAAGATCTTTAAAACTTTTCAACACATAGGAGGAACAAAGCATCAGTGACGCAGTATGAAATCACACTTGTCAATAGCTTTGTTTACACAGAAGTGAATATGCAGCTTTCAGGCTCAGTCGCTGACATTTGTAATTTAGCAAATGAGCTTCACACAAAGAACCTGATTATCTTGGCGTTGCCGTTTGAACACAAATGATTAATCTGACCCGTTGTTGGAGCTTAACGCTGCTATTTGGCTCCAAGTCTCCTCGGCAACATAAATAGGGAGTGCCTAATAAATCACCCCAGGCTTAGAAATGTTAATTTGCTTTTATGAATTCATGTGAAGAAAAAAAAAAACTGGGCATGTGTGACAATCATGCAGCTCTGGAATCAATCATGACTGCATGCCTGGTTACCAATGAGGCAGGAAGAGCTACACAATCATTCTGCTTCACAAATAAAGAGGAATTATCATCAGATTTTGTGATATGATGATGTCATAAATTAACCAACATCACATCTGACATCCTAACTTACATGGATGGACTCTGGACTTTACTTTAGGCCAATATTTGTGTCTCTACCTGTAGCAAATCTAAAAATATATACGTTGAAGTCAATGTGAGGAGAAAGGCCGGCGTGTTCCCAGGTTCTTAGGTGCAGCTCTGGGCTCAGAGCAGGAGGACTAAGATGGAGTGGGGTCCCTATAGTGAGTGACAGCAGACGTCAAGTTCTCACTTTACCGCCACTGCTTTTGTGTGTGTGTGTGCGACTGCGCGTGTGTGCACGTCTGCGGCAGTGTTGGAAGTATAGGTTTCATTTTACCGCCAGGTTCAGGAAGTTGAAGTAATGGAGGGGGGGGTGTCTGAGACTGTCAAGACAGGCTTATGAAAAAAAGACCCCAAGAGAGAGAGAGAGTGAGAGTGATTGAGGGAGGGAGAGGAAGAGAGAGAGGGAAGACGGACGGAGAGAAGGAGGTAGAGAGTGAGAGGAGGACAATGAAGCTTTTGATGAGGCCTTTCTGGGAGCATATGTGGGTCACAGCATGAATAAACAGACTTTCACTAGCAAGAATTGATGATTTACACACACACACACACACACACACAACTCAGAGCCACATTTGCATTCTTGGTTTATGTTCCACATTCTGCCATTTACACACAGATTTTGAACATATTGCTCTTATGTATGGAAACACACACACACACACACACACACACACACACACACACACACTGAGAGTGAGACAGAGCCACATTGTCTTGCGTTCATTGTTTATGCTTCTCCATTTCACGCATTATGGATCTGGCCTCTGCGTGCCCTCTCTTTAAATTCACCAGCTTACTCATACACATAAAACTTGGCTGCGTCTCTTCATCACCCACACACACACACACACGCACACACTCTCTTTCAGCGGCCAAACAGAGGCGTGCAACTCTACAGGTCGCATTTTAATTTGCACTACCTGTAGAGGAGAGCGTCTCCAGTCTAATCTTTCTTTAATGTGACATGAATGGAGGAACCGAGCCGCCGTGCTCACTGAGGACACGGCGCTTTGTGGCGTCGTCAGCGGGGACGTCTTCCTTCAACCGTGTCACACTACTGAAGTATCTTTGAGTGAAACACTAAATCCCTAGCAGCTCCACAGCCACCAACCTGAGGCAGCTGCTTCTGATCCACTCACAAAATACAACCCAAAGTGAAAATGGGAGCTTTACTGCACTATTTCCTGTTTTTTTTGGCAAATCTGATTTACTCAATTCTTACAATAAAGCAGATTAATCGTAAAGTAGTAGACAAATAACCAATGAAATCCTGGAGCTTGTATTTGTCTGTTGTATGTGAGTCTTTTTGTCTTTGAACACACAAGCAAACCTAAGCTCACACCCAAACGGAATGTATTCAGCCGCCCTAAACCAATAGCAATATTACACTCGTATTACATCACACGTTGGACTGTACATGGAATCCGTTACTGCCCCCCGGCGCGAGCAAAACAATCAACAAGCCACCAGAGGGTCCAACCGTTTCCTGCCTAACAGAGCTGCCAGGGAAACTCTGTCAATGTCTAGACGGGCAACAAGCTCGCCAGCCAAGGAACCATTGGCTATGGCGCCAACGTTCGTCAAGTTGGACATCTTTCCTTCCTCGTTTTCCCGTGGAGTGATTTAGCTTCTTGAACGCATCTCAACGGCTGCGTAGAAAATGGTGCTTTCTTCATAGTTGAGGTTTGTTCTGAGGCAATGGTAGTCAAAACAAAACGGTTACGAAGAGAAAAATGGTGTCAGTTTACATTTGAATTTAAGGACTTCTTTGCTCTCATGTAGCTGCTCATGCTAACTTCCCAATTAGCGAGTGAACTGCTTCCTGGTTGAGGAAGGAGGGCACGTTCAAGGCCGAGACAGATTTTGTGTGTTTGCTTTACTGCTCTTTCTAACTTTCTTATTTATTCTTAACTAGCCCTGCTGCTCTCCGTGTCCCTTCACCAAAACGGCCATAAACGTCTTCTCGTTAACGTAAAGTGGACGCGGCTCCACTCTGCCCAGATTGCGTTGGTTCTTTACTGTTATTGCCACCTGATGGTCAGTGGGATGGTTTCTCTGACACACACACACCCACACACACACACATGCAGCCTCTGACTCAGGGGAAAATTGTGAAACGTTGGTATCTGTTTATGCTGCCTGTGCTATCTGCTAACTGCTTTAGAGAATGTGAGCAATCTGAAAACAACTCAACCAAGTAAAGTTTCCAGTCGTTTCCGTGATGAGAGTTTCATTTCTGCCGTTGCATCTCCGCTTGATTTGCTGGCTGTCTGTTTCTTCCCCTAATAAAACATGGCGAGCCGCTGTTTATTTCCTTTAATCTCGTTCCCGCAGACCGTCCCCTCCCTCGCCCCCCCTCCTGTCTCCCTCGCCTCCCTCCTCTCTCTCTGACCTCGCTCATTTCCAATAACACCATCTGAGCTACGTTTTTGCCTCGGTTTATTTTGGAAATGTAATAAATCTGTCGTGTAAAAAGAGGCTTATTTGGTCGGAGGCCCGCTCCTTTAACCCGTCTGTCTGTTAGTCTTTTGTTGTTAAATCCTCACTTCAAATCCAAGACAAGCTTCAGACGTGTTTTTTTTTTTTAAATCATTAGCTGAACTTCTGACAACATTTCTAAAGCGTTACATGGTTGGTGTTTGGTTTAATTTGTGGCCTCGCTCGCTCTCTCTCTCTCTCTCTCTCTCTCTCTCTCTCTCTCTCTCTCTCTCTCCCTCTCTCTCGCAAAGACTAAAAAGCTCCAAAATTGGCACGTAAATTGCTACTAAAAACATATTTACACACTTTCCCGTTACATTAATTTGTGATAAGTAAAAGGTGTAAATGTTGTAAATTGAAAGCGTGTGCACACTTTTATGGACCTATTTGTGCTTCCAGTCTAGTTAAAGTCGTGACCTTCCAGCCCAGAGGCACTGAACCGTACTTGAAATACAATTACCACGCAAAATAACACGCGCTCGGAATGCACACATGGGACTCTACCATGAGGGCGCTGACTTGAAGGGCAGAGAAGGAGGCAGAAGGGAAGATCTGACATGAATAAATCCATCTCACTGACTCGACATTGTGGTCTAAGCGCTCGTCTTTGTGGTCTTCTTCTTCTTCCCTCATGTCGGGGATCCTGCAGAGGTGAACTCTGGGTTACACTCCTGCCTCTCTCCACCTGAGTCGGTTTGGATCCTTCCCTGATCCCGGCGGCCCAAACGGACCCCGCCGTGACGCAAGGTCTTTGATCTGACATCCCAGGCACGTTGCGCAACCCCCCGGCTTTGATATGCGCTAATCAGTAAAACACTGACGAGGTTCCTAACTCCTCTCCTCTTCACCCTGTGCCCTCATCCTCCTGGTGTTTTTGCTGCTTCATCCTTCTCTGGCTCATCTCCCTCGCCTGTCTCTCCAGTCCCATCCCTCCTCCTTTGCCCTTTCTCCCTTCATCACCATATCCTTTCCTACTTCTCTCTCTCTCTCTCTCTCTCTGCCTGCCTGCTGTTCTCCACTGCGCTTGTACGCCTCCCATATCTCCCCCTCCACACACACACACACACACACACACAGTACACACACTGCGACTAAATTTAACTTGATTATCTACACAACCGTGAGTGTTAGAGGATGAACACTATCACTGTCTTCTAAAGTTTACAACAAGGTACATTAAGTGAAACAGTATATAATCCACACATTTTATTGACAAAGTACTTTATATTTATCTGCTGTACAGTTCAAGTTTGAACTTTGAGAATAGTCCAACACTTAAACTGAGGACATGTCCATTTATCAAGGGAGCGTCTCTATTTGTCCTAAGGTTTGGTCCTTGAACCTTTGAGACTCTTGGTTGGGGTTAAAACTTTTCCACCTCACTTATCAAATGAATTAAAACCTTTTTTTTGGTCATTCTGTTCCGTCTTGTCCTGCCACGTCTCTGTCGTGGCCGCCGCACAAACCTGACAGCCTCATTTATTTCCTCCCCTCGCCGCCCCCCTCAACCTGTCACATTCTCATTTTGCCTCATCCTTTCAATTTCCTCTCCCTCCTTGCCTGTGTCCCTCCATAACTGTCACACACTCTTCCTCTTCCTTATGCCTTATCATATCCTTATCTCCCTCCACTTGCTCCCGTCACTCCCCGTCTCTATCGTATATACTGTATGCCGACTATACTTCCCTCCTTTCGGCTTTATAACTGCAGAAAGCAAGAGACCGAACTGCACATCAATTTTCCAAGCCAATCTGAGCTGTAATGCCTGCTGGTCTGTACACTAATCCCCTATATGGAGTTTAAAATTGTTTTATTATGACGTTCTCCCAATATCAGCACACTGGCAATTGATATTTCACCTTGTTTGATTGAACCTCAGTTGATACTCTCCAGGGAAAAGGACTCGTCCCATTATGTTACAGGCGTGCATAATGGTGCTTTAATGTTTTTCTTAATTAGAGGAATGGGAGGAAGAGAGTGAGGTCATTAGGAAGGCGGAGGGAGAACGTGAAGTGGTGTAGGACTTTGTACAACCTTCATTCACAGGCTGTCTGGCTTATTGAGTTCAGTAATTACCTTTAGTGTCGAGATCCTGATTGTTCAGGAGATCTTGGTTCAAAGCGCCACTTTGAAAATCCTCAGCAGGTCAGAGGAAGACACGCAAAGACATCGATAACGCGCCATGACAGTGTTGCTCAACCTGTGTGCCTCAGGGACCAAAAGAGTCTCTGCGGCACATTAACCGGTCCAGGCGTTGATTGACAATGTGACTTTTTTTTTTTCTAAGCAAACAGCTTGTGTACGCATGATGACACACCGTGAGAAAGCATAGTGGTAATCCAATCATTTAGGAATATGCTGCTGCCAGTGATTATAAGGGAGGAAAGGAGGTGCGACACTACCAGCAGAAGCAATTGGATAAAGTGACATTTCTGACAGTTAGTACGGAGCAAAGAGCCTTTATGTGACTGATGTGGGTCGGGCAAATGCCAGTCAAATACACTGCTAGTCCCTGATGTGCTGTGTTATGATAACAAGGTTTAAATGGAGTGTGTGTGTGGACCTCGCTGCATAGGTCTTAATTCGTGGTTCACGTGTAGTTTTGTAAAATTATGCGACAAAATGGGCCAAATCAACACAAGTGCTGGAAATTGATCATCGTCCCTCGGAAATAGAGGTTCGATAAGTGCGGCCGTCTCTTGTGGCAGAAAAGGAGTGTTTGCTATTAATGGGAGAGTGTGAGATTAAAGCAGTGGGACACGGTACATCAGGTCTAGATGCTTTTTAATTGCCTGGAAAATTCATAGGAAATGGATATTATTGGGCGAGGGTAGAGAAGTGACATTGTTTATGGAGTTCATCATATTCTGATCAATACATACATTAATATAACATTGTGGCAAGAGTCTCATTAGATCATGTATTCTAAAAAGTGACAAGAGAAGGTAAATGGAGGGAAACGACTCCGCTAGCTGCTACTTCCAAATGATCTTCCTGAGAAAATGAAGGAGAGGAAACTGAAGTGAGAAGTTTGTCTGCTTAAGCGTCTTTTGATCTCTTTTTTCCCTCCTTCACATTCACACAGATAAACACCTTCTGGAAGGTGCCATGTGGTGCTAACTTTTCCACTGAGCAAATCAGCTCGACAATTACAAATCAAGTCTTCCTAAGGTGTTGGAGAAAGTGATCACATTTGAAGAGCTCATGAGAGAGGATATGAACTAGAATGATGAATAAAAATGTGTTTTAGTGCAAGAGCAGGACTCAGACTTTATTAATTTTCGTTTTTTGAGCGCTGTGCATAATGTAAACAAACAGCAGGTGCTGGCAAGATGCTGCAACACGATTCTAGCCAGTGTTTCCACACAAGGACACAATCTGGGTGATGGCATACTGATGGAAGGCACATAGGGACGCACTCACGTGTGAATTAGTCAGCGACGTCATTCAAGAGGGTCGGGAGAAATCTGCTGTTTAATATCTGGAAATCTGTAAACATGGCGACTCCTCATCATGTTTGTGACTGTCGATGGGTGCCAGAGCGGCTGAGGGCAAAGACACCGGGAGACTTTCTGCTTGTTTGGTCGATCGCTTTCTGTGCCAGTTCTTGCGTGATGAAGCGTAACGTTGAGACAGAGCAGACTAGAGGGGGGATTTCTCCAAGGGCGACTTCATGTTAGATCTGCAGCTTAGTGCCTCAGATCAGCCATGTAGAGCGACAACCTGAACATGGCATTTACACATACATATGAGGACACAAGAGGAAAGAGGACATATAAGGACATTATTGTAAATTTTTTGATTTTGGGCATTTACTCTGCATCATTAATGTTTTTTCAGATTTGGTCCCAAAGCACGAAAAACTTTTTGAGAGATTTTGGGGGTAAATGAGTTTCATTTGATTAAATGTGTTAAATCCCACAGTCAGTAAAGGTCACAGATGACTCACTGCCTATTGAATAAGAGTCTTCTGTCACTTACACAGCATCTATGCACAGTGACTCTGCAAAAGCTATTTCAGAAACCCTAAAAATGGAAATATCAAAGCCTTTAAAGTTGGTCAAGAGTTCAGTTTTTTATATATTAAACATTATGTAGGATTGACCACCAGAGTTACTGCCTAGCATTTAGACTACTTTACATTTTATCTGTGTCACATAGTGATCTCCTGGTCTACACACACACACACACACACACAAACACACACACACACAGTACTCTACCCAGGTTTCAGCGATTTATGAAGCAATAAAAGCTCATCTCTTTGAAACAGACACACACACACACACACACACACACACACACACACACACACACACACACACACACACACACACACACATCATAACCCGGCCAAGTGCAGAGCTTTGCATATCCTTCTCTCCCTTCCACACACATACACACACACAAGAGGCAGATGTTCTGTGTGATATTACACGTGTTTCTGCAACACACACACACACACACACACACACACACACACACACACACACACACACACACACACAGGTCCTGGTTATGAGTAGGACGCAGTAACACATTTTCTCATTGGAACAAGAAGAGGCATCTTATTCCAAGGCTGTAGAACAGATCCCTGCTGCTGGCTCAGCCAGAGTGTCAGAGTGACTGGGAGAGGAGAGAAATATAGACAGAGGACAAAACAAAGGGAGAGAATAAAAAAAAAAAAGAGCAGAGAGGACGAGAGGGAGTGTGTGTGTGTGTGTGTATGTGTGTGTGTTCCAGTTGCTGGATGTAGGGCTCTTACACCCGCAGTTCAATTACTTTTTGGAGCTGTGGCCAAAATGGATGGAGGGATAGAGGGATGAGTGGACCTTGAACGAGTTGGTTCAAGGACTCCCGGGCTCGTTGGGCTGGCTGGGGCTGCGCAGAGGGAGGGATGGCTGTGCTGGATGGATGGATGAGTCGCAAACCCTTGAGCAAGGCTTTTAATCCCCATCAGTCTGTTCTGTAGCCGGAGCCGTGGAAATGAACACATCACTCTTGATACGTTGTGTGAATCCGGACCACATCCATGCAAAACTAGTCTTCATGATGGACACACTACACAAGGTCCCAGGCTAAACACAGTGGTTGCACAGAATCACAGAAAGGTTTGCATCAGACAGAAAATAAGTTACGAACCAAAAACTACAATATCTCTCAAATGTACAGTGCCACTAATGTATATTTTTTAAATTTTTTTCAATGGTGTTTCTGTTAGGGGTAGGCTGTCATTGTCTTTCAAACACAAACAATTGTCTCTTCTATCTTGTGCTCTTCCTCCAAACAGGTTCCTCATCAAGCCTCAAGTAACAAGCTAGTCTAAATACGCCGCCAGACACTTCTATCTATAGCAGCTGGTAATAAAGTAAAGCATTATGCAGATGACAGACGTTAATACCTCATGACCCTGACTCACAATTTTACACTCAACAGCTGTGTTGCGTGTTGATTACAGGAGGTTAAGTAGATTGGTGCACCGTCCCAAATATGTTGCCAAGATAGTAAGGATCTCTTTGGCTTTGACAATAATTATAACACGACTACTTTGGTTGCTTAAGTTGATGCTTCAGTCTGGATATCAGTCGATAATGGATCTGGTGTGCTTCATTAAGTGCTTTGCTCATTTGTTGAACCATTTTTGCGCATCTATTGAACTTCCATCGTCAATTGATATCTCTGAGCTTTAAAAAGCTCTTGAAAGCCGCCTTTGTAGCGATTCAATTCTACTCCAAAAATAGTGAGGGAGATGAATGCTTGTGGAGAGCCAAAGTTAAAATTATCTAAATTGTTTCATGACTTTGTCGTCGTCGAAATCAGCCTTCGCAATGGAGCGTTCAGTCATTCTATTTATTAATCCTCTTCCTTCCCCTCCCTCCCTCGACCCACCACCTGTCACTCTTGGCACACAACGACTTCTACATACATACAAATAAGCACAAACACACTTGAACACAGAGCGAGAGAGAGAGAAATTCTATACTAAGACCCCCCACTCAGCCCC
The DNA here is from genome assembly GCF_046128005.1 of Genypterus blacodes. Classification (NCBI taxonomy): domain Eukaryota; kingdom Metazoa; phylum Chordata; class Actinopteri; order Ophidiiformes; family Ophidiidae; genus Genypterus; species Genypterus blacodes. The sequence goes on along the minus strand of NW_027466909.1, from coordinate 1,592,615 downwards.
GCTTGACAAGCACCCCACACTTTAACTTCAAAACGAGCCTTTTTGTGGAGCTGTCACAAAGCCATCACACCCCGGTTTAGTCAGAGAAAGAGAAATAGATTGCGAGAGGAGGGGTAAAAGTGACAGAGAATGAGTGAGAGCGAGAGAGTGACAGAGAGAGAGATGTCACCCACGCTCTCTTGCTCTTTCTGAACAACTTGCGCTGCACCGGCTGACTGACACTGCTCCCACGTTCAACTTTAAAAAACAGACGTTAGACTTTCTGCCTTTATTCACTTGTTAAAAGGCTTTCAGGGTCTTTGTAGACTTTGGAAAAAAGGCAGCAGAGGAGCAGAGGTGTGTGCGACTTCCCAGCAGAGAGAGAGAGAGAGAGAGAGAGAGAGAGGCAGAGAGATTTCAGGTGTCTAGGGCGCCGTTGCTCGACTGAAGTAAACTCTTGTCGGCGTTGAACTGTGTGAAATGTGGCAGTTTGCATTGCAGAGTTTGTTACCTTCGGCAGTGGCATTGAGTGGAACAATGGGAAAGTACTACAGAGGATATTGTCACATAGAAGTTGGCTCGTGCTATTGTAAGGTTATACTTTTCTATTCGGGAGCTTTGTGAAAGCAATATTATTGGTCTGATATCTTCTACTGGAGGAAGACAACAACATCACTTCTGAATTAAATATGAATTTAAATCTTATTGGCCCTAGTTCTGCCTGCTGGACTAGAACACTAAACTTGTTATCCGCTGGTAGACGAGTTGGTGTTGTGATAATAGAGATGATAATAAATGATCAGAGAAAGCAGTCTGGGTCGAGCCTTTTAGGTCACATCTCCGCTGGTTTTTCTTTCCCTTGACTGAATGCAGGCTTTATGAGGAGGAGTAGCTGTGTTTAAGATTCAACACACACATACACACACAAACACTCGTGTTATAGATGAGCGTTCTGCACTGGAAACCTGGTTTAAGCTGTCAGCCAGCCACTTAGTCATCCACAATGTCATATGTGACACTTTAGATGTTCTGCTGGAAAGTGAAAACCTGTTCTGTTTGTGGTCAGCCAACCACATGCACACATCTCTCTCTCTCTCTCTCTCTCTCTCTCTCTCTCTCTCTCTCGCTCCCGCTCTCGCTCTCGCTCTCGCTCTCTCACAAATAAATGAGCATTTAGCACAGCAAAACAGGTTTCATTACTGCAGCATGCAAAGGTGACAAACATTTTTCCCCAGTTTCTCACCTGATTTATTAATATCATGTAAGCAAATCAAGTCAATTGCAATTTTAACAATTAAACTTCAGGCACAACACTGCAAGTGCCAGGTGACACAGAAAGCTGCACCTGATAGATAATAACACACACACACTCTGAGGAGAACAGACTGGGATTCCACAGATTGTATTTACTGCAGGTGACTTTTAAAGGGCCAAGTTGCACCTTCACTGTCTTGTTTCAGCTAGGAAATGAAAAGAATGGCTATGTTTTCCTTGCTCCCTGGCCTCCATGTTTGCAAGCTTCTGGCTCTAAACTTGGATGAGACAGTAAAGTCAGTGACACGGCACCATTGTGTTGTCATCTCCTCTTTTGCCTCATGTTGCCTCTTGTAATTCACTGCAGTACTGTTTGCTGCAGCCACTGACAACCTCAGACTGTATTCCAGGTGATGTGGATTTTTCATTCATAATATTAAGGAAAAACTAAATTACAGATCCTTAAGTCAATTGATTAGTGGCATTCTGTCGATCCGCCAGCTGCTACTCAACGGGTTTGTCTTTGTGAAACCAGTCACGGATTCGTTCACCTGCTGAATCTTGCAAACCTGGTTCAGACAGTCAGTCAACCAACCACCGTGTCTGGCTTCCAGTCCGTCACACACTCAGCAATCTCCTCTTTCTGTATTCTGCCACCCACACACATTCACCTGTCATGTATAGACAATGAAGCTGAGAGGTGTACATGGAGTATTTCTTTCCCCCTTACCAAGCTTTTCATTCTGAACATTCTTAGCCTGTGGTTATCAGTATATTAGCCTAGGAGGTGGCCCACGGCGTATTCATCCCTTTTCACACTGCGTCAGTTAGCTTTGGGTGCTCCTGCTAAATCTGCAAAGTTGGGACAAACACGCCTCTCGCCATGGCATGATATTCAGGTAAAGTCACTTTAGAATGTACCTGTAGGGAATCTTATGTAGCCCAAGGCAGAGCCAGAGTTAATGGGGCAGGAAAGCCTGGACTAACAAAGAATAATGTGGAAAAGCCGTAGGTGAGCTGTTCCCACCTGATCCCCTCCCTTTTTCAGTGAAGCCTGGTCAAATATTTCCTCCCGCCAGGATGGATATATGCAAAACATGGCCCCCTGTCTCTGAAGGCTGTCACCCACACATTCACCTGCTGGAGATGACATTTGCTCAGTCGTCTTTCACCATGTGTCACTTAAGAATCTCTCTCTCTCTGCTCTCGTACCGTTCTCCTCCCTGTAATTGACTGTTCACATTCGTGTATTTGCTGCTTTATTTTGTGGATTTAATCGCTGGCCTTCACAGTAAGCACGATGAATCTTTTGGCCTGGTATCCTCCCTCTGGTCTAAATGCTTCCACCACCACTGGTTGTAAAAGGTTTTTACTGTTTCGTTAAATGAAAACACAAACAATTCGATCTTCCATCCACATATTATCACCCCTCTAGTGCCAACAACACACACCCGGACACCCTCATCTCTCTCCCATCACTTCATCTAGTAAATGTGAATCTCCCCCAGTCTGCTGAATATACTGCCGTTTATTATAGATGAGCAGAAATTTGTGCAAAACAAATAAACAGCAAGCGAGACACTCCAAAAACAAACAAACAGTCTCTCCATTTCATCATTTATCCAATCAGATTGCCCATCAGTCGTCCAACCAGCTAGTCAGCCACCTTAATGTTCTCCGGTTGGATGTTGAAGGTCTGTTATCAGTGAGGACACGGGCAGTTAATCACATTAATTAATCTGACAGGCTTTATCAAAGGCGTTATAAAGAGGGGGAGAGGGAGACGGAGGAAATAAAGGGAAGAGGACAGAGGGAGGGAGGGATGACAGGTTTATAAATTCTTCATCAAAGGGCGAGAGGAATATAGAGGATGGGGAGAAGAAATTAAAGCGAGACAAAGGAGAAGAGCAGTCGTGACAATGGACCTGAATAGGGTTAGTTTGCGATTGATTCGGCCTCATTTTACAGGCCGTGGACTTCCATAGGAGCTCATTACGTGCTTATGGAGGCTCAAGAGTCGTTCAAGCATATTCTACAGGAAAACAGGATTTCATAAGCTATAAGATGTAAAGACACAGCAGGTCTATAATGTCTGCAATCATGTTCCATGTTGTGTTCTGATTAGGTATGTACTCGCTACATAATGCCTCAGAGAGAAGAAACGCTATGCCCAAGCGACAAAGTGGCAATCGTGACTGAGAGCGAGCACCCCGCCGCCTTATATGCATATAAATTTGTGCAAAAGTAGAACCAGGCTGTGCAGACATATGGGCTAGTAGGCAACTGGTATCATGTGCCCAAAGAATGTGCTGTCAGCCAACAAACCCATTGGAGTTGACTGGCATTCTGCTCTGTGTGTTGCGCATTCTTGGCCCACCTACAATGGTTGTGCACCCTACAGGCTTGGGGTCGCTGCTGCAGCCGACAAGCAGACTAAAGGTCTTCATATCCCCAGGAGAGGATATTATTTATATTCAGTTTATGCCTGTGCTTATAGGAATACATCATGCAGTTTTTCATCCACACCTTCATGATTTCTCCTATTATATCTTGAGAATTACACTTTAGATCTACTTTCTTTGAGGAAAGATGAGATACAGCAGTAGCTTGGTAATAAACAGTGATATTTGTGTTCCTCCACAAAAACAAAATGTTCTCAAGCTTGTTCATATTTTTCACGGTGTCCTGAAATGGTTTGATATTTCAGACAGGCTTTAGGTGTCTTTTCTGAGGATCCTGTAACAGACGGATGCATATTACAGGGATCAATCCTCTGACTTACCCGATACAAGACAGTGATTCTGTCCGTTTGACCATGTTGCACCTGCCAGTCAGGCTCTCTCTCTCTGCAGTAAGAATGAGTCACCAGGGTCACCTGCAGAAAAGAGCCTGGAACTATAGTATTATTACCAAAGCAAGGTATTAATGAGCAGGCGTCAATGTGTCATTACACATGGGGCTATAGTAATGAGGACATAACGAGGTTAACTGGGTTTCATCGTACACCGGGCATAGGAGGATGCCGTAATAATGGGAACATAATGGCGGGGTGTCACGACGAGATGTCAGCGGTCGAGGTGTCCCTAATAACCTGTTATGAATGTTTATCCCAATTAGACAGAAGAGTGAGGTGGGGGAGGGGGAGATGGAGAGGTACGGTTTGTAGGAGAAAGAAAAGAGAGAGAGACACATGTAGATTGACAAAGATGGGGGAGAAGTGGAAGAGAGGTGGGGCAAAGAAAGGAAAGACAAGGAGAGAGATTGAAGGGGCATGGGTGTAGTGATTAGAATGTGATGGCCTGTGTAGAATCGTGTGTGTGCGTGTGTGTGTGTGTGTGTGTGCGTGTGTGTGTGTGTGTGTGTGTGTGTGTGTGTGTGTGTGGCCGTGCGTGTGCACACTCGCTGGTCTTTGAATTAATGAGAATCTCAGATGAGAGGAGGAGTGGGTCATCATGGCCTGCATGCAAATGACTCTCTCTCTCTCTGTCTCTCTCTCTCTCTCTGTCTTTCTCTCTGTCTCTCTGTCTCTCTCTCTCTCTCTCTCTCTCTCTCTCTCTCTCTCTCTCTCTCTCTCTCTGTCTTGCTCTCTGTCTCTCTGTTTCTCTCTGTCTGTCTCTCTCTCTCTCTCTGTCCCTCTCCCTCTCTCTGCAGTGTGTGTGTGTGTGTGTGTGTGTGTGTGTGTGTGTGTGTGTGTGTGTGTGTGTGTGTGTGTGGCATGGGTCACAGTGGTGGTGCCTGCTGACGTTTTTCCATTCATGTCTGAATGTCGGTTACATGTGGCAAACGTCTATCATCCTCCCATCGCCCACAATCACAAACAACCTTTCAAGAGGATGTTTGTTCTGACGCCTTGAAGTCATTACATCCACACAGTTACACACACTCTTGTGGACACACCATAGTTAGTGCTGCAGTGTTATTGAATGGATGTGGACGGGGACATCAGGCCACTCTTACGTTTGTCTCTACAATCCTCTGTCTTCACCAGTTTATTTGTTATGAATTATTTTGCTAACTCGCACTCATGCTAGCCTCCAATTACACTAGCTTGCCAACTAACGTATATATCATTTTCTTAGTCCACACCTCTGTTTTCAATAATGTTCAAGGTAACACACATTCTGTATAAGATTCAAGATTCAAGATTCAAGATGTTTATTGTCATAGACAATAAAGAAACAAGAGACTAGCTTTCTCAAATTGGTGGATAATGTTCTTCCACTGTGGATTCACAGTTGCACGCGGCCCGTTAGCATGACGCAGCAGAAAGTCAGGTATTAGGTGTAAGGATGAGGCCTGTAAGCAAACTGCCTCCACTCCAGATCGTTTCCTAACTGTTATTTATTTGTATTATTATTCATTAACATATATCTGCTGTCTGCTCTTCAGGTTTTCTTGGAAAGAGGGGCGCTAAGAAAATGAATTCCCTCTGCATCCACTGGTTTAGCACGCAGACATTCTTTTAAAGCGTGAACACATCAAAGGAATCTGTTTTTGCCATTAAATACTTCAAATGTTGTCAAACGGACTGTGATAACAATCAATGGTGGTGTAGTTCATTTGAGCTGAACCCTGCTGGTGTATTTTATTTTCTCCCTTCTCCTCTGCTTCTGATGTGCAACTTATCATGCTGCATGAACATATGCACGCAGCCACACAGATGCCCCGAAGTCATTTCTGCTCCACTGATAATTCAGTAGATTGAGCTGAATAATCCTCAGAAGGAGACGCAACAGTTTAGCAGCATTAACAGCACATGTTTATGCATCATAAGACCCAGAGAGTCAATGAGATGTTTGCCGGGAAGCCACCTGTTGCTCCTGAGATACTAACATTCCCACTGGCTGCTGTGGCCCACCAGCTTTGGCTTTCTCTCCTCTCTCTCCCTCTCAAACCTCTTATACTATTGAATAAATTGAATATCCTCATGCTTAACAGAATTCCCGATAACACAAATTGGATGAATTTCGTTGTATTTATTTTAGAAAGTGTGGATTGTAAAAATGCTGGTTTGGTCAGCAGTCTGTCTTCACCTGCAGTGTTGGACGACTCCCTGTACTGTCTGACATAAATACTGGGGTTGTGTTGGTGCTCCAGAAAGCATTATTGTGTGACAGTGGACTGTGAGACAAAAACCTCCAGGCCTCAATCTTATTAAGGTCACAGAGGTCACACAGTGGCCACACAATAACTGCAAGGATAACTTGTTTATACTGAGCAAGCAAATTAAGTACTTTGTAAGATATGAATTGTCTGATCATCTTAACAATGAATATTAAATGACCTGCTGTGACTTCAGTATTGGTGATCTCCCAGTATTGAAAAAGCTTTGTAGTCTAATATCTGACCTCTTGATGTATTTACATAGGGCAGTGATGCAGTTGCTGTAGCAGACAGGCAGTTGTGGAAAAGATAAAGAGTGGGCTCAGCTAGAAGACTCTGAATGCACCTGTCAACTCCTGACTCTCACCTGTGGTCAGGGGCCCCTGGGCAATGACCGAAAGAATGAGATCACAGACACGAGTGGCCCCAAATGAGTTTTCTCTGCAGGGCGTCCTGGGCGAGGGCGGCAAGTTCAGACATTAAGAGTAGAACTGCTGCTCGCTCCTGTTGAGAGGAGTCAGCTGAGGTGGTTCCAGGCCTCTAATCAGGATGATTGGTGGCCGATCAGGCGAGGTGTTCTGTGCTGTTCGAGCTGAAAGGAAGGACACGGCATGCTGGAGGTATTGGTCCAGGAAGGATGAATGGAAGTCAGTGTACCTGATAGCAATGCAAAGTTTGTGACAATATTGTAACTGTTTTAAAGCCTCCTGTGAGCCCTCCTCCAAATAAATCCCATTCTAATACATGCATAGGACAGTAATGCGCAATAGGGGATGAGAGTGTGAACACTTCTTGCATGATTTCCCAGTTTCATCGGCCTCTCCAGCAATATCTGCGAAAACAGCTCAGTTTCTCTCCATATCTGTTTATCCATTATGCATGACCAATTTAGACTGTCAGGCTGGCGGAGAGGGGCTGCCGAAAGGAGTGAAATGGAGAAAGAGGAAGAAGATGACGATTTAATAAAGCCGCAAATTGATACAGTCTATAGCTGCATTTTCAAGGATAATCAGGGTATTGGGATGCGGCCACATGTGTATGTCTATCTATAATGGGTGACCAATTTACAATTTTATTTACATGAGAGAGAGTGGCAGAAAGACAGACAAACACACACCCATACACACTCACCCCAGAGAGACAGGCAACATTGTCAAGTCTCTCTGGTCTAGCATTCTCTGGTGTGATAGTCTGTGTGTCTTTGTGTGTCTGTGTTTGTGACATTAATGGCCCTCTCCTCTCGGAGCCGATGCCCTTAGCAGATGTCAGTCCACCAAGTCTTATCTACCAAGAGAGCCAGTCGATAAGAGAATGACTTGCACATAACCCCGTGTGCTTTCATTTGCCCACTCATCGCTCCATTGGGGATTTACAATTAACCAAAAGCAAATGCTGTGCAGACACAATTGTAGTCATTCAAGTGTTTCTATTCATTCAATTTTATGTTTCGAGCGCAAATCCGAGCAACAGATTCTTGTACAAATGTTATATTATATTCATTTCCACTTCTTGGAAACGTTTATTTGCAGTTTTCAATGGTTTGCAGTTGCAATATGAATTGATTCATTCTATTCAGATGCTTTGAGTTAATGTTCAATATTTCACATCATATTGTAGCCAAGGATAAGAGGCAGACTGGAGAGTGTTAACATCCAATCTGCAACAGAAACGACTAAACTATTACATAATTAATCAAATGTAAATCCCATTTGTTGCTCTCCTCAGTCTGATTTTCCATGCGTGTTGTTTTCAGCCAACATCATCCAGACACTGCAGTGTTAGCTCAGCCGCTTCTGAGTTCAGATCCCACAGTGGTTGAACGAGTAATAAATCCAGCGTCTTTCTGAATCACTGGAGACTTGTATCACTGTCTGTGTTATTGGAGTGAACTGCTGCTGGCATTTTGCCGCTCGTCTATCCCCACGTAATGCACAAACTGTTGGCTGCCACTGTCAACATGTACATTACAAGTGCAGCGGGGGTGTTTGAGCTGTGCCTTCAGAGGGTAAAACTTATTAAACCGCAATAAAAAAAACACAATGAGAGAGGGAATACTAGCTATTCACTCTGCAAACTACAAGCCTCTAAACACTGAAATCTGTCAACTCCTTTATGAAGTAAATTGACAAGATAAACGTGTTTTTATATCTTAAGATACTGAGCCAATCGCTGAGAAAATGTGTTTATATGCAACTTTGTGGTCCGTCCATGCATCTACTTGTCTTCTTCCTATACCTGTCACCCCCATCTCAACCAATTTAGGCCCTGAAAATTGGTTATTGGTTATCTATTATGGATAAGCAGGCAAATGTTGCACCATTTCCACAAGTCCATATTACCCACTCCACTCTCACTCCGGGTGGCTCTCTCTCTCTCTCTCTCTCTCTCTCTCTCTCTCTATCTCTATCTCGCTCTCTCTCTTTCCTCCCATTTCTTTCCCAGCTATTTGATAGCAGCAGTGATGACACTCTTGTATCTGTGTTTGCGCGCGGATGTGTGTAACATTCAGTATAATCCAGTGTTCCAGCAGGCGGTGTGTGTTAGAAATGCATGTAATAAGGCCTGTGTAATATGAATTATTGAGTGGTGCTGATGCAAGGTCCTCCCTGCCTGCAGGCTGTATGTAGGAGAAGTCACATTAGCACAGCCTCAACTGTCACCAACACTATATGCTGCATATACACACACTGAATGCACACAGCGAGAGCTATCGAGTGCTATCTTCATTATCTGTCTCGCACACACTCGAACTCACACACACACACACACACACACACACACACACACACACACACACACACACACACTCACACACACAGTCGCTGCCAGCATACACAAACATCCTAAGGGGCTGTTATTTCAATATTTTATCAATACTAAGAGGTAGAAACACAAAGCACATAAAACATTAGACATACTACTCCTGCCCCACATTTTTTGCAAGTTTATTGTGACAGGTTCAGAGGTCATTGAAAAAATGTCACTGTTGTGCCACCGTCCGGTTGACAGATGCTTTTATTTCCATAAAAAGTGAAAGTAAATGTGCGCCAAATGTGGTTACAATAGACTGTTTAAGGCAGATGCATGTAATGAATTATTTCATTCAAAGCCTGAGGTTGGTCACCGTTCTTGGTGTTCTAGGAGCAGAGTGACAGACAGGACAGCAGGATACTGGTACGCTGGCATGTTGAAACATGAAGAACATAATTGGCTGTAACTAATAAATCATTGTTAAGTCCATTGATGAATTAACCACGTACTAATCATGCACTGCAAACAGCCATTAAGAGTGATGGATCGCATCGCAAATGATTCTTGATACGTCTGTGCAGTGAAGATAAGAAATGAGAGCTGAAGAGTTAAGAGAAAAGAAACATCACTACTACACAACCAAACATACCCCAAACTCATATTATCAGACATTTCTAATCTGAACTGTTTGTTTGTAAACCCTGCCTTGGAGCTTATCAGCAGACGTTTGTGTTATAAATGATACAGGCTGTTAAACGCCACAGCATTTAGAACACCAATAATACTGAAATAAACAATAGGAATGGCAGAATAAGTATAGATTTAAGCTTTTATAAGTGTTGTTATCAGGGTAACTCACAGCAGAAGCAGAAGCATCTCACAGCACAGCACAGCACTCTGGACTGACCGCACAGTAACAACTCGCATGAAATCCTCATTTATCATAACAAAAGTTGGAGGAAAAGGAGACAAAGGGATGTTTTCCCTTATGTAAGATGAATGTGTTTTGACAGCGCTGATGGAAAAATATCAAAAACTGTTGAAAGTATTGTATAAGAGCAGTTGCCAAACCAGCAATCCAGCAAAGCCCCATCATATATCTCTTTTACCACCAGCAGATATTGCATGCTGGAGGAATCCTTCTCCATTAAGGATTGTTTTCGCACTATGACACCTGCTTCTGAGCATTATGGACAATCACATCTTGCCGGGCGTTACTCAATTCTTTAAATTTATTGTGTTTTTACTGTCACCCGGTGAAGTTATGGAGGCAGTTTGTCCGTCTGTCTTAGAAACCTCTATTTCTACTTCTACTGCTGAGTCATTCATCCTCATGCAAAACTCTGGACAGCCAACCATTATGATTGCATGCAAAGATGTGATGAGTATTCCCTTTTCTTCCTCCCACTATAAAATAACAGATTTAAGAAGATTGCGGCGCTTTGGTGGAGGCGGTGAAAACAATTTGTGCGTTTGCTTGCGTAACTGTGGGTAAAATTCGCATTTTAAGACAACATTTTGTGTTGCTCTTTGCTTTTTCAGCTTCAGCTCAAATGTCCTTTTACACACACGGGCTTGTTTTCGTATTGACGCCACCGGTTTCGTCATATCAGCTGGGGCGATTTCATCATGTGTCAGCTGCCAAGAGGGACGCTTTATACCTCTTGTATTGAAACCAACCCTCGGCACATTAACGTCACCGTCTTTCATCCGTGTCTCTCTTTGTCTTTCTTTCTTCCTCCCCGTTGATGGTCGCCTTTGAAGGCAGCGAGATAAATATGAAAAGACAAAATGAAAGCGCGGTGGCTATTGGTTTCACAGTCCAATGTTTTAACAGCATGGAGTGTGTGTGTGTGTGTGCATGAGTGAAAAACACAAACACTCAATAGTCCCATGGAAGGTTAAGCTCAGTCAATGTTTGGGTTTTTCATATTTGCCCGGAAAAACACAAGAGTTTAGCCAAATGTAAGTTAAACCAACATGCACCATATGCAGGGAAGGTTCCAGAGTTAAGGTGGAGGCAGGATGCTCTCGCTGTGAGGCAGCACTGCCATGTAACTCAGAAAGACGGGCAGAGATGTTTTGACGAATTCAGTTTATTCCACACTTCAGGCTCAACTCTACTGGCAACCTTTTTATTTTCTGTACACAGAGTGCAAGAGAGTGAAATAAACAGAATTGAATATCACTGATAAAATTGGCTTCTCTATAAGTTCCCTGCAGGCTTGAGGCTTGGTCATTTTCATTTCTTTGGAAGATACAGATGTAATACAGAAGAATAAAATACACAACACAATTGTGCGACTACTCAGCAGAAGGCAAATGTTAAATAAATGAAAGGAAAAGTTTCTAATCTAAAATACTCAGGAGCCTGCCTCTGCTCTCCGGCTTTATCCACCTACAAAAGCTTGCATTATATGGGGGGATTGTTTGTTTGTGAACCGGACTACCTTAAAAGTTTTGAACCAATTTTGGATGAAACTCTAAAAGGGCAGGTGAGTCATATGTATATCTTAAGGCTCATAAGGTTCTCATAAACTCATAACCTATTGATGATAGAGACAAGGCTTTAGATTGAAGGTGAACAAACTCAGATCATAATATTCCTGTTTCCATTGACTGATCAACCTCGAGGCAATATCCTGTTAAACTGTATCATTGAGAGCTATAATTGGAGAGCTGTCAGGTCTTTGCAGAGGTAAGTGTGCTAATGAGTTACAAAGCTCACCCAGCGATCATCTGATATAGCTGCTATAAAGTGCCATTATGTTCAAACTTAACTTATCAATTTCATTAATGTGTAAGTGTCCTTTTTCCAAGGTCGGGTCAAGGTTTCGCCTCCAGCTACTAATCTGTATCAACAAATAAACAAATGGAAGTGTAGCTGCATGACCTCGGCCCCCTTCACTCTCTAACACACAGTTTTATTTCGTTTGACAGTTGTATGCCTCCGTTCTCTTTCGCTGTTCATTAACATGACCTTTGCACAACAAATATCCTCCAGAATCTCGACCTCTAATTGAGTGTTTCCCTCTCCTGTAACATTTCTCACTCCGAGAACCAAAACTGATTTGTGCTCTTTCACCGATTGATGATAGAGAGAAAATAAACAGTTTTCTTTTAACCTTTTCCCAGAGACACAAACGGATGTTTCACCTCCCTTAATGAATCTGTTACAACAAAAAATGAGGCGATGCTCCCTCCATTTTTCTAGCAGCAAAGGTTGAGGCTGTTTCTGAGTGTGTGTGTGGAGTTTGTGTGTGTGTGTGTGTCAGGAGTCTAGTTCCTGATTGGTGATTGGCAATCATCAGCACGGGGGTGTTTCCTGCAGCTGGCTCGGCTCGCATGCAGGCAGACGTAAAGATAGGCAGGCTGGCAGACAGACAGATGCTGTCTGGTGGAAATACCTCCAGTGGGGCTGCAGAGGTGTCGGATAATGGAGCTGCCGAAAAAATGACACTTTATACTGTGCTGCTTATCATTTTGGCTTCTTTCTGTTTACAGCATGTTGTAGCCACATTTTGTAACGATGCTACATATTTCTGACAGTCAAAGTACAAACCAGCAGGAAGGGCAGGGAGTGTTAAACAGGAACACACACACACACACACATGCATGGACAATTACTTCACACCAACAGAAAATAGATCTGAAAAGAGCTGCACTCATCAGGCCATCTGCCACACACAGCAACCCTCCATTTAAACCCCCATAGAGAGTGTGTCTGTGTGTGCGTGCGTGCGTGCGTGCGTGCGTGCGTGCGTGCATGTGTGTGTGTTGGAGATAAAGCGGGTGGGTGTATTGTAATCGCTGGTGTTTTGTTTGGTTGTTGCGGCGGGAATTCAAAGTGTTTTTTTTTTTTGATTTGCTTCAAACTCTGAGGATCATTCAGGCTGAAGTTGAGGACCTCGGCTATCTATATGTTAAAATCAGTCAAAGGTCAAGGTCATCGGGAAAGGTCAAAGATGCACATACATTCTTCATCTTAACCTTTGAGTCCCTTTGGCTTAGAATCTAAATTCCGGTGTTCCTGGGTTTCTTCTGGTCAAAATTTGAAAATAATCCCATTTATTTAGAATGACATAGACTCAACATTTGGAGACCAATTTGTACGCCAACATGGAACATAGGTGCTGCACTGTGTATCCAGTCATATGCTGAATACTGAAGGCAATGTGCACAAACATATTGAGTGACTACCAATTCTGAAGGTGAATACTTTTGGTTCCCACCTGTGGGTGTCTGTGTTTCAGTGGGGGTGGAGGCGGGGCTAATAAGTCATCTGCTTTGACTGTATATCCAGTTTTTTAAGAGAGCTTAGATATTCAAATGAAATTTTTGCGTGTGTTTGTTCTGCTCCAAATGTCACGACTTCACATCCACAGTGAGAGCTTTTGATGTGGCTCTCAGAGAGCTGCCTGTGTATGTTCCCGACTTTGCATGCATGCCATTTGATATATTCCATCAGAGCCTAAGTTGAAAAATCCTACTTGTTCTCTATCATAGCAGGGTCAGATGTTAACTCACAGCCTGAATAGGATTTAAAGTTCTGCTGTGGCTTCGCATTCAAAAGTCTAGATCTATGCAACTACTCCAACATTTTGAGTGGTATTTCATTTTGGCATCTATCATATTATAAAATACCACTCAAGCAAGTGGCTGGTATAGGAATGTGAGACCCAGATGTTCCTCTCAGGAAGCGGTAATCGAAAGTGGCCAGAACCCACATCAAATGGGATGTTAATGTTGCTCTGAGTCTGCTGGATGCAGGTAGATGTCTGCTAAGGTGCCATAACACCTTGCTGCTGAGATGTCAGGGATCAATGGATAGGATCAAAGGGGTATGGTATATCAGTATTGATCAAGTCGCACACGCTGCTTCTCCATATTGTGTCTACGTGCTGCAGAGGAGAGTTCAAATATTGTCACCAAAAAATCATCTATTAAACTTTGTATTCCACTATATAAATAATTCACTGCAGCCTCCGTCCTTAGCAACCAGGAGGGATGCACAAGAAATGAGTCTAATAAAGAAAATTTGACCCCAAATTTGGCAGGGTGCTTATTGGTATGGGACTGCTATTACCACACGACCTCTGTGCAGCACAATTTTAAATTAGCAAATTACAGACTTGTCATATTTGCACAGGGTTACAGAGGACTTTGCTGCAATTACTACAAATAACAGGAAGTTATAGGAGTCCTATGTGAATAGGCCATTAAATGTACTTTTTTCGTTTTTGTTGCAGAACGACTGAGCTTAGGCTTCTACCCTTCAGCACTTCCTGTCATTTTAACAATGTGTGAGTGGCACACGGAGTGCTAATTTCTGTGTGATTACAGCCTTACTGATCCATCATGGATGCTGATAATTACACAGGTGTGTGTGTGTGTGTGTGTGTGTGTGTGTGTGTGTGTGTGAGTGTGTGTGTGCGCCTTTGTGCCTGTATCTGTTTATTTGCATACAGAGAGATTTTATTCTTGTTGTGGATTTTGAACATTACCCTCGTCTCGGCACTCGTATCTTTCAATCAGCCTTTTCTTTACCTCTCTCTTTCTATTTTTCATATCCTCACACCTAATCACACTCACACACACACACACCCACAGAAGTGGCACTCACTGATGTACACATTGGTGGCAGATCACAGGATCCTGACGTGCAATAGCTGTAGTGTTGAGTGTGTTCCGGCAGTGAGGATCCGCTTTCTGTTGAACTATGTGCTGCAATGCTGTGTTCATAAGAGGGAATCATCCATTTTGTTGCGAAGCTGTGTGTGTGTGTGTGTGTGTGTGTGTGTGTGTGTGTGTGTGTGTGTGTGTGTGTGTGTGTGTGTGTGTGTGTGTGTACTGTCCAGGGACCTTGGTGTGTGATTGGTAATTGATTTTCCAATCTGTGCAGACCACAGCTTGGTCACAGAGCTGGATACAGCACAGGTCAGCTTCCTGTTAGCATCGACCGCTAATGCCTGGCTGTAGAGGCAGCTGTGGGTGGCAGACAGAAGGAGAGAGAGAGAGAACATGTTCCTCACACTCCCCATTTAGCCACACTCGCCTTTAAACCTAAAGGCTTGTGCGGTACAGTGTCTGCTTGGTGGTCTAATCCACTTCCCTTTGAGTGGAATTAGCCAAGTTCAAGAGGACTGCAAACTTCATGTAAACTCCTCCCCGCTTCCAATTATGAAGAATACACTCACGGCTTTCTTCTCCTCCTCCTCCTTTCCCTCTCTCCAACATGACTAAAATACAGACCTCCTCAATTAACACAATCTAAGTCTACACTGCTGCGCATAATTGGAAATAGTTCTTCCAGTGTAGACCGCTGGAGGATTCCCGTTTTAAACCCTACATTTCCGGCTCGTAGATATGGGGGTTGGTCATGAAATCAACAAATTAAGCTCATTCATTAAGCTTCTCTGATGTAAACAATTGCACCCATGTAACAATACAGACATGTTGTAATGGAAAGCTAATAGAAAGTGGCATGATAATGAGCTGTTGCATGTTTAAGTGACATGCTTTAATACTGCTTACACTGTTGCAAAAGAAGTATAGACAGATTGATTGACTGCTTTAAAATCTCACCGTTTAAAGAAATGGGGTCTCTATTTGTGGCTGAGTCAGAGTCAGAGCCCAGAGGTTGACCAACGGGGAAGAGATCAGATCAAAACTTACTGAATGACATGGATGTCATTTGTATTGATGGCTTGCACACTCTCAGGGAATGAACCGAGGTTACATCAAGTTGGTTTCATCAAGTTGTGACCATATTGACACCAAATACTTCTTTCCACCTTCACAACCAACATCAGTACTGGTTTTCCACCCAACTTGATGCTGCGTCAGTGAAACGATCTGCAGCACTGATTGGCTGGTTGGAAAATATGTGGACTATTGTGTCAGACTAGCACACAAGATTGCGAGTCATTACATAGAGACTGGTGCACCTGACAATCATACACTCTTACTCAGACGACAATGTTCCTTGGAAACTGCAAAACACCTTGTGTTGTTAGATTGCTGGTGACAGGCAGACAAGTCAGACGGGGAGATGTGTGTGTATTTGCGTCAAACAAATGAACCAGTAACAAATTAGTCTGATATTCATTTTCTATATGCCTTCATTAAACCCTTATCATAATTAAATTATTTGATCGGTTTCTCCAATTTCTTTTCTATTTCCCAACAATTGAAAGGACAGTTAACCCAGTCACACAAATGTCAACAGGCTATTATCTATACACACCGGTTATGCTGCCAGCTCATTTGGTATAGATTGTGTTCTGTCATTTCCAATTACGCTGAGGTCTGGCTCCTCTCTTTCTAAATCCTTTTTTTAAATATTTGAAATTGATGGAACGTTCAACCTTCGTACATCAAAGCGTATTTCATGTCCTGGCCCTCGGTCTATGTGTCAACAAAATTCCATGAATCTTAATGAATGGATGCCTACGTAAAATAGAAATCCTACATCACATTGGAGTGTCTTTATGCTGTCTGAATGAGTGTGAGATGAAGGTTACCAAATGAGGTATAAAGAACACTGAAATGTGGACTATGTAAACCCTGCATGGCCAAGCTGGAGGAATATACACTTCAGAAGGCCACAAGGCAAGAAAAAGGGCACGATTCACCCTCTCAATAAGTAGAATAAAGCTTTTGATGATTACTGACCCTCTTATCTCCAAAAAACATCTTGAAGAAGGATCAGCCTTTAAGCTCACTGGTTTCTCTTCAAACAAAGGAGACCTTTGTGCCATGGAGGTTAGTCAGTGGGACGGCAACTGTTGCAGAAACGCTTCTTCCTTCGGCTTCTATAACCTTCTGATCTCCTTCTTCACAACAAAACCCTTCCACAAAGAAGTTAGCGTGACTTGGCGAAGGTCACGCTTGGCAGCAACAGGATGCATAAACACTTTTTGATGCCGTGCCATAGAATGTAATGAAATCATTCACAAAGCCTAAGTAATTTGAGACTCCCAGTAGTAGTTTGTTAACCAGCGATTGACCAGCTGTGACATTGTATTGACAGAACCTGTCAGGCATTGCAAAGCTGAAATTATACATACATGCTCACTGGCCTACAGCCGTTTATGAGGTCTACTTGGGTTACAGAGGTTGCTGAACCCAATCGGTCAGTGCAGTCATTGAGACAAGGAGAGGGACAGTGTTTAGGCTTGGTTACAGCATTCACCTCATGAGGGTCACTGCACTGGTGCCCTAGGCAACGCTACAATCGGCCGCACCGACACAGACTACATTTGTGTATTCTGGATTCTGCGCGGTGATCGCTAACAACCCTTTCTGTAGTGTTCAGTCTTGTAAGGAATATATTTGCTTTTTGTAATGTAATTGGATGATTTCACCCCAGCTGGAGTTTAAACAAAAGATCGTTTTCCACCTGTTATCGAATTCACAACAAGAGCATTAGTTGTTGCGGTTCCATCATGTTAACAGAGCAGTAGAGAGCAGACCCTGGGTATTATATTACAGTTGCCTAAAAAGGTGTTGTGAAATATTGTGATTTAAAGGTTGTCGTGTTCATTGATGATTTATTACAGGGAATTATTGTTTATATTTCACAATTTACAGATGATGGATGTAGAAAGAGGCGGAAGGCTTTGAGGTTTAAAGAAGCAAATCGTTGTGTTTCTGAAAAAAACACAATGTTATCCTTGACTCACCTTTGATGACAAAGTGCCAGAGCACTTATAGTGTGGAGTGGTGTTTAGTATTAACTACTTATACTACAGCTATAAAAAGCTATGCTGCATCTCAGGCGAATCCTAATAAAGTGCACAGATGTACCAATTAAACAGCTAACTGTGAGTATTTTCCTGCCTTATATGACTGCGAGATACCACACACACCCTCACCTCGCTCTCCCTCCCCTCTCAATCTTGATCTGTGACTCTGCCTCTCTGTCTCTATTATAGTAATCACTGTGTTTATATGCGGCTAATGGAGTGATGGTTATGCATGCTACGCTGCTGCTGCTCCAGCCTGCTAAGTCATTTAGCTGTGAGGAGCACTTGACCAATGCTGACAGCACACACACTTCAATTAAAGCAGGGGGCAGATGCCTGATGCCTGCCATCACCCTCACACACACGCACACAAAAGCATATTTGAGGAAAAGACGATCAAATGATATTATTATCACACCAACAAACTACCTGCTACGGCCTTAGTAACAGGAATAGAGCAGCATATAGTCTGCTCTCTTACACGTACACACACACAGGCCTGTTAAAGTACATGGTTACCTGCTATTATCAGAGTGGGGCCTCTTGACTAAGTAGTATTACCTCCCACTCTCGCATACAGAGGGAAGGGCAAAGTGTGTTTGAGAGCTCTTATTCTTCTAGGGTCATCATGTGTTTGTACACCCACATTGTTGTTGCGTGCGTCCAGCTGTGTGTGTGTGTGTGTCAGAGGAAGAGTGCAGACAAGAAGGCTAAAGGCTTACCGTACCCACATCAGGATACCGGTTGGAAGGATGAGGTCATTCTGCAGGCAATGACAATGCAGCTGCTATGGCTTGCTTCAGTGTCATAAGACTAGGCAATTTGTCTTTATTTGTCACCCGAATCTATTAACCTTAATCTCTGTTGTTCAGATGTTTTCTCCTCCCTCAGTCATGTTCTCATTGTGTTTTCCTGCTTTTGTGTTCCAGTTGTTCCTTAATCTAATACACATATTTCCAGAAGACCCTCATTGCGACCCCCTATTGCAAGTCCACCTGTTGGTAATTGGGACAGGATAGATTACTTTGGTCTAGAAAATGGCGAAAAGACCTCAGATTAGTTATTTTGGTTTTCACGAAAAGACTGACCACCAGACTCAAAACAAGAAAAGGTTCTAAACTGTGGTGTTGCCTATTCATGTTGTATATTTCTCGTTTACAAATATAAACTAACCGTGTACGATATTCAGATTTCTTGCCTGATTTGCCTGAAACGTCAGATCGACTTTGCTGTGGAACAAAGACAAAACAATTGTTAACATTTAGGACTCAGGTATAAAGACCTTTTATTCCGTCTCTGATGACTCCATTGGTGTGATGCTAATGCTGCTGACAGATGCTGCTGAGCTGTCTGCAGTGTCTCAATTGACGTTGGCTCATTTCTGTCAGTAAACAAGTTTGTTTACTCACAATTCAAAGATGATAACTCACTCTGCCTTGTTCTGTAAAATTATGATAAATGAGCGTCTGGGTTTCCCCCCAAAACCGCCGACGTCTTTAGCTTAGTTGGCCGCGTCGCTGTTACTGTTTAGTCTGTTGGTTTCGTTAGCGAGGATGTTTTCATTTAGCTTTTGTGTGGTTGCGTTGCTTTAGTGTTCCATACAGAGCCATTCAGAAAGGGCTACATAATTAGCTTCTCTATGGTCCTTGAGTGCTTGTGTGGGCTTTGTGTTTGTGTGTGTGTGTGTGTATTGATTAAAGCAATGTGGCTTGTGAGAGTTGTCTGTGTGTGCGTGCACTCTTGTGTGTCTCTTTGAGTTCTGCTATGCTGAGTTCTTGAGGTTGCATTTGTTATGAGTTCTGACATATTGCTGTGTGTGTGTGTGTGTGTGTGTGTGTGTGTGTGTAAAGAAAGTTTTGGCTGAGGTTTTTATTGCTGGTTGGAGATTTATGTGTGTGTTTCGTGCACATGTGAGGATGTTTATTGACGATATTGTGTCTTATGGAAAGGGTGTGTGTGTGTGTCTGTGTGCGTGTGTGTGTGCTGGGGGGTGGCAGTTCACTTTCAAGTTTCATTCATATAAGTTTGCATGTAAGTTAAGGTCAAATCAATGATTAATGTTTACAGTCACAGAAATATAATCTTTTCAGAAATAATTTTACCTTTCAATATAAAATACATTTCAATTCTATGTGAACAATAAAACACAGATACCAAATACGCTGCACACACTCCTCACTCACAGGAGAGTATTTTCATATTGTTGCTGCAGTCGCCGTCTTCAAAGATCGATGTGAATAAGCACAGGCTTCACTCGTACTTTGAGTCGTGTGTGTGTGTGTGTGTGTGTGTGTGTGTGTGTGTGTGTGGGTGGGCGTGGGAGAGGAGTGCTGTCATGCTGTGTTTTGCACAAACAACCAAAAGTGAGTCAAACCCAACCAACATCACACCATCAGTAGTTGCTTTTACACACACACCCTCTCTAGTGTCTGTGTGGCACCATTAACACCCAGGCCTCCGCTCTCCCCTGCTCTCCTACTCCCTCTTCATCTCCTCTCATCCACCACACTCATTCTCCCACCCTCTCCTCTCCTCTCTCATCTACTCCCACTCACCACCCCCCCACTCCTCTTCCTCACATATATTTTATTGTTTTTACTCTCTGGCTTCCTCTCGTCCCTCGTCCTCGCTCGCCCGCTGCGCCTTTCTCTTCACGCGTGTTCAAGAGCACATGAATAAAGCATACCTTAATGCATCAGGTCTCTGCAGCAGCGCTCGCAGGTATCTGTGTGTGTGTGTGTGTGTGTGTGTGTGTGTGCACTTCCATACTCTTATCAATGCGAGATAAAAGCAGGCTCAGTATGACTGCAGCCTCCTACCAGCAGCAGTGACCTTCATCCGTGCATTAGCAGTCCTGTGCGACTTGCGGAGCGATAAGCGTGCTGTTTCCATACATGTTAACAGCCATATGGGACCTTTACACATGAGCGTCAGCTTATCAGACACATGCCGTCCAGCTCTCAGCGGCTGCCTGCTGTATTACTCTCAAGTGTTTCACTCTCAGGGTAAAGAGCGTCCATAGACGGAGCCGGACCAGAGAGGAGTCTTTACGCCGCCATGCTTAGCTCAGGGGAGGGAAGGGTTAACAGAAGGGTTCAGAACAGTTTGGTGACTCCCCAGGACAACAGCTCAGATGTTGAAAATGCTTGAATGTTTCTCTATTCTAAACAAAGGTGTCGGCCACTTATGATTCTTCTCGCTAACTTCATCTACTTGATTGTTGTGAATCGATTCTAATCGCGTCGCTGTTGTCAAGAGAATCAACTGGAGACGTTTATTACTGTTGAGAAGCGTGGGCGCACCTGTGAAGTTGATGTGAGGCCTTTCATTTCGAAAACAGATACTGCTCACAGAGCCGATCAGGAGAAAAGTTAAAAAGAAGTGAAGTTTTGAAGAATTAGCATCCGGAGTCTAACGGCTAATGTTGCTAAAGCTACGTCCACAGTGGCTTTATTTTGAATAATAGCAATGCAGTCTTTATGAACAAATAAAGAACCAAACAGGCCGAATGAAAACAGCCAAACTGACATGTGGTAAATAATGTACATTTTCAGAGCATTATATTCATCATCAAAGTCCTGTGTGTGTGTGCGCGCGTGTGTGTGTCTTATAAACACACCGGCCTCTGTTTGAAAAATGTTCCCTCCCACTTTAAAAGCCAAACCGTCATTAAAAGGTGGCAGACTACAGCTTAATGCAGAAATATTTATACAGACATAATGGGAATAAAATGTGTTATCTTAATGTGTGTGTGTGTGTGTGTGCGTGTGTGTGCACAGTGCTATAAAAAGATGTGAGGCAGCAGCAGTTACCACTCCAGCTTACTTAGCATTGCCTAAGGTGTGCATCAAACACACACACACACTCTTCTCTCTCTCACGCACACACACACACGCACACGCACACACACGCAGTCATTAGTAGGCAAGCCACATTTTTAACAAGAACCACCTACTCAACGCTGACAGAAACTTCTCTCCTCCTCTCCTGTAATCCATCTTATTTTCTTCTTCTCTGCCTGCTTCCCCTCTTCTATTCCTCCCCCCCCCCCCCCCCCCCCTTTCCTCTCCCCCCTCCTTTGCCGTCTCCTCCCCCCATTAAGGGTTAGGAAATGAGGGGTGGCGTCTGAGCTGAGGTAGCTGCGTGAGAGATCATCCAAACTGATCAGCTGATATCATCAATCAAACATGTAGTGGTAATTTTAGTTGTATTTTCCAAGAATTACATCATAGATACACACAAAAATGCTCCAATTTACACACACACACACACACACACACACACATATAACCAACGTGGATTGCTTTACATTACTCTGCTTCCTGTCAATCCAGGTTTGTTTAAGCTCGTGTTCCCGCTGTGCCCTGTGGCAGAACAATACCTTTGGTTGCATTTTAAAAGGGTGTAATGACCCTTTACTTCACCGTAGCACAGCGACAATGATAAACCTCCTGTTTCTGTGTATGCAAGTGCCTTTGTGTTGTGCCACATTAACTCTGCGTGTGTGAGAGATGCTAGTTATTGTGTCGGTGTGTATGTTTAACTGCTAGGAACAGGTAGTTTGTGTGTGTGTGTGTGTGGGTATGTGTGTGTGTGTGTGAGAGAGAGAGAGAGTGTCTTTGCATGTGTTTCCACTGTATTTTCAATAAAATGTCAGCGTTAAGGACTTAATGTGACAATTTACACAAAGGAACAGAGGAGTAATGTGGCATAGAAAACAAATGGACTGATGTATAGAGTGCTGTGTGTTTAACAGCAGTTTCTATATGCCATTACACTTT
>NW_027466909.1:1550000-1565000 GCF_046128005.1 Genypterus blacodes | reverse complement strand
TGTGTGACTGCCTTGGTTCCCTATCTGCAGTCATTTCTTTACAGCGTTTTACAGTATTACGAGCAGTTTGGCAGACGCTTTTATCCAAAGCGACTTACATTACATTACCACCCTTCGCAGAGGGGGGAGCAATTGAGGGTTTCGGTACCTTGCTCAGGGGCACGTCGGCAGGGGCTCAAACCGGCAACCCTCCGGTTCCCAAGCGGAAGCACTACCCACTGAGCCACTGCCTCACACAGTGATCGGCATCATCAGACATCACGCATCACGCTTTCGCCCTCTGCTCAGCACCAATTTGTCTTTACTTTGGCCATTGGGAGGTGAAAACCTGCGAGGCTCATGAAATAATAATTTCAGCAGCTTTATCTCTTAGAACAGGAAGCTTAGCGAAGGCTGTTAGGGAGCGATAAAAACCACTCTGATTGGCTACACTGACAAAAACCTATTTCTAGAACTCCGTCAGTAGAAGGAGATAATGTCAACAGATAGTGTTTGTGTTCCGTAGTGTATAATACTGCTAATGTGGCCCATATCAACCAGGAGCAGAACAGTAAGCCTGGCTTTTAGAAACTAACTCCTATTGAATTAAATTATGACTTTCTAATCTTCATTTGATGCATATTGCAAAATTGTGTAATTTGAAAGCTTGCATTGATTCGATCGGTGTTCCTCGTCGACTATTAGCTCACTTAGCAGCCCTGTTAGTATGTTTCTTTATGAACAAAGATACTGCAATGACCATAAATGATGTCATCAGCACTCAGCTTGCTCAAATCGGGTTTAACCTACAGATATTTGACTGTCGTTTGACTTTTTTGCAACCATAAACCAGCCAGTTCAGAGGAATAAAAACACATTAAAAACACATTTCTGCATCTCCATTCTGGGACAGAGTGACACACTGGCTTGATTGTCCGTCTGAACTGAGGCAGTTTTCAATTTGTATGGCAGAAAAGTCTTCAAATGGCTCCATATTGTAGTACCAAGGGGATTTCTTGGTGCAGAATTGTTTGGAAATGAACATTCCAATCACACCTCAGCTTCTCTTTGTAGGCGGTGTAATGCATTAACAATTAAAACACATCATACAGCCCCGCGGCGAAGCGAGCGTCCCTCTGTCCTCCCATCTTCCCAGCCGGACGTTGAAAACCGAGCGCAATCTCTTCTTTCATTCCTTCAATTAACCGAGCTCCATCGCAGGGCAAAAGCATCTGCAGCGTCCATTAACTGCAGAGTCAAACTAATTAATGTGAAAGAAAAACAAATGCTCTATTATGTTTTCCTTCTGCTGGGTTTTAATCAGCTCGCATAAAAGAATAATATCTTGGCGGAGTTGCAGATAATGAATAAATGAGGGTTTTTTCACGACTTTGTGTGAGTGTGTGCATGTGTGTGTTTGTTACTCAGCTTACCCTAAGGAAAAGTTTCAGAAGTGGTGTATGTGTGAGATAAAACAAGGAGGGAAATGTGTGTGCATGTGTACCAGCGGATGTGTATTCATGTGAAACTGTGTGTGTGTGTGTATATGTGCATGCATGGCTGCATTGTGCGTCTGTGCCTGTGTGTCCCTAAATTATTTCCCAACTTGATTTTTGCAATTTTTTACCAAACCACATATTTCCCTACGGGCCATTTGTGATGCCTATAAAATGACGGTTGTTGTGTGCATGTGGGATATGATTGTGTGTGCGTGTGACTGGGAGGAGGCTGTTGCATGCTGGGACATGAATGGCTGTGATTTGGACAGAAGGCGATGGGAGTTAGCGTTAAGTTGTTTTTCATGCTTGGTCGCTCTGTTCGCCGCTCGGATTGGCTCGTGTTCTTCATTTACACTCCAGTGACGGGGAATCGTTCTGTTAGATGAGACCATGATGTCTGTTTCACAAGCAAAGTGGGGATTCCAAAGCTTTATTAGCTCCGGATTCCGATCATCTCTGAGGGGTTCCTACTGACAAAATTGTCTGTTTCATCTCTGCTGGAGAAAACATAATGTCAAACTTGAAAGTTCCCTTGATCACTGGCAAACACAAATATGATGCAGGGCGTCGCTTTGCTGTGATGCCGCCGTCAATACAGACGAGGTGCAGAAAGTGAGATACGATTGAAGTGACTGGATGTGCAGATAATTTGATCTATTAGTAATGGCTGCCATGAGGGATCCCACCCCTGTCGCAGAACTAGCACCTCCTAGTGGTCTGTTTGGTCAAGACAGTGTCCCTAGAATGGTATAGTGTAGTATCATGACTGTGAAGAGCAGTGTGTGTCCTGAAGGTGCTGAAATTACAAACTGTAGTCAACTCCATTCTATGTCTAATAGCAAAGTAACACTGCAAACAGGAACATTTCGTGCTTGTATCAGTATCTTTATGGTGTTGTAGAGGAATTTTTACGATAGCCAAGCCACAAACGTTCACCCATAAATACCGCAAACAGTCCCAGCGGAGTCATCAGGCCTTATTGTTGACGGTTGATACGTCGGGAGCTGCACCTGCATGTTATAGGTTTACATCCTCTGCGCTGCACATGTCTGAGCAGGAAGCCGTAAAGCAGAGGCCAACAGATGTAACTTGACGCTCGTGCCCTTCAGTTACCAAACCAGCGTGCCAGACCGGCGCAAAGCGTGGAAAATGACGACAGGAGATCGTCGCATGGCAGATTAGAGCAGAATGCAGGGAAATATATGTCTGTTCTTTGATTCTGGATGTTCCATTATGGAGGTCAGAGAGGTGAAAGCAGGGCTTGAGTGTATGTCTCTGTATGAGATTGAACCTTGTCTAATGCTATCATAATGTTTACATTCTCTTTTATTAGAGTTGTAGAGATGTTGAACTGTATTTTGACACGTAAAGCTTCATTACCGCTAACTCCTGCATGCTGTAGTGGAGATAAAGGCGTCTTAATAATAGAAGACAATAATAGAACACACCTGCACAACATGACAGCTGCGTAGGAGAACACGGGATGAACCCAGGAACGCTGTCAACGCTAACGGAACCTCCTGTTTACTGGAAGGTGCTACGAAAAAGTTCCTCAGCGCCTTTTGCGACTGAATGGTAGAGCTGCGGCGCATCGAGGTGTCAGCCTGAATGTGCATCCACCGCACGTCACCTCAGCTCAGCAGCGAGACTCGAGTGTGGGCTGGCGTTCCCAAAAGCACTCACGCTAATCTTTTTTGTTCTACCCTCACCAGGGGGACAAACATGATCTTGATGCAGAGAAGAGGGATGTATCCAAGGAGGGTTATTATGGGATGTATCAACACTAAGTACATGCCATTATTAATATCCCTTGTTATGCAGCAAAGACGTGCACACAGTCGGAGCTGAAACTATTTTCCGGGGCTCGGGTTTGTTTTTGCAGCTCTTTTCTCGTCACATGGAAACTCTCAGCTTACCTTCTTTGAACCTAGATAAGAACACACACACACACACACACACACACACACACACACACACACATATACGAGCGGATATGTCTGGGTCCACACACATGATCTCTTTGAAATGCATACACTCTACACAAGCAGCTAAGCCTGGTTGGGACTTGGTGTGTATGCATGTGTGTGTGTGTGTGGCGATATGGCCAGCTTTCTCCTATCACGCCTTATCTTAAAAGTGCATCTGTTTGAGAGTGATTGTGTGTGTGTGTGTGTGTGTGTGTGTGTGTGTGTGTACAGTATTACAGTATACAGGTTCTACACACTGTATCACCTTCTCATCTTATCTTGCTGGTGTTAATGAAGTTATTTAGAATAGTGGGTCGTGGTTTGACTCCAATGGGATAAAGACAGAGATAGCGGCGCAAAAAAAGTTATTAGAAGGTTTTAAAAAATGGATCAAACACAGGATCAAACCCAGTGAGATTCAATCATGATGTAAGAGGAACCTAGATAAAGAGAAAGGTTTATGTTCTATTATCAGTTGTCATTATCCACATAATATAGCTGGATACAGAGATACGGTTTTATACTCGAAACTGAAGATAAAAAGTGTAAAGGGGACAACCAGCTAGGAGAAATACTTGATTTGATTCATTCTTTAGTTTGAACCAAATCACACCAATCATAGGCAGACTTTGTTTCAACAACTTTGCATTTATGTTCCACCTTTCCTAAGTGTTCTCTGTGTTTAATCAATGAAGGGCCAGGATATAGATTCTTTTTTGGAACAACAAGGAAAGGGCAAGGCAGCTTGTCTGTCAGGGCAACATTCAGACACAACTTTACCCATTTCCTCATAACCGCATCGAGTTGACCTATCGCCTTAATGCCCACGCAGGTGCCAGCTGCTAGATATGTCAATGTAAAGTCTTACAATGCTGAAAGAGCAGAGGTAGGGCGGAAAATAGACCGAGGGAAAGAGGGAGGAAAGAAATAGAGATGGAGGGATATATGAGGGGAGGGGGGGGGTAAACCTGATCACCAGCTGTGCCTCCAGTGTTTATTTAGCTCGAGCTGGCGAGCTGCGGTGAAAGATGGAAAGAAGTTGCGTCTAGAGAGCGAGAAAGAGAAGAGAAGGGGCGGGGTGGGAGGGTGGAGGTACTGAGGAATGAATGGGCCTCAAGGGAGGCGATAGAGATGGGATGGCAGGAGGAAAAAGAGAAGGAACAGGAGGCCACGAGTGAGGGAGAGAAAGAAAAACATGAAGCGAGCTGAAAGGAGAGAGGAGGAAGGAGAGAGGCCAGACGGTGCGTGTGAAAGCAGGCTTTGTTTGACCCGCGCTCACACAACTGATCCCTGCTAAAAATACTACCATTACTGTCTGGACACCCCACAGCTTCCTATACACCCACTAGATGCGTGTGTGTGTGTGTGTGTGAGTGTGTGTGTGTGTGGACACTTATGTTATTGTACCATCAGCCCGGATCACATTTCTCCATGGTAAAGATTTAGGATTAACCCCTGAGGTCGTGTCCTCACCTCTCAACCCGCCCACCCTTTAGTCAACTTACACACACACACACACACATACACACACACAAAACAATTATGAAAAGCACCCCCCCGCCTCGTATAGCCCCATTCTATATGTTTCTTTGAAGTGTGTGTGAAGGGGAGGGATTAGTGTCTCTTGTTACAACGACACACTTTCCTCACCGAATCCCTCAAACACCTTCCACCATCAATCACGCTGTGCTGGCCCTCACAGAACACAGATTCAGTTTCAACACCCAAACCTCATCTGTGCCACCCTACCGCCTCCACTGTTCAGCCTGCTGTGGCTTATTGTTGAGTCGATGGCACTGATATCGCCCATTCACTTCCACAGACATTGAAAGTAAAAAACCCTAAATTAGCCAAGTTTCTGAACATTTTCACATTTTGCTAATTTGCTTTTCCATTCAGAATTTTGGCGATGTTACACATTCTGTCCCTTTACCTTCCCCGGTGTTTCACACAGTTATAATCATTTTAATATCACAACTGTTCCAAAACTGTTGCAAATTCCCAAAGGTGACATCATTGAAATCGAGCAACTTCACAGTGAGCAAGTTGCTTTCTTGGCTAACTTGTCTAGTTTCGCTGTCACAACCATGAACCTGCTGTCAAAATGAAATGTTTTTGTTCCTTTAATGAGGAGAAGTGAGAAGAAGCTGCTTTTATGTTTGAGCTGTATCGACCAATATTTCGATGTGCAAAAGGATTTATCAAAAAGAAACACTTTGATTAGATAGGACTTGGATTTCAAGTTTGAAATCTTACTTTTGTCCTCTCGTACAAGCACTGTTGAAGTTTATACGTGGCACCAAAACTCTAGGCCTCGTTTAAAATCGAATGTTGAGCCGAGAGGGAATTCAGCCCGTCTCTGTGAGTCATGTTGCTCTGACTGATCCAACATCAGCAAGAAGCTACGAGAAGACAAAGAGAAAAGAGCGGAGGGGAGGGCCAAGGAAAAGAGAGAGGAGAGGGAGTGAGAGCGGCTGATGAGAGAGAATTAGAGCACGAAAGAAAGCTTGCAAACCTGGTGTGGGGAGACGGGGCTGAGGGCGAGCAAGGGAGCGAGAGAAAAGGCTGAAAATATGAGTGGAGGGTAGGGGGGAGAGAGAGAGAGGGAGAGAGAGAGAGAGAGAGAGAGATGGCGTCTTAAAAGAGTTTTCAGGTTTTAGTAACATAAGATTCAGCTCAGCAGGAGGGCTCTCTTTCATACTGCCCAGGAAATCAACTATCCAAGAGCGAAGCCCTGAACAGATCAATAATACACATGCACACGCAATCCCTCGCACGCACACACACACATAGCTAGGCATGCCTGCACACACAGATGAACCATTCAGTCATTATCCTTCTGTGCAATTTCAAAGCTGACCCCTTAACTGCAGCAAAATGGTTCCCTATGTAGAAAGCTTTCCTTGGAAGTCCCAGCGGGCTTTGTGCATGTATTACATGAAAATAGTCAGCATGTCATCATAGGATTGGCTTTAAACAGAATAAATAGTGCACGTGAGTTTGGGAGGAAGCACTTAGGTGAGGCGAGGGAGGGAGAGAAGGGGAGGGGGAGAGAAGGAGAGAAGGAGAGAGAGGACCAGCCTGAGAAACACCAGCTCAGTGATACACACTCAGGCTGTGTAATCACATGGAAATGACAACACACCTCTGCCCTTGCTCATAAGGTCAGAGGCAGTGGGGCCAATGCTCTGTAGTTTCTCTGTAGTATGAAAATAAATGGTATGTGATCCATAGGTTTGTTGCCATAGGGATAATTGCTCAAGTAAAACTTTTCAAACTGTGTCACATAAGCTCAACCTGCACTGCTTGCACACCTTCCTTTATATCTATTCTAGACCTCATTAAGTGTGTTGTAAAGCTCTGTGAGCCAAAGCATTCAAAAAGCAGTCAGTTCACTATAGGGTAAATAAGATAAATGATTGACAATTTAATAATAGGCTCAGCAGTTATAAATGTGTTTTGTTACCCCGGGAGGCCTGAGAGCCATTAACATCACAGCTGAGCTTCCTATTGTTTTCTTTTTCCAATGAAGTGCGAGATGCAATCTTTTATATAGATTTGACTCCCACTATATCCATAGTATGAAAAGACACACTGGCATTGTGCTTCTTATGTGAGTGAGTGTGTGTATGCGGTTTATTGATAGAGACCGGAAGATGCAATTTATAATCAAAACTCTATAAGGGCGTGTGTGTGGCTTTAAATGAACCCCCCCAACAATACAAGTGTGTGTAGACATATGTGACACAGATCAACTTGAGGCCCAAGATGTGATTCATATCTGATCTCTGTGATGGGGGTCAGTGGAGACACCAGGAGGCTGCAGATCTGTAAACAGCATGAACATGGATAGGTTCCATAAAAGCTAAGCTGAAAGGAACTTATCACAACCCAGATGTTTTAAAGAAGTTTAGGGAGGCTGCTGGATGTGGGCTCACATGGGTGTGGGTGTGAGACCCCTGCATACAGTCTCACATGCTGAATAATGCTGCTTATAAGCATTAAACTCAATTTAAAGGTTGAAATTGCTCCTCATCTAACATTCACTGCTGCAGCCATTCAATTCTTGCGCTGTCACAGACCAGATGAATTAAATATGATGTCATCCCTGGAATGAAATGACCCCAGAAATGTTGCAGTCTCCTCAAATTTGTGCTCATTTTGTCTTTTTAACTGAAGAGTAAACCCGCTTAATATCAAATAACTCCCAGAACACAGCGTGCCCAAAGCATAAAGGGAAACTGAGCTAAGGGCCAACAATTGCAGATGCTCGCTCCGCCGGAGAGCATGAAAAAATAAAATCCTCATGAATATTGATTTGACAGCCGCTGTCACAAAAACCGGTATGGAATTGGCCACATCCATATTAGAATTCTCAAATAAATAAATAAAATCTTTATTTCCCAGTAGGTCATTTGGTGCTGCACTTCTTCTCCCTGGTAATGAGATGGAGGGGGGCTCTTTCATATTCCATAAGCTCCCAAATAGGAAGTGATCGGATTATGCTTTCTGGTCTGGAGAAAGAGAGAGAGAGAGGGAGCGAGAAAGGGAGAGATGACAGAAATCAAAAGGAGGGAAAAAAGGCAGAGGAAGAGGAAGAGGAAAAGAAAAATGGCAGATTTGGTGACTTGGATGATTTGGCACATTATGAGCAGAGATGCAGAAAGTCTCATTCAAAGTGAATCAGTTCCACCAGACGATGATCTTCCTCTCCTACTCTCTCTCTCTCCTTCTCCTTCTTCACCCTCCTTCTTCACACATCTGTCTCATTCTCTCCTCTGTTACGTCTCCATACAGCTTAATTGTCATTCTCTTCTACATATTTACCAATAAAGCATATCTGAAACACACGTCATCAGATGTATAGGATTTCTGGCTGGATACAAAGAATAGTTTCTATCCATCCTCGCTTCATCTCCTTTCATGCTAATGTCTATTCAGGAGCGGTGAATGCCATAATCCAGAGGGGAAGGGAGGGGAGGGGGGTGGCGTTCAATCCAGCACCTCTAGTCTACACTTCCAGAGCGTCACTCCCATTAGAGACTGCGTTGCCCCGACGATGACTTTCCTCTCATTATGAAACAGACGGCCTCTTTTTTTTTTTAAACGCTCAAAATTGTCTAAAATCTCAATTTTTAATATAACCCCAGAGGGACGTCTCAGGATTTTGTAATAAGTGGAAAGATTGTAATGTTAATCTCATGCAAATCCACCTCGCCTGTGAATTGTAAAGGAACGATTGTGTAACCGATGATTTCCTGCGTTCTGGTGTTATTTTTTCCTCTGTAAAGTAATGTCCCTCACTGTAAAAGTGTGAGAGACAGTGTGTGTGTGTGTGTGTGTGTGTGTGTGTGTGTGTGTATGCGTCCAGCACATCCTCCAGCTCTGCTTCCCTGTGAGACTACCACTGTTTTGGATAAATCACGGATTGTATCTTTAACCTGCATTGATCCGGGTGTCACAGTGTTGAAACGGGAAATAGCAGCCCCTTGCTATTTGACTAAAATGTCAAAGCTTTATAGAGGTCAAGGCATTGTGGACGGGCGAGAGGTAGAAGGACGCGAGACGGGAATATAAATTCCGCCGGCGCCGAGCAGGAGAAAGTCTCCGGATAGGGAATCAGTAAAACAGAGAGGCGAGCGTGAAAGAGGGAGGACGGGAGGCTTTGAAGTGTGTTAATCTGCTCCATCAGCATGCATGGATGAAGCATTTCTAAGCGTGACCACCACTGGGATTCAGACTCAGGCTTGGAGACTTCTGTCATGTTGCCGTAGCGATAATACAGGATGCTGAGCTGTAACCTTGGCTACTGCTGTACATTAAAACCGTATGGGAATCTACTGTATAATCAGCTCCCATCGCAGAGTCGCATAGTGTGGCTTTATGACTCCAATACTCCAATAATCTCTCTCTCTCTCTCTCTCTCTTTCTCTCTCTCTCTGCTCATCAATCCATACATGCAATAACTGACACTTATCCTTTGACACGCCTCATTGGCAGAGCGCCTCAGAGTCGCACATTAACACAAACTAAAGTAGCTGAAAGAGCGACGGCGAGGCTTTCGTGCGATTTGTGTCTGTGTGTTTGTGTGTTTGTGTGTGTGTGTGGGGCGGGAATATGGCCACAGCTGGTGAACGGGAGTCTTCTTCTTCATGCTATTGATTTTCCCTCCGTCGGTCTGAGCTGGCCTCACCAACCGCACACACACACACCGGAATAGAGACATCTGACCCCTCCGACAGAGTTAGCGGAACGCAAACAGAATACAGGCCGAAGAAAACACTCACACACACAAACGCACACACACACACATATTTATTAGCATAGTAACGAAACAACAGACACACACAGCCGTCCTCCAGGTCTCTCTCTCTCTGTTGTTTGACCCTGTTGACCTCCCGTTCTTCAGTCACTCTCTCTCTCTCTCTCTCACTGACCTGTAAATAATACACAATTTGTACACACACAAGTCCGACGCACTGCCAGCTTCACATTAACACCAAAGCTTCTGCCAATAGCTTCAAACGTCGGTTTCGCCTGGACGCCCCGATTCTTCCCCTTGCGCTTCACACACACTCCCACAGTGAGTCATTTACAAAAAATAAGAACCTCTAAGCAGGCAATTAAACACAACCACGCTTAACCTCTCTTTGAAATGCTGTAGATTACACACACACACAGCTAATGAAAAAGGCTCCTCTCACTCCTGCTGCTCATTATGCTAATGAAATTCTCCTTTAGTGGCTGTTTCTGTCCTTATTTTAATATTCTGAGGAAAAACAGAGACTGGAGGGGGGGAATATTGATTTTAGCTTTTTTCCCCGGTGATCAACGTTAAATAATTTGTCTGTGAGACGACAGAGAGCGAGAGTGAAACCATGACGGCGTGCAGCCTGATGAGCGAGAGAGAGACGACCAGCGAGCGAGCGAGCGAGCGAGAGAGAGGACGTTTGTATTCTTTTTTGCCACCCATGTGTGAAGTGCAATCCCAGTCAGCCTAATGTAATTATACAGGGTAGAGGTGTGTTTGTGTGTCAGCAGAGGTGTGTGTGTGTGTTTGTGTGTATGTGTGTGTGTGTGTGTGTGGAGCAGGGGTGAGGTGAAGTGAGGAAATAGAAGGATAGACTTTTTCCTATGTGAATAATTCATGGGTCTGAAATCTACGGGAGGATTCTGCCTAAGTACTCCTGCGGCATTCACACACACACACACACATACACACACACACACACATACACACACACACACACACACACATACACACACACACTAACACACAGTGATTTTCTGATATATATTCTGTTTATCTATATGTGCAGTATAAACACACACACACACACACACACACACACACACAGTAACCATGTTTAAGGGCACATTCTGTGATTTGTATGCTGAAAGTCGAGGGCCAAGGTCGAAATTAAAACCAAAACAAATGTGAATTGCTTTCTTGTTATCTCCATATTCACAACACACATACACACACACACACACAAAGACGCACACCTGGTTTGCTGGACTGAGGGGCTAACAAACTGCAAGACACAATGGCATGAACAAAATACAAAACAGTTTCTACACACGCCATCTTCCACACACACACACACACACACACACACACACATACACACACACACACACACACACACTCGCACACTTGCACACTCCCATGCTCAAGAGGTCCGCTTCGTTCCCACACCGCTAAATGCTTTGCTCTGCACTCACTGACATTTCCACACACGTACACACACACACACACACACACACACACACTTTCTGTGTCCCGACTGCTAAATACTTTACCCACCTTGCAACCCATAGCCCTGCTAGTGAAAAGCTTTCCGATTGGCTGTACACGTATCACATTTCACTTTAAAGAGCCTGCGGGAAGCAGAGCCGCTCGCAATCGGCGGGAAAACATCACGCTTTTATTCCGGGAAAGACGGAGAGAATGAGGCGATGACCGGCAGGAGAGATGGATGGAGAGATGGAGAGAGTGAGTGCAGGAAAAGGAGGGTCCGTCCTAATTAGTTTATCTGGTATCACTCTGCTTCCATCTTCTCACCAAACGTTGGCTCATTCCTTCCTGCTTCGGTCAGAGTTGCATCACTTGGCCTCGTCTGTCCTCGTCCACATTCTGCTGAGACGTTTCTGGAGACATTTCTGCTCTTTTTATTTGAATTTATCATGCATATTTATGTTTGCTTTTATCCATCTGCTCCTCTCACCTTCTCTTTCCCTCTCTCACCTCTTCTCTCCTCTGTCCCTCTCTCCTCTGTCCCTTTCTCCTCTCTCTCTCTCTCCTCTGTCCCTCTCTCCTCTCTCTCTCTCTCCTCTGTCCCTCTCTCCTCTGTCCCTCTCTCCTCTCTCTCTCTCTCCTCTGTCCCTCTCTCCTGCGTCCCTCTCTCTTCTGTCCCTCTGTCTTCTGTCCCTCTCTCTTCTGTCCCTCTCTCTTCTGTCCCTCTCTCCTCTCTCTCTCTCTCCTCTGTCCCTCTCTCCTGCGTCCCTCTCTCTTCTGTCCCTCTCTCTTCTGTCCCTCTCTCTTCTGTCCCTCTCTCTTCCGTCCCTCTCTCCTCTTTCCCTCTCTCCATTCATTCACTAATCACACACAGTAGCTGTCTTCTTATCTCCCTCCCTCCCTCCCATCCCTGCCTCCCTCCCTCAATCCATTCATCCCTCCATTCATCCCTCCATCCACCCAGCGTAATGTGTCTCTAAGTGAGTTACCCACGGAAACAAAGTGGAGCACATCACTGTAGTCATTACATCACCCAGTTGATACTATGGGATGGATTGTTTATATGCATGTGAAGGAGAGAACCAACTCCTGCAAGAAGGTGCATACTTTACTTACAAGACATACTTTACTTTGTTAATTGAAGGTTAAAAGTATACCTCCAGCAAGGCTGAGCAGTCCTTTTGTTTAGCCTCACATGCAAACTAACTGTTCTTTGCAGACATCCTCATCTGTGACCTGAACTTGACCCCCATCTCAATCAAAATCCGAATCTGCAGCTCCGTCTTAGGATCTGCATGCAACCAGGCGAGAATGTTGACAAATGTCCGACCTCAGAGCGCTAAAGAAAGAAAGCCATCTAATCAAGTCTGGCACCAGCTGAGGCCCACTTATAGCTCTAACATGGCAGGGACAGAGAGACGCACAGAGCAGAGAGAGGTCGCCGGTGCAAACTAAACGACCTTGTGCAGAAGTTGAAGCGTTTGGAGTTGTGGAGCAGCAGCAGCAGCAGCAGCTCCTCACTGTTTTCTCATTTCGAGGTGCCAGTGGGGTAAACGTCTCCTGCTCGGCGAGCGTACATCATTTTCACTGCATTTCATCAAGTTCAGTTTTGTGTGTTATACTAATACAGTTTTATCCCTCCGAGTCCTGTTGTGTGAACAAATTGAAACCCATACTTAAGAGTAACGACAGATTTCTCTCTGCACAAACACAAACTTTGCACGCATTAAAACATCAAAAGCTGTGTGTGTGTGTGTGTGTGTGTGTGTGTGTGTGTGTGTGTGTGTGTGTGTGTGTGTGTGTTGGAGTCTGAAGTTCAGTGAGATGAAAGTTTCTATGTGACACAAAAATAAAAATAGAGCTGCATGACTGATTTTCATTTGCTTCTGTATCAGGTGTTGATTAGCTCGTTGCAGGTGGTGACGCAAAACAATCTGTAGAGTCTGCAATCTGAAAAAAGTGGCAACATGGACCGATTTTGCTCTTTTCATTATGAGAGTGTGATGTCGTTGTTTCCGCGTGTGAAACCAATCGAGCGCAACTCAAGGGGATCAAGCCAGAAAACAAGGACCTCAACTCAAATTCATTTTGATTTGAAGCCTCTTTCCCTCAAACTCACCTCTCTGCTGCTGTACCTCAACAACACCAGACAAGGGATATGATCTAATTGTGTGTTTAATACAATCAGGGATTCTTTCTCCTTCCACTGGTTTCACTTAATCAGTTTACCTTAATTGGACTTCACCTGTGGTTATGACCCTGTTGCTTCCTCGTGCAGCCTTGATTTGATTTGAAAATAGAGCAGACAGGCCACCAAAACAAAGCGGAGACACGGCTGCACTGTGACGTTCTGCTGCATGCAGGACACAATGGGGGTGAGATTCATAAGTACGCCACACACACACACACACACACACATCTGCTGGTGTTAACGAGATACTTTGTAAGCACCAGAGAGGCGCTTATCAATCAGCAGCAACACCTCAAAGTTTGACAGGTGTGTGTGTCTGTGTGTGTGTGTGTGTGTGTGTGTGTGTGTGTACGTGTGTGTGTGTGTGTGTGTTTGTTCAGTGTGGTCAGAAGTTAGGCCATGTATATCAATATCTCCACAGGAACCTGAGATGACCCCTAAAGACTCTCCTATGCGGACAAACCCACTCTCAGACCATCGGCGGTGATTTAGTTACACACACACAAACAAGCGCACGTGCACAAACACACACTCTGCCCCACAACAACCACACTTACGCTTAAACCATTTTTGAAAAGAGGCTAAATTGAACCTCTCGCCAGTGTATCATAATATCACTTTGTTTCTGGCACACACACACACACTCACACACACCAAGCTGTGTTTAAACCTTAATCTTATTCATTCTCTCCTCGGCGGCGAGTGACGGGAAGAGCAGCGGTTACGTCACGTTCCCACACTCGCCTTCCAGGAAGCTCTATTAAAAACAACGTTAGCTCTTTTTTCTCTTCTCCGCCATGCTTCTGCTATTTACCCATAAGTCTTTGTAATCTGTTTACGGGGGTTTATGTGTACTCAGAAAGTGCTCTTTCCTCGGCGGCTCGCCTCATTTATCAAAGCGAGGTTAAGAAAAGTCCGGAAAGTGTTTTGAGCGGGCGTTATCAGACACCTCTCAGTCGCAAAATTAAATTGTGGTGGAGTTGTGTGTTTGGAATGCTCATTTGAGAGGCATTTTATAAAAACTCTACATTTCACATGAACGCTGATGACGACTACACAGGGCTACACACACGGATACACACGGATACTTAGAGCTACAAGCCACAAGAGCCTGAATCAGACGGGTGAAAAAAGTAAAGGAAGAACTAACAAAAGGCCTTAGTGATTCTGAGTGAGCACCAGTTCTATGCTGATGATGATGATGATGATGATTGACCTCTTCAGTTTCATCCCCAACCAGAGGTCATTAGAGGTCACTGAAGTTTTTGTCAATCACATCCTACAGCTTTTCCCACTTACCAGATCCCAACTGAGCTGAAGGCTTCTGGGATATTTTGGACTTTGTCTTTTAGATGAAGAAGAAGAAGAAGAGTTCCATCCCTCCATTAGAGTTGCACAGACTTGTACGTGCATCCAAGCTGTTATAGTGGCAAACATCTAACTAGGACACATTTTGTTTTTCCTTTGTCATCCACAAATCTGCGCAAAATATGAATAATATATTAAAGAGTGAGCAACAGTGATGAGATATTTGGAGAGAGAAATGGAAGCCGATCTGTGGTTAATGCGTTTGTGCTGACTCTTAAATAAAGACGTGATTCAGCTGCGGCTTGTTCTGTCTCCCAC
>NW_027466909.1:1472500-1545000 GCF_046128005.1 Genypterus blacodes | reverse complement strand
ACATAGACAAGATGTTCTATTGAAGATCTATTTGGAGATTGGAAGTGAACCACTGAGTGTTCTGGTCTCCTCAGTGTTCTTGCCTCAATGGTGTCCTGGTGTCACTGGGCTTCACCTTCAGCACTTCTCATATCCATCTGGTACGATATATAAAGTAGTTCTATGGAT
The DNA here is from genome assembly GCF_046128005.1 of Genypterus blacodes. NCBI lineage: Eukaryota > Metazoa > Chordata > Actinopteri > Ophidiiformes > Ophidiidae > Genypterus > Genypterus blacodes. Next base: position 1,544,832 of record NW_027466909.1, on the reverse strand, counting down.
GTGTAAACGTTGTGTGAGTGTGTGATCCACTTGGTGTGCAGCATTTATGCTTGTGTGTAGTCCATGCTTGTTTGTGCGTGTTCATAAACAGGACTCCTGATGACATTTGGCAACTCTGCCTCCTTCCCTCATCGCTCATTTTCTGCAATTTAATTTCTGAAATGATGAAAGAAAAATTTACCTTCACATCTTTCACATTCCACTATAAATAAAAGCTCATCCGTTAAGCCCACAATTTTCCCTCAACTGGTCTAATTAACACCACACACACGCCTCTCCCGCTTCGAACTGGACGCGGCTTATCAGGAAGCCCAGGAGCTCAAAGAGGAATCATTCACTAATAAACGGATCACTCAGCCAGTTATATCAGCAATTTAAATTCTGTTGGACGGTTTGACTTCTGCCTTTCAGAGTCGCACAATTCCACAATGAGGTAATGAAAATTTGTGTCCGGCAACAACACCGGCACACGACAAAGTCAAACAATTCTGTCTGCTCTCACCTTGAGATAGATTACAGGAGTGGGAGTGCAGAATGTTTTTCTCCATAAATCCAAACTCTGCCTTTCCCATTCGGCGGCTCAAAGACAAATCACGCTCAGGTGTGAATATAATACTTCCTGGGGACAAAGAGCCGGGGTCGCTAATGATCCGTCTTTACATTAACGATCCGTCTGCGTATTAATGACTTGACCTAAGATAATGACTGGACTGATGATGTGGGAGGATCAGAGGCAAACGTCGGGCTGCCAAGTTCAGTCAATATCTGCACAATTAGAGGGAATATCTGTCCGAAAGCTGGCGAGTGACGAGTTGATATCTGTAATGGACGATTGATGATGTGGGAAGAGCAAGAAAAAAAGGAAAAAGTACGATGGGAAAGTCGATCCAGGAGGAGGTTGATAGAAAGTCTCGATCTCTCCTCGACTGAAATGAAGGAATCGATGCTCATTGTTGCTGCATATAAAGCCAAACATGAACTTGTGCTCAATGTTTGATTGGCCGGTTCTTCAACTGGCAATGCGTGACTCAGTTCCAAAGCAATAAGGCACCGTCCACAAGACGTTGGCAGGGTACTACCACTACAATAATACCAAAACAAGTTCAACCAGTGTGAATTAATGTCATGTTCTGAGAGCGGCCATTTTGAAACCCAATTGTGACTGGGAGGGTTAAGGGTTCGTCCAGTGTCTAGCGCGGTTAAAATGGATAGGATTGAATTTTCGGACAGGTTTTTTTAATCTTCTTTGTCATCATTTAACTTTTTCCTTTAAAGGGAAAAAGAAGGACATTCTCCTTAAAGTTCAAACCCTCATTATTCCTTGCAGGGGTTAGTTAATTTAATATAATTGCTTTTAAAGATGTGCTATCTGTGTCGCGTTCGTCAAAGGGTTAATATCTGGCATCCTGTTCTTACTCCAGTCTCCTCCATTACTCAGGAGAAGGACGCGTTACTGTAGACGCCGCGCTGCTGCCATAACGTGCTCGATAACCTGATGAATGATGAGGCTGGACTTTATCTCCCACGTCTGCCAATACATGAGAGATGGAGAGGGAGTTGAGGATGTGTGTGTACCTTTAAACTTTGATTAAATTAACTTTGTATCTGGATTAAATGAGATAAGAGAGCTCGGTCCCTAATACATCATTGGGCTCTCCTCCTCCTCTGGGTTCACAGGGACTGGCGTTGTCCTGCAGAGACCTCCTCTACCTTCGCCAAGTCATGAAACATGAATCGATAACATAACGGGGTCACTGCTCACATATTGGACGGTTAATGACAGATAACGACACGAGGGGAACAGGCGACAGGGACTTCAACGGACAACTTGGTCAATACGAGGATGATGGAGAGAGATCGAGACTTTCCCCCTGATGAAAACCCCAATAATGACACACATACACACACACACCCCCACACACACACACACACACACACACACACACACACACACACACACACACACACACACACTCTGTATTTGTCATTGTATTTGCTGTAAGTTGCTTAATGGGAAGACTGAGGGTGAAGTTATCAGCATAACTCGATATACACGACGATGTGGGAGGAAGACCTGCGAGCGAGTTTAGTGTGTGAATAATTTAAGTGATTTAGAACAGATGGAATAAAGCGATATACCTCACACACTCCCACTGTCGGCCTCGCTTTCCCACTGAACCGGTGACCCGCCGGGCTGCGAGACCTCATCAGACCTGTCATCCTACGTTTGTACCGCCAAGCAGTCTGTTAATCTCTTACAAAACCAATTTACAAACAATAACCAAAGCAGAAACCAGCAAGATGAGTCTGTTTAAAAAGTGTGTGTGGCTGCACGGGGGGGAGATGATGAGTCACAGCAGTAATTAAACTATTGCTGCCCCCTTTAAATCTGGCATCCAAATGTTCATTTAAATCTCTGCACCTGGATTACGTCACCCTAAATGTTTACACCTTCCATCAACAAGCGTTTCCTTTATCTGGATCCAGGTATGAGTTAGGAAGCAACCGTGGCATTCTAAAGCAACTTATACAGAGTTGGAATATGTTGAGTGTCTGGTGTGTGTGTGTGTGTGTGTGTGTGTGTGTGTGTGTGTGTGTGTGTGTCTCAGGGGTCATTAGCATCATGGCTAGAAATTCAAGTATGGGTTCATTTTGAATCCACATGAAATGAAGATGCATGAGTGATGCTGTGTGTAGCTTAGGGCGCCGATATCATGAGCATGGGAGGAATCCACTGCATGTTTGAAAAGCTATTTCATGTAGCTGTGCATGTGTGTGTGTGTGTGTGTGTGTGTGTGTGTGTGTGTGTGTGTGTGTGTGTGTGTGTGTGTGTGTGTGTGCATGGATTAGACAGCAGGTTCTTATACAACTATCATACACTGTAAATTACACACTATTTATACACACCTGTACTAAATACGTACAATAAGTAGAGAGTATCTGTGCGTGTATTTGACTATTCTGCGTGCCTGTCTGAATGAATACCATAGCCTGAGATGGAATGTGTGTGTGTGTGTGTGTGTGAGACCTAGTGTCTTCCTGCATCGCTTTCTCTACCTAACAATCTCCTGAAGCACATGGGAGGCTGCCCTTAATTAAAGCACTGTAATGACTTCATGAGACAATGAAACACCCTCAGTCATGTACGTATACACACACACTAACACACACACTCACACACGTAAACATTTATATACAGCCCATGGTTCAGAGTGTAATGACTAATTGTGAGTGTCAAGCCACTAAATACTGCACAGAGTTCTTCAGGCTAAAACCGGATCAGTGCTTCATTTGGATTTCGGTGTAAAACCTTGGAGGTTCAGAACTGTGTGTGTGTGTGTGTGTGTGTGTGTGTGTGTGTGTGTGTGTGTGTGAGAGAAATAACTCATCAGAATTTTAATAGCTTTCTGAATTCCTCAACCAGGCCCAAATTAAACCTTTATTTTCCTTTGGACTTAATACTTGCACTTTCCCCTACCTCCTGTGTGTGTGTCTGCATGTATGTGTTTGTGATTGTGCCTGTGTGTGTGTGTGTGTGTGTGTGTGTGTGTGTGTGTGTGTGTGTGTGTGTGTGCCAGATAGCAGATATCAGTCTCTAACGGAGGAGCAGAAATGGCTTCACCATCTCTGGTAATAACAATGTTGCAAATCCACAATAACGTGAAGACTTTTGACAGACGAGAGCGAGACGCCGTCGGCTAGAGAACCAGCTGATACAAATGCTAATGTGGACTCTCCTCTCCTCTTTCCTCTTTCCTCCTTCCTCTCATCTTTTATCTCTTTCTCCTGCCCCCCTCATCCCTCCTCCCAAGACTAGATAAGATTAAATCCCAATAATCCCCGAGGGGAAATCAGACACGACACTGAAGGCCGGAATCAAAGCCGAGGTCTCCTGAACGCTCTCACGCTGGCTTTACCTCTTCACTCACACTCTTCCTCTCCTCATCTCTCCCTCTCTTCCTTCCTCCTCTTGCCTCCTTAGTTCCTCCCCCCTCCTCCCTCCTCTGTTACCAATGAATTCGGGAAGTTGACAACGGAATTTAAGAGCAGATATTTATCTCTATCATCAAATTGAGGATTATTGATTGATTGTCCTCCTCTCCTCTCCTCTCCTCTCCTCTTCCTCTCCCCTTTCTCTCCTCTTCCCTTCCCTTCCTCTCCTCTGCACCTCAAACTTCAAAACAACTCTAAAATTAAAATATATCAACCACACAGCAGATTTTCTCTCTCTTTACTCTCTGATGTTGGAAGGAGAGTTGTTGACGGTGAAAGTTAATTGACCCGGGCTGTCGTTGATTTCATTACAGAGTTGTGCGGCGTGGACGTGGTCGAAATGCTGCCGGAAAAAAAAGTCATTAGTATTGGCTCCAGTGTGAGACTTTTACTGCCATGTGTCGTTTCAAAGAAATTCATTAGTGTTGGTTCCAGTGGAGAGTTTTAAGCACTTAATGATCTTTATTTTCCATCTACAGCTCAGAAACAGAAACAAACAGCACCCATGCAGCCGGACTCACACACAGGAATCCGACTAAACGTGACATTTTGACCGAATCGTTAAGAATAATCAAGATGTTGCGATTACTTTGGCCCTGATGGTGGGAAAGGGCGGGGAAGGTCAGACTGGAACCTTAAGGATACGTCGCATAAATTAAAAGAGAATTCCTTCCCCATTAGTAGGGAAATTCTGACCCGACGGCGCCGCCAGGCAGAAAGGTCACGACTCATCTTCTGCTAACCATTAATCTCAAAAACCAAATGTCACAGCAGTCTGGCCCCGGATGTGCTTCCTCATTGGGGATTGGCAGACTCGGCACAAAGCGAGGAACGCCGGGAGACGGGAGGAGAACAAGAAAAGGCGGCGAGATCAGAAGAAGATTAATTTAACAGTGTGAGATTGTTTTGGTGTATTTTCATGATTATTTATGGGAGCGGGCGAGTGAGACGCCGCAGAGATGAAGAGTTAACGAGAAGATTCTCCTCTCCTTGTTCGTTATCGCCGAGGTACAAATGCTGCTACGATTGTTTAACGTGACCAAACATGAAACCCGGTTGTCATTTAAATACGCGTGTGTGTGTGTGTGTGTGTGTGTGTGTGTGTGTGTGTGTGTGTGTGTGTGTGTGTGTAACGTTATAATCAACAATATCACAAACAAGTCAGGATGTAAGAATGTCACACCTTTTCCGTCTCTCTTTGTCGTTAAACATCACACACTGAGGGAGAGGTGAGCTTGTGTGTGTGTATGGGTGTGTGTGTGTGTGTGTGTGTGAGAGTGTGCAGAAATCATTAGCAGTTTTCTGAAGCGCAGATGCCGAAACAGATTATTGCCCTTATGTTCTGCCATACGTGCACATAGACACACACACACACAACATATTGACACGTTGAGATCATACGTACAGCAGCACGGTGCTGCACCACAACACACACACACACACACACACACACAGATCTGAAAGTTCTGTTCTGCTCTGTTTTTGGTAGAGGAAGGTGAGAGAGGTGAAAACGCAGTAGGAAGAGTGACATGGAAGACAGGGGGAGGAGGGGAGAACAGGAAGCTGACAGGAAGGGACGGAAGAAACCGAGACAAAAAGGGAGGAAGAGCAGGAGGTGGAGGAGGAGGAGGAGATTGTGCAAGAAAGGTGTGTGAGAGAGAGGAGACAGAGAGGAGAAGAGACGGGACAAGGGAGGGGAGAAATTTCCCCCACGTCTCTTTCTCTTCTTCTTTCTGAGCTGGACTCATCAACGAGATGTTGGGATCACGGCGGGAGAAAAGAAGAGTTTAGCTTTGAAAGAAAGAGAAAGGGGAGAAACAATGGGACGGAGACCAATTTAATTCTTAACCGATGCGTTTGGAAGATAATCCAGACGTCTTAATGAACGCTTAATTAAATGTCAGGAGAGCCGCGTTAACACACACACACACACACACACACACACACACACACACACACACACTGGGGCAATATGTAATAGAGGAGGGAGATCTGTTTACACACATTTAATTTTCTGTTAAAGCAGAGATAATTAGCTAATTTAGCATTAGCATGTTAATGGAGGCGGGTGCGCTTCATTTTAATGCGGCCGGGGCGACGATTTGTGGATCTGCAATCTGCAAGATCATCCTGCGTGATTATCCGCTCAGATTAAATGGCTTTGGGAGATCATTCAAAATTGCAACGCGTTGCAACGCGCTGTAGCATCTCTGAGTGTTCGCAGCAGGGCTCTCTCACATACACACACACACACACAGACACACACACATTTGATGGACACGACGAGGTGTCATATTACCATCAGCAGCAGCCAGAAAACGTCCAAAAAGCTGAAATATGTGATTATGTTAAAATATTGTAATTTGATGTCATTCGTAAGCGCTAGTCCGGTTAGCTACTTTAGCATAAGTGTGGTTTGATGGATTTGAAACACTTTGAAACAAACCTGACTGAACCCCAGTGAACTCTGTCACACATGATTACAGTCGGCATCCGACTGAATCCCTTTGGCCGTGTGTGACTGCAACAGAGAAACGGAAACGTGCTTCCTCGTTCCTGAATCCTGCTTCCTTCTCCCGCGTTGGCGCAGGAGGACGAGAGCGAGTAAAACAGATGACTTGTCACGTCCGTCTCCCAGGAAGTGCATCTTCATTAGCGACCAATCAAAATCCAATTACAGCCGGTATCTTGGCATATTAGGGCCCTGGCATTAAAATGATACAGCGTGCAGATATATTTCCAATCACTGCAGACTTTAATTACCTTCCTGTACCGTGCAGGGCCGCCGCTCTATAAAGCCAGGAGGAGGAGGGTCGGGGGAGAGGAAGAGGAGGAGAGTAAAAGAAGAAGAACAAGAACAAGAAGAAGAGACTTTGAGGTAGGAGAAAGATTTCGTGGGCGAGAGCGTTGTTGTATTTGTGCGTCTGTTAAGGGGATTATGCCAAACTTGTCTCATTTCGGCGGCGCAGCGGGGGGTATCACAGTTGGATTGTGGGTACTTTCTTGCTCTGGGCCCGTTGTAATTAGAGGGCGGTTGAACGCGGCACCCTGCAGAGCTGCCGGTAAACACACAGATAAGCCACTTAGCCAGACTGACTGCGAGCGGCGGGTTCATCAGTCAGTCGGTAAATAAGCAACACGGACGGACAATTAAGGTTTAATCAGTTTGTAAGTCGGTCAGTCAGTCAGTCAGTCAGTCAGTCAGTCAGTCAAGTAGTTACATCGTCAGTGAAGCCAGGGAGCTAAAAGGTAACGATTTTAGTTAATTAATTAGTCAACAATCTAGACATTCTAAGATAAGACAAATGTTTAAGCTAATAACAAAATAGTTTGATTAGGAATGTGATCAGAAAGGGAGGCACACAAGAAAAGCACAACTTCAGCTCTATTCTAATTAGGGAGATGAATAGATTTGTGTGTTTTTGAGGAAACCTGGCCTTCACCTTCACTCAAATATTTCACTCAACAATAATCCCTCCAATTCTTTCTTGTTTGCCTCGCTAATTAATTTCCATGTCTATCAGTGCGTCGGTTAGCTTAGGGTTGCCGTTTTTGTTTTAATTCCAAAAATGCAGAACCGGTAACAAGGTCAGAGATGTAACCTTCCTCTTCAGGAAGTTTCTCTCTCATCTGTCTAACCTCTACTACAGTTCAACCGCTGTAAGTTATTCTCTGGAGGGATTTTTTGAGATATTTGTGACTGAGATGTGCAGATGCATACAAACTGTTCTGCCTGAATGTGAGCCAGACGATGAGCCGGTGCTTTGCAATACAGATTTGCGACTGCACGTCATCCATTTGTGCTGAATTTACTTCCCCATCTGTCAATGAAATTCACTGTTCAAATCTCGGGAAAAAGTCATTTCCCAACACCAAAGTTTCAATTTGAATATGGAGCTTGGTTTGTGTGTGTGTGTGTGTGTGTGTGTGTTTGTGTGTGTGTGTGCGTGTGTGTCATCTTTTACCAGCTGAATCATTTGCTTTGGCGCACAAATTCACCTCAGCAGCATCAAACGGGACAAACATCAATGTGAGCAAACGGATCTGTCTACCGTCTCCCGTCTCCCGCCTGGTGCTGATTGGTTAATTCCACTTCGCTGTTGAACTGCTGACCCTTAAGAATTCAGCCTGAATGAAACGCTTGAGCTTTCATCTGAATTTCATCTTGTTGCACCAACCAAAACCAACGAACACAGGAACGGTGAATTTACTACCAAAATATTGCCGAGTGACTTGCAGCGTTTATGGAAAACAGCGTGATGGGAACTCGGCTGTGCTCACATCCCATCAGCGCACATCCAGCCTGGATTCCTTCCCCCTGTCACCTTAACATCACTCTGGCTCTGCATAATGACTTTCGGGGGGAAATAAGATCTCCGAGGTAACGGCTTTGCTTTCTTACGTGGGAATGCTGCCATTTTCAGAAATAACCTGCAAACACACACAGGCACACACTCACACACACTCACACACACTCACACACATAGAGAGAGACACATTTTAATGACACGGCTTTAAAAGGTAGGCTGTCAAACCAAACTGCATTCACCGGAATGGATACGTGCGTTTCTCCTCTTTCTTTTTTACTGCACTGCCATCACGCTGATGGTTACATGGCAACATACTTCAGTCAGAGCTGCAGATACCAGGTGGTTAGGAGAGAATGCTGGGGCAGGAGGACGGCTGACCTATGACCTCTGACCTCTGACCTGTTCTTCTCCTCTTCTAATTAGCAGTAGAAATCAGCACTGGCTAGCCTGTAAAATACAAAGAAGATAAAGTTGTGAGTTCTTCCTCCTATGAAGTCTTAGATGAGGAACCCCATCGGTGAATTTTCAATATTCCATGATGACTTATAAAGTAAGATCCAAGCAATGGATTGTACATTTAAAATAATATCTGAGGAATACATAAATGCCTTTATCAAAGTAGAAATGAAATATTCTAAAAATGGCTCCATTAGTCACTGGATGGTATCACAGCACCCCTGTTGGTCTAAACTGCCGGTTGCTCCAGAGACTTTAAAAGAGCCTTCACGTTCCCCTGGGGACTCTTTTGGCCCCAACACCCTGCAGCAGATGGAAGAGAAGCTGGTCTCTGCACTGACACAAGCAGACCGAACCAAATTACTCTCAGAACCAATCACTTCAGTGCTTTTTCCATTGTCCATATAAGGGCCATAATAACCCATATTGTCAATTTCAAAGCAATAATGTTATGTATAGATGTATGTGGGTTTAATTGATTCATAAACTCCCGCCCTTTATGTAGAATGAGACACTAAATATGGCATCAAGTTGTGGCAGAATTGAATGGAATCTAAAAACAAGAGAAATAACTGTTGATACGACTTAAATTAGACATTTTGCTGTGAAATTGTGGGACGATTTGAGCCAAAATTGAGCTAATTGGAGGAGATGTTGTGGCTTGTATGAGAAGCTTACAGACCTAAAGTTTCATAGGTTGCTTTGAAGGAGTCACCCAGACGTATCATCAGCTGGGGTTAGAACCGGCAACCCGTCACGACCCAGCAGCAGGGCCAGGTTTGAGATTTCACTCTCCGGCATACAAATGTGTTCCCTTATCTGTTTGAGCTGGAGGAGATTATTACTACTAAGTCATTATCTGTCCTTTCAGGCTTATACCACCGCAGTCGCTATTACTGCCACCATGGCATTCAGCTGGCGGCGGCGGAGAAGAGACTCATTTACTTCACTTTTATTACATTTCAGATAGAGGCAACTTTATCTCTGCGTCTGTCCATCTGTCTCCACGAGTGCGAGCGTGTGCGTATTGAGCCAGCCGACAGATTACTTTATTATCTGGTAGTTTCATTTTCGATGGGCCACAACTTCATTATCGGTCGATCTGTCTCCCTTTTAACAATTCCCAATTTCTGTCCCCTCAGAGCCTCTCCCTATTTCTCTTTCATAGTCTCGTTCTCTTTTCTCTTTAACAGAAGTGACATTAGTGGGGATTTAATTGTAGATCGCTGGCAGCAGAGTTGAAGAGACGTTAAGAGGTTTGTGGGTGAGAAAAACAAAAAGGCCAAAGAGGAAAGTTAGAAAGAGAGCGAGAGAAAGAAACTACACGACATAAAGAAGGATAAGACAACCAGTTTATCTACTGTATATTTTTGGCTTTATTTGTTCTACCGAAACAAAACAAGCACTGAATGTACAACCTTGCCACAGTTTTATCTCAGTATGTATTTGGTAAGAATACTATTTAGAGATAAAAGAGACAGCAGCAACACACATCGCATAAAATCCATAACTTTCTTTGCAAATGGCTGCCAAGTTTGTCTTTGGTCTAAAGAAAGAGCAGTGATTCATTATGGAGCTGATGTGTGTGAAGGAGGGAGGAGCTGGCCTGATAAAGGATGAGGAGAGGGCTGAGTTATAAACGGGGGGGGCAATCATGATAATTAAGGGAGAAGCTGAGTCATGGGTTGGAAAATATAAGCTGCACTTCCATATGAATTTTTAATATTAGAGATATTTGGAGAAGATTGTGAGATTTCCCCCCGCGTGCTGCGACTCTGAGAACTGGGAAAATTATACATCTATACTATCGCTGCTGTCTTCCTAACAACAAAGATAAAATGTTAATTTCATATATATTATTTCTTAGTGGAGCAAAATCTGTGGAGCAAAGTATAAGTGTACTTATACTAGTACTAGTAAGTATTAATCCACTAGATTGCCGTAAATTATGCAAGGAAATGTGTTAACGATCGTGCCAATTGTCGCAAAAGTAGACAGGATTGTAGAGTTATCGCTAAAACTGGCACAAACAACAACATCACGTTTAAAATCTACTCAAATTTTGCCAAAGACTGATCCTCTTTGTGTTTGAGCATTATTGTAACGTTCTATGTTGATGGGTTTATCAAGTTAACTCTTCCAGAAGTTTGAAAACTCTTATTTGAGTTTCCACTTTTTATATCAGTCTTGCACCTGTCACAAAATCACACTTTCTGAAGCGCCCCATTACATCATTATACTTCCTCTGAAGTGTAATCCTCAGATGTGGCTCAGGCGTATACGCTTGCTTGCTGGGCCTATAGATGTGGCAGCTTCATCATAATCTCTGCAGAGCTTCACTCTGTAGCGTCGGGCTTCAATGCTGCACACCAAGAGGAGATTCTGCAGCATGGTGTAATTGTGTGCTCGCTATATGAAACCTAAATGACTAAAGTAAGAGAAAATAAGATGCGACTCTTCTAGACTTTTGTTTGTGCTGACCGGCGCCGGCGTCTTCATACCTCCACGTCTCCCAGACGGTGTGGTGGGAAATTTGTCTTCATAAAACACATTTTCAGAACACTGACATTTCAATATAGACAGGCTGACTGCAAACTGGGGCTGAACATTATTCATGGAAACACACACACACCCACACACAAATTACACACAAAGTGGTTCCCAATCCTGGTCCTCGAGCTGCACAGCATTCCATATTTTGCATCTGGACCTGCTCTCCCTGCACATGACTGGTAGAGCGAGTAGAGAGATTGAAAATGTGTTTCACTGTTTCACCAAGTGGCCTGAATATATAATGTATTCATACACTGAGCAGGTGAATGCACACAGATCCACATCTCAGAGACAGATAGGCTACCAACAACACAAATGTATGGTAAAATACTCAGCAATAACTTAACTAAACTTAATACTTAGGCTCTTAACTTAACTTAAGCATCACTTTTAATGAGAGATGCAAGGTGAAATAGTCATAAAATCCTGCAAAATCAACATATATGAACCACAAATGAGCACAAATCTGCTGGTATTAGTTGATTGAACTCCGATGGGGCTGAAATTTCTCAGTTCTGCCTTTTAATATAAATGATTAAGGGCCTGCAGGATGATCTGGACACATGAATATTCACCCTGTGAGAGGTCTCAGAGCAGAGAGATCTCAGACATGTTTTCTCTATTAACCCAACATTCCATCTCACCCACACGTCCACACAGAGCGAGGTGAGGGTGACCCGAGCATGCAGATAGATTTGTCTCTGTGAACGCTCTCTGACCCTCCACTCAATGTTTGTTTTCGCTCAGCCGTGGCTTCTCGTTCTGACTCGGTTCTTCTCACTGGTTCTGCTGCTTCGCCCTCATCTATCTTTACGGCCTTTTCTCCCCTCCCCCTCTTCCCGCCCTCTCCTATCTCACGGGAAAGAAACCCCCCAACTGTGTGTATGTGTGTGTGTTTACCAGTGTAGCTCTTAAAATTCTAAACAGCTTAACAGGAAGGGCGATGTTGTGATTGTCTGTGCAGCTTTGTAATGCACAGAAATCTTCCTGCGATGTGTGTTTGTGTACATCTGTGCATATGCTCGTGTGTTTATATCTGTGTGTGTGTGTGTGTGTGTGTGAGCGTTCAGTCTTGCTGACACAGGCAGTAAACAAAAGCAGCAGACATTTCTAGAGCATCTTAGTCAGTGAAAACAAAATGAAAATGCAGATCACCTCCTTTCACAGGAAGTTGCAACTCAACAACAATTACGTTTAAAAAAAAAAAAAAGGAACACCTAAATTAAATTCTCACTGAGACAAAGTAGGTAATTAGTCAAACTGCCCACACGGGGAGATGAATATTTGTTGTGTATTATCACTTTTTGTACTGTAAAAGCAACACATCTGGCCTCCTGACAGCTGGGGGTGGAAAGGCTACGAGCTCCGTCTCCTTCTGTGTTTAAGGACTTAAAGGTAAAGTTAGGAGATGCTGTGCTGTAATCTGCTGCTCGCCTTTGATAAGTGTTGGTAAATAAAATGGAAATGGATGAAAGAACGAGTAACGAATAGCCACAGTTTAATCAACGTACGCAAGCACACACACACACACACTCACACACAAACACACATATGGGCATGCTGTTTGCAGAGTGTTTAAAACCTGCAGTTGCTCAAATTGGAAAAAAAAGGGCCCTGGTCTCAATTTCTTCTTTATTAAGTGGAAGTAGGCGAGGCGTTCAAAGTCGACAAGTAATATCCAGTCACCTAATGAATCGCCAGGACACAGGACAGCTTTGGCGGAAATAATACCATTAGACCTCAGGCCGCGGCAGTGTGAGCTCTTTTTGATAAATTCTATTTAATTATCTTACAATTAACTAGCCCATTAAAAGCCGATTGAACAAGATGGCAGAGAACACTTACTGTATTTCCTCCAATGTAGGAAATGAGGAGCAAATGTGCCTCTCATCTGTCAGGCTGTGTGTGTGTGTGTGAGAGAGACATTAAGTTAGGTTGTGTGTGATCTTAAAGACAGCCAGACGACTAACAGTCTCTCTCTCTCTCTCTCTCTCTCTCTCTCTCTCTCTCTCTCTCTCTCTCTCTCTCTCTCTCTCTCTCTGTGTGTGTGTGTGAGAGCTGTAACTCTAACAGCTCAGATAATGTACAGAAGATGAACAGGGACATTTTCATTATTAAAAGCTAAGTTCTCTTCTCTTTATTCCGACTCATTAAGTATGAATTGTGTTAATATTTCCATTTGTCTTTGTTAATGTCATCTCTGCTCGCTGCCTTCTTCGCTTCCTCCGCCTCGCTGTTCGTCACGGGCTTCCACCCAAGGCGCCACTCGCAGCGAAGCCGCCGCACGCTCCTTTATGCCAGATGCACAGATCGGTTCATGTTATGTCATTGTGACTTGTTTTTAATGGGAGTGTGCGCATCCCATTATGCTGAGCTCACTGTCACACACCTGTCACACACCAGCGCAGGGCTCCTCCAGGCAACAATCATCTAACCTACACGGTGTATTGTCTGATCTGTGTCACGGTGGATGGGACGGTGGCTTTAAGTTCGATCTGATAATGCGACAAGAGCAAAGATACAGCAAATGGATCTCAATTCGCTGTCGGATAGCGGTTCTCAATCTATATACAAGTCCCGTCAGTTGTACTTGAAGTGGCGGCTACCTGTAGATCTCAGCAGGGAATCTGTTATTGTGGAAGATAAGTCTTGTTCAGTGTGAAGTATTGAGTAAGAACACACAGTTTGAGAAGCACAGCTAGAGACCTTCAGATTCCAGAGATGAGCGATTAGTGGGCTGATCGATAGTTAGGAGGTGAAGCCACAGATTTATTGGATTCTCTTTAGCATAATTCATAGAATTCTACACCAGCACTTTAACCTCCAACAGCTGTAGACCAACAAATCCGGCTGTCAGCGCAGGTAACATGACGGGACGCACGCAGGCGAAGGAACCTCCCGGCCCGTCTGCATTCAAAGAGGAGCGATGGCTTGGAAACGGGCCGGATTCTCTGCCCCTCTGCTGGGATTTGAAACACGGCCAACGTCTACGTGATAAAAGAGGGGGAAACTATTAGGATTGAATCCCGGCCAGGTCCTTCCTCTCCCCTCCTCTCCTCTCCTCTCCTCTCCTCTCCTCTCCTCTCCTCTCCTCTCCTCTCCTCTCCTCTCCTCTCTGTGTGTGAGAAGCTGGGACTATGTGTCTGAAGTGAAACTCGACCAACCTGCCAGGGAACAAACAGTATTCTGTCCACCCCCCCCTGTGAGGTCATCATGTTACTCTGCCCTCTTTCATATGTCACATTCAGATCTGTGCCCTTTGTCCGAATGGGATTCAACCTATTTGCATAAAATGCTTGTACACCATAGGGGAATCACATTTACCCCCCAGGCAATATCAGTGGGTAGGAACTAAGAACTCAGGAGAAATGTTATCATCTTCTTATGAGTGACAGGTGTTGTCTGTGGGTGCTGCAGGAGACATTTCCAGGGTTTTGTCTGTTTCACTTGAAGTTAAACAGAACCTGGGAAATGTGTTTCCTTAAATAGAAGATTTAGTCTTTCAAACAGATGGATAACTTCTGTAGCTTGTCGTGAAGTTCAGTACCAGGCCTCTAAAGGTTTGAAATATTTGTTTTGCTGCGTGTAATGCGTGTAGCTGTAGAGGAGGAGGAGATGAAGTAAGCAGCAGCGGCGCCATGAGACAGTTTAAATACAAGATATGAAAGTTAAGCAGATATTAACTTCACACTGCAGCCTCTTCCCTCAAGGGGGCGCAACTCTGTATCCGTCTCTATCTGTCAGAATGAAATCAGTTGGGTTTGACTGCAGACGTTGATCTTTTTCTGTCGGCGGTTGTTTATTTCAGTCCATTGAGAGCCATTTGTTCATTATTTCACACAATGATCTGATGCCGTTTTTAAGCAAACACTGCAAGAAATCAATAACAAATACTTTGCAGGTAAACATCTCCTGGAATCTGGTGTGAATGATGCGACCCCCTTACTAATTAATGGGGGTAATAATCCAGCACCTATACATCGCCGGGGACATTCATTAAAATCACAAGTTCCATTAAAATCAAATCGATATTCCATTGGGATGATTATACGGCAGCCATGCCCCTCATTAACTGCACTCACTCCTTTGCGAGCCATTTTCACTGAAAATAGCCCCGATCGTTAAAAAAAAAAAAAGGTGCAGTTCCGTTTTGAACTAATTCCCATCCAGATTTTATTTCCCAACACCTGAAGGGGCCCGACAAGAATTTACAGTAAACAACGTAATTCTTGTAATGAGTACAGTTTACTGTGTGCGCCTGCATGGTAACAGGAAGCAAAGAGAGAAAAAGAGAGAAAGTGCAAAGGAGGTGCTAATCAGCTGATTAAAAAAAATGTATCACCAGGAAATTGTTTTATTGTTTTGTATTTTATGTCTGAGGGCAAAATAAGAAGAACACATACATATAAACTCAGACACACAACCTGGAGAGGTGACATGAATGATCTGATGATGGATTCAGACGTGTGTTCAAACAGCACAGGGCAAAGAACCAGAGAGTTTGTGTTTACTTCTGTACTTTATGATGTCATATTGTCGTACCAGGGGGCAAAATGTGTGTATGGAGGAGGACAACAAGGTGCTTAGTGGAGATTGGTGTTGTTTATCCTGTTGTTGTTGTTGTTACTCATTTCTTCTTTGTGGCAGTATATTATTAGAGCAAAGTTAGTTTCGCACACACCTCGACACACACACACACACACACACACACACAGAGTGAGAGAGAGAGAGACAGAGTATTTTGTTGGCCTGAAGACACAAACCTCCCTGTCTCTTCTGCACGCGCATGTGTGTGTGTGTTTCTGTCTCTGACTGTGCATATTTGAGTTATGTTGTTGGTTATGGTTGTTTTGTCAATCCTCTGAAACGTCTGCACCTCATGCACTTCCACTTTAGCACGGCAGATTCAAAGGAAGCCTATAAAAAGTGCGTGGGATGCTGCGTTCGTCTCATCTCCACCGTTCTAAAGGGAGGTGAGCAGAGATTAAATCAACAGAGTTCCCATGATAGCGCTCTCTTACACACGCACACACACCGGCTCTCTTACCTGGTGTGCCTCGATCTAATCTTCGCCGGGTCAGGCAGATGTAGACAGAAGTTACGAGAAACAGGGGAGCTCTCTCTCTCTCTCTCTGTGTGTGTGTGTGTGTAGATGGGGATTTCTTCCACGTTAACCACTGCAACATGACTGATTGCAGGCCATAGACACAGACATATACACCCATTTTATAAAACCAATAACCTGCTCCGGGCTGTGCTGCATGCTAAATCTATCAGAGCCTGGGCAGCTGCTGCATAACGTTCTGCAGTCATAACTCGCTGAGGTTTAGGATAATACGCGGTCTTTGTTCTGTAAATTGTTAATATGAAGAATAATGAGGAGTCGCGGTTATATGCAGAAACATTTTAAGAGTTTTGTTTTTGTCAAGCAGGCAGCACACTTTAAATGAAATATGATTTCCATATACAGCAGCCTGTTGTGGGTTATTATAGTGATAACACCAGAGAGGGCATTCTAAGCTGTGATTGTGTGTATGACAGTGATTTAGTTAGGTACCAACATTGCCGGTAAGAACAAAGTGCCCATAATAACACCAGTGTGAGTCCTCCTGGGTATTGTGGCTTTTATGCAACAGTTACCAGAGCGCCGCACTGGTAAAAACAACCCCTCACACACCGGGGAAGCTTATGTGTACATGACAGTAAAAAGCAGGATAAAGCAAGGAAAGATTGTAAACTGGCCCTCGGGTTCCTGCAAGCAACTAATAAAGCACAGCTCGCCGTGTTTTATGGGACTCATCAGTGTGGTTAGAGGAGCTGTTTGACCTGTCAGGCGGCCCGGCTACAACTGCTGCCTGCTGGAGTGTTTGGTGTGTAATAATCAGTGTTGTGTGCAGAGTTTACCTGTGTGTGTTTCTTAAAGTAGACGGGAATGGAGCCCCTGGTGTCCTCAGGAAGCTTCCAAAGGAGAGGAAGAAAAATAGCTGAGCAAGGTTTTCAGTGAAATAGTAATAATTTAGGTTAAAAAGATGGAACAAATTGCACATTTGGTTTAGTTTGCAGTTTATTGATCCCAGTGGGGGATTTGTCCTCTGCGTTTGACCCGTCCTCGCTACCAGCAACAGCAGGGCAGCCGTGGTTTAGCGTCTGGGGACCGAGTCCAGCTTTAGTGCCTTGGTCAAGGACAACGGCAGGAGCAAGAGCATTAACTCAGTGGAGTACCCGCAGGAAACCCATGAAAACAGGGGAGAACACCAACAAGGGGTTTAAAATGCAACTGCATCTGGTGCTGCCCAGTACTCCACCGTATTGTTCAAACATGTAGTGCTGTGCAATCAGAACAAGAACAGATACATAGTCTCATATAGTTTAAATCATCATTGTCTGAGAAAGTCTGTGTCTTAGGTGCTCTTCCGACTCTGATGTCGCTGGTTTTCAGAAGACATTCAGTATAGTTTCATGCATTGAGCTCAGACGACATTCATTTCGGTTAAATTTTCCTTTTGAGTTGCAGCCAAAATTCCATGCTTGAACCAAATTGCAGCTGGCGGAACCTGACAGATCAGGGGAGCCGCTCAGAGACGCAGCCCGACCCCGGCAATTTCCTTATTGGCTCTTGTAGAAGAAGCAGATCTGAACGTAGAAGGGACAAAAATCAACAGCACCAATCTCACATGTTTCTCCGTTTCATCACAGACGAGAGATCTTGGACGTCGGTTTGTAAAGTCTGTGCACCAGAACGACATAAAGACACGAGATCACAGGAAAGATTGCTGTGTAGTTTAATTATTTCCTTATTTCTGGGCCCTGTGATTTACAGTCTATCAGCGTTTCCTGGTGAGCGACACTTTGATGCAGCGTTTCTCTGAGGCTTTGCACTGATGTTGATAAAGTTCACAACACATAAAGGCGTCAAAATTAAATGACTGGAACTTTCCATCCGTGCCTCTGGAGTAAATGAGTGTTTGCTGGAACGGAAATAGCCCAAATCAATATGGCACAGCGCTGATTAGACGGGTTTCTGCATTGTCTGGTGCCCCTTGCTAAAAGGTTAAGTCAGCGATCAGTGTAGATTTTTTTTTGAGAGTTGTCTGCTCCCTCGATGCATCGCCAAAAAAAAATACGCTCCAAGCATTGTAAATAAAATAAAAGCGATTTCTGGGTTGGGGCGAGCGTATCAGCCAGACTTTGCATAAGCGAGAGCAGTTGTGACTCGTTTTTCAATTCATTAGCAGTAAAAAGGTCCCATATCTCAACGCCACAGAGTGCTGTTCTCAGGCAATTTGGACGCTCCTCCTCATGCAGATTTGGAATAAGGCGTTCAACTTTTCAACTTATTTCTTTTTTTTCTGACTTTGCAGGACTTTTTGACTTTTTCTCCTGTGACAGCCGAGAAGGACAAATTGGTTGTGACAGCTCAGACGGCGCCAAAGTGTTTCCTAGCCTGAGTCTGATTTGTTGTAATTCACAGGCAGCGGCAACGGGATTGTGTGTTTGCCTTACGGTGACCGCCTCAAGATCGGAATTTAATGATTGAAACATGAAGGAGAATACTGAGAATACATGGATGTTGGTTGGCATTTGTAGGCCCCTATCTCTCTATTAGTGTGTGTGTGTGTGTGTGTGTGTGTGTGTTGTGTGTGTGTGTGTGTGTGTGTGTGTGTGTGTGTGTGTGTGTGTGTGTGTGTTATGCTCACGGATTTCTGCCCCTGATGACAGACAAAATGGAAATTCAGAGCTGCAAATGTGTGAACTCATCCATGGGTTACCTGAACGCACCGTCAGACCCAATGGGCTCAATGCCAGACATTTTGAATCAGCATGATGGCTCCATTCCGATATTTGGAACGTGCGTCAGCATACATATCACCAGGATCCCAGTACTGTAGCACCTAAATGGAATACAGCCATTTTCATACCTGTACAAGCTGAACTGAACTGAATCAATCAAAGCGATAGGAAGGAGCGTGACATCAGAATGGAGACAAACAAACAAACCCCTCACTATTTACTTGGGTCTTTTGCTACTGAAGCCGACCCAGACATGACAAAACTCTCACGGCGTAAAGGGTGTATCCGCATCTCCGTCTGTGTGTTTGTGTGTTGTTTACTGTCCGTCACACTGTTACTGTTGACCTTTCATCTCTGAATGTCAGCGTGCTACGTTTAAACGTGTTCTTGACTCCGCGGCCGGGAGGGAAAGAGCCTGAGGCAGACGTACGCATCTGTGATCTTTAGGTGACGCTGTGAAGTTCTGCCTACGGTCTGTGTAAGAGAGTACATACGTATGTGGAGGTGTGTTTCTTACTCACAAACACTCTCACCCACACACACACACACACACGGCCTGTGAGAAGCAGAGATATTGGATCAAACAGCCTGATTTGGCCCTCATCAGAGTCCTTATCTTAAGCCAGCCATTTACTCTTAATTAATCCTCCGACTGAAACCTCTACCCTCCCCAGAAACACTACTTGGTTGTTTGGCTTTCATGCTTAAAGCGTTCTAGCCGGCTCAGATGGCAAAGTTACAGCAAAATCCCCAAATCTGCTTATACGCTTATGAACATATCTAACACATATGGAAAGTGTACATTTCTGCTTTGTTTTCATACGACATCACCGACTGAGGGATTTACTTCTGTCCATTCTCTGAGCTTGAACCAACAAGCTGCTCAGCCCCCCGACACACACACACTTTCATTGTTGTGCCGTGATCAAATATGTTTATTGCTTTCATTCCTGATTTTCACATTGACATCGTCCTTTGTAATCTGGCTTTGTTTCTGTACTTCAGTCCTCATCAGACAATCCTTGTTTTTTGCGACGCTTTCATGTCGCCCTGGCCGACTTCGGCACTGGTGGCCGTTAATGAAAAGCCCCTACTGGAACAAAACGTTATTAAACATCGACTATCAAACAGCTTCAAACGCAAACAGCTGCGCCTTGTGATTCCCTGATGTTGTCGCTAAACTGTGTAAGTGATCGGCCACACTCACGCTGAGGCTCTTTGGGGTTACACACTCTGAACCTAGTTTCTGCCCCTCTCTCTCTCTCTCTCTCACACACACACACACGCTCAGAGTGAAAGCTAATGTGAAGTGACAATGTAATGATTTCTGAGTGTTCCCATGCTTCTGGACTTTTCTATACGTTCTCCCAAAGACAGACGGGCTGCAGATCTGTCAGTCCGAACGGATGACAAACGCACTCGCCCTGTTAAAAATCTGAGCGGAAAGTAAAAAAGCGAGGAGACGTGAAACAGTATATGACAGACAGACGGAGGAATGAGGCTTATTTCATGGTGCTCACACCCGAATGCATCATACGGGGAGACAAAGATGATGTGTGGCCCCCCAACAGCAGCCAAGCCCACGTTCAAGTGTGCAACAGGGGGAATCAGGGCGTGGACGCGTTTCCTCTCGTCTCACTCGGCTAGGATTTATCTCCTCTCTCCCTTTTTTTATTGCCTTGAAAAAGGGGGAATGAATTGCTTCGGAAAATTGCTCGAGAGGTATTCAACCAATCCCTTTACGTCTGTTTGCAGTTTGCGCGACTCCGGAGCCGCATCCGCTCCACGAGAAAAAGGTTACAAGTTCTGTCAGATCAAAAAAATGAAACACTAAACAACAATGTCAACAGCGAACGGGTAAATGAAGAGCATCTTGCCGACAGATGGTAGGAAATGTCGTCGTTACATCTGTGGAATACTAATACCATCAGCGATCTGATATGTTAAATACTAAACAAGGTTGATTCATTGAGCGGCAGAGAGAAACTATTCAATGGAAACAAACGCTTCCATCCTTGATGTCATTCAGCGTCTCACACACTCACACACACACACACACACACACACACACTGTGTATGCAGCCCCTTTTTGTAAATAAAGGACGATGACTGATGGATGCTGGAGAATCTTTGTAGTAGCAGATGTTTGGTTAAGGAGAATGTGTCGTCAATGTGGGCCTCTTGTATCAGACTGAAGCTTTAAATGGATTACAAAAATGTGTTCCCTAGTATAACACGCACAAAGTCGTGTAGAGTTCAACACAAAAGACAACAACTAAGGATTTCACCAGGTTGATTAGTCAGTTTCGGTTTTCTTGTTTTGTTTGAGCGTTATGACAAACCAGTTGCTGTAATACACGAAGAGGAGGAGGAGGGTGACTTGCTTGAGGAAGATCAAAGCTCGACCTGAAATTTTGCTTTTTAAATTATGAATTGTGTTTTCGGGCTACGACAGCTTTTCTCTTTGGCTTTTTAAACATGTTGCAATTTCTTAACAATGCCGATTACTATTGGCTTTTACCTTCAAAACAAATGGTTATTGAAGACCGATAGATTGATGGATTGGATTGATCGATGTGTGAATGTTTTAGGATGGAGAACGTCTCATGTGATAAATATCTGGATCCTCTGTAGTTCTAAGATGGCAGCTGTGAGGGATCTAAGCTAATGTTCTTGATATGTTTGATATTCCCCAGGGATTCATTTTGTTTCTGCGTGATGACAGACTCCCTCTCTCACTCTCTCACTCTCCCTCTCTATGTGTGTGTTTATGCCTCCCACAGGGCAGTCAGAAGTCATACTAACTAGCGGTGTCACGGGGTGAATTTGTCTACTCCAGTGGTTCTTAAAACTTTGTCGGCTGTGAGCCTCACGAAGCACAATTAGTCTCTCACCACTGGGAGCCGGTTTAATTGACCCACGAAAGGTCCGTGACCCACTTCGGGGTCTTGATCCATTGTTTCAGAAACGCTGATACGCAGGGTGTGTATGTAAAGGTTTAAATTTAGTTCTCTGGCGCTGGGAGTCGGTCTAATGAAAACATTCCTCTGCCATTTTGTGACCCTGCAGAAACAGACTCGCCTCTTATTTTAGGGCCCTGACCCTAAAGAAATGTAGACGGTGTTTTGTCAAAGTCTGAATCAGGCGGACAGAAAGTGGGCCATGGGAAGATTCAAACAGGCCTCCAAATTATTCTCATGAAAATGATGTCAGAACTCGTTGGCGTTGCGATGTAGCGGGACCCCGGGGTCGCCGGCTTAAATGCACACTAAGGTTTTCCAGATGATCTCAGATGTGAGGCAGCGTCCCTCAGTGAGCTCCGGGTGGAAATCAATTCATTTGATCATCCTCATTGTCCTCAAGGGGAACTCCTAACAGTCAGGAGTTAAAGAAAACATCGATACCTTCATAAAAGCACACGTGGAAACATTGGATTCGGCATTCCCACTTATCCACGTCCATATTTGCAATCACAGCGATTCTCTGTCTTTCCTAGTGAGATTTCAGAAGGAGCGTCTCTGCCAATGTTCACCACTTTACTGACAGGACAGTGGTAGTGGAGACAGCAGTTGTATTGATAGACCTGTGTTTAGGAGTGTGTGTGTGTGTGTGTGTGTGTGTGTGTGTGTGTGTGTGTGTGTGTGTGTGTGTGTGTGTGTGTGTGTTTGGCAGCAGTGTTTTGGATCGATTACGAAACTGCGAGAACCTGTAACTGAATTAAATATATATACTGTACAGTGTGGAAGTGTGAGGATCCACCTACTGCACTCTGGGGTCATTACCGTATTCCTGGAGCTGCCTCAGGGCTCCGCTAGGAAGTCCGCCCAGCTCAGTCATTGGCAGCATCCGTCGCCCGAGGAGATTTGTTGTTGGTTTATTTCGCTCACACACACACACACACACACACACACACACACACACACACACACACACACACACACACACACACACGCACACACACACATACCGCAGTGACAAACGCCGCTGACCGAGCATGTGAGGCAAACGGCAGGATGACTGTTATTAACGCGGGGAGAGATCTGCTGACTGAATGGCTGCAGTTTTAGACTTTAGTTTGTTTGACTACACCTGCATGGATGTTCCCCGTATTCAGTTCAAATAACAGGGTTCATTCTTATTGGTGCCATTTAGTCCATTCATTTGTTATTTCCTTTGTTCTTTCCATCAACACACCGCAGGAAACACACTTCAGGCAGAGTGTGATGCAAAGTCGGCTCCTCTTTGCTCTGTTTTTACTTTAACAAGTTTCTTATTAGCACAACTTCATTCCGATGGAGTTAATTGGACGAATTCTCTAATACAAAGGTGTTTGTGTGTGTGTGTGTGTGAGTGTGTGCCCGTGTGTGTGAGGAGGTGATAGTGCTATATGTTACTATTCCTATAGGAGCGTTTGTGTTCTTCCATTGTTCCATTCTGAGAGGTGAGGCACTGAGACACATGTGGAGTCAATTACCACTCTGTGTGTGTGTGTGATCTGTGTGTCACCTGGCACTTTGATTGGTTGATGTGTGAACGCATCAGGCCTCTTTTTGGCTAATGGTAGTTGACGTTTCAGAGAGGAAATGCTGAGAAAAGGACAAACGGTTTCTGTCATCAGGAGATTTAAGTCAAATCACACATTGGACACTGAATGAAGAGAATGTCCGTCCCCTCCGTGTACCTCCCACCGTCTCCTCCGTGTCCCTCCCATGGTCCCCTCCGTGTAACTCCCACCGTCTCCTCCGTGTCCCTCCCATGGTCTCCTCCGTGTCCCTCCCACCGTCTCCTTATCCCCTTTAGAGTAATTTCAGCAGTCTATTTTCTCCATTTCTCTTCCCTCCCTCACCTTCACCCTCCTCTGCCTCCTCGCAGATGGCCTCTCCCCTCAGAAACATGATCTTCCTCAACTTTCCTTGCCTCCCCTCTTCTTCTTTGTCCTCGTCTCCGCCTGCCTGCTTCCCCACCAGACCTTGGACACCGGTGCCAGGGACGTATTTAAAAAAAAGAAAAAAAAGAAAAGAAAGGAAAAAAGGGAAACTGAGGATTTTCCACAAAGCTTCAATCTTTTGGTCTTTTTTTTTGCAGAGCGGCACCATGTGAACACTGCCAAACCAGGCTTTATAATGGCTCAGAACGTCCAGAGGAAGAGGAGGGAGGGGGGGGGGGGGGGGGGGGGGGAGAGGGAGGGAGGGAAGTGTAATCGGAAGAAGAGAGAGAACGTAAAATAAGCAGTTGGCAACGAATGAGTGAGGAAGATCTGCATGAGAGGGAAAAACGTCTCTGTTTCTGGTTTGGTTTGATGTGAATCTTGTTGTCGTCTGTTACTCTGTGTGTTTTCTTTAAACAGCAATTACGCCGGCGATCAGTGTCAGAGAGGGAGAGAGAGAGAAGAGAGGGAGAGGAGGGAGGTGAAGAGGAGAAATGAGGTAACAGGGATGAACAGGGTTAAGAGGAGGGAGAGGCAGCGGGATCGGAGCGAGGAAATCTCCCATTTCCTCCACCTCAGGCTGACCCAGCTCAGCTCCAAACCGGTGCCACGTGGACGCTGTGTGTGTGTGTGTGTGTGTGTGTGTGTGTGTGTGTGTGTGTGTGTGTCGGTGTGTGAGAGAGAGAGAGAGCTACATTCATATTGTGTGAGCGTTCAGTGTGTTTGTGTGTGTGTGTGTGTGTGTGTGTGTGTGTGTGTGTGCGTGTGTGTGCTTGTTTATAGTGCATGTCTGGATGATACTGGTTTACAGCGTACAAAGCACAGCAGTATTTGTGTGTCTGTGTTTGTGTGTCTGTGTTTGTGTGCAGGTTTATTGAGTGTGTTTTTGTCTGGATTTATGACTGCACCGTCTCTAAGTGCATTTTTGCGGTTTTCTAAGTCAGTTCGGACGATAACCGTGTGTGTGTGTGTGTGTGTGAGAGAGAGAGAGAGACAGAGAGAGACACTGCATCATTTGCTTACATTTATTTGTAATCTGAGCAAGGTGGAGGGTGCTGTTAAATCTCTCTCTCTCTCTCTCTCTCTCTCTCTCTCTCTCTCTCTCTCTCTCTCTCTCTCTCTAACTGTGTGTGTGTGTCTGTTGGTGCACTCAGTATATACAGAGAGAACTTAGATGAATGTAAATGTCATTTTGGAGGTCGTTGGTCTCAGAGACGAACTAAAGAGCTTCATGTTTGATGAAGACTCAGTATCTTCTTCTATCTAAGGTGAGTTAGTGTGCGGATCTTCCAGCCGTCTTCATTTAGTCCATTTTACGTCCATTAACGATTCCAACGCTGTGTGTCAACAGACCTGAAAGTGGAGAGCAACACCACAGAGGAGAACACAAAGCAAAGTGTTTACTCTTTTACACACACAATCTTATCTAGCATCACAAACTGTCCTGCTGTTAATCCCCTCTTACTGATATTTAACATAGATTAACATGTTATAATAAAGGATTTAACTTCCACTTCTATCCCTCTCAGCACTTTTATCCCTTTACATTGTTTGTTTTATAACAAATTAAACTGAATAGATGCAAACAGAACTAAAGTCTGCCCAGTTTTCGTACTTGATAAAAGTATAAAATCCTTTTTGTTTTGGTCTAATTATGCATAATCTTAAATCACGACTGGCTGAAAACATTTCTCCATCTTGGTCACTTAAACCTGCAGCGTTCCAATTATGAGCTTTATTTTCATCCGAACAAAGCAAAGTGAATCTGTTCTCTCCTATGGTCGACTCTGCGTCTTTTGCATCACAGGAATCTGACTTTAAAATGGACTAATTTAGTATAATTCATGTCTTTTCCTCTCTTATTATCTCTCTATTCATCCCCTCGCATCATCTTTGAATAAATTTGACGTAAAGTTGTAAATAAAACCCAATTCACTTCTCTTCCTCTCGCTCCACGTCTCTCCACATAATTAAATATATCAAGTTTGCTCCCTACTGCACTCTCTCTCTCTCTCTCTCTCTCTCTCTCTCTCTCTCTCTCTCTCTCCTTCTCTCTCTCTCCACCAGACCATCAAACAAATCACTGGCTGATTATCAAAGCAGAGGTAAGTTCATACATTATGTATAAAGCCTTGAAACATCAGCGGCGTCTTATACAGTCACAAGTTCTTGAGAAAATTAGCCCTTAAACTGAGAGGGGGGCTTTGGTAAGAGCACAAAGTTAATACGCAGAGGGAGAATAATAATTCATGCCGGGGCGGAAGAAAAGAAGTCAAATCTAAAAGTCAAATTTGAGGGCAGCAAATGTGGCAGATTAGGCGGATAACCTCCCGGCGAAGTGATTGCTCTCACTTTGACGAACAAAAGACTGCATCAGGCTGGCGCTGGCTGTGGGTGTGTCATGAATATTGCCGGCAGAATGTGCCGGTGTAACAAAAAGCATTAGTGTCCATCACTGTCATATCTCGCCATTGGTAGCCCACGAGCATCCTCAGGCTTTATACCTGCAGTAAAAGCCGGGAGGATAGTATACAAATCAAACTGTCCCTAATGCACACTAATACAAGGCGGAGGCATCGTGGGCCTGCAGCCGACGCGCTCCAGATTGCAGCTGCATCAACATTTGTCTCACCTGTGTGTGTTTATGATCCCCCCCGGCTGAATTATGGCAAACGTGTGGGTGTTACAGCACAGTCTCGCTGCATTTCTCCCTCTATCTCTGCGATTCGGATGCATTTTAACCCTCCGCCTCTCTGCCTGTGCGTGACCACACACTTTAAGTTGGTTTTCCATGCTGTTCCGCTCAGTGAATCTAGATTTATCCACAGCTATACTTTCTTACGCTCCCTACCTCCCTCCCTCTCCCTCCCTCCCTCCCTCTCTCTTTACCGGTGTCATTCTGTTCCATTTACAGCCAGTCAGACAGCCAGTCTGTCACCTTGCTGCCTGGCTGTTTACAGCGTTTACAGGCGGGGAAAGGTGGGACGGGGGTGAAATGGAGCAGAAGTCGGGCCTGGTGATGGCTGATGAGGCTGGTAAAAGTGAACGAGGCAGAAAAGAAAGCCTGTCCTTAAGAGAGAGAGAGAGAGAGAGAATTGGACGAGCGAGAAAGTCACCTTTAAAGGCACGGCTGGCGTGTGTTCCCTCGTCTCAAACATGGGGAATCTCCTCTCCAAAATCAGCATATTATTCACAATTGAATGGTCACATGTCGGCTTGATTGCTGTAAATTTACAAAACCAAAGCCAGCTGGTGATGTCGCCTCTACAGTAGCGCTTTTGTTCCGTGCAGCTTCTCAAAATAAGACATTTCCCATAAATCCGCCCCCTCCGCCTCTCGTCTTGGCCACTTCATCTGAAATGATTGTCGTTCTGCTATTTTAAGGCATTCCTAATGTAAAACACAGAGCGGTGGAGGCTGCCAGTGTTGTGGTGATGAATTAGTGTCAAAATGAATGAAGTGGTGCTGAAATATGGCGGTAATAACAGCAACACACACAACATGCAGCCAGACTCACCTGTGTGTTCAGCTATGTAACATTGATGTCAGCAAAAATCCTTTACACACACACACACACACACACACAGAGAACCCGAATTGTATAGAACCTTTGTGCAGTTGGTCTCAGTTTTCAGGCTTCTTGGTTGGCAATGTCGTCATAACCTTCCAAATGTGTCGTTTGGTGCTGATATCAGTCACTTTTTTGTGGCTAAGTAGCAAACTGGCACAGATTGAAATGGCTCCAATTGCTGTTATTTCAGAGAATCACCGTAGATTCCAGGAAATGTGTTTGTTTCTTTTACTTTCCAGGCTTTTTTTTTTGCTTAGAATTGATGCTGCAAACTTTACAAAGTTGTGATAATGCTCCACTACAGTCAGTCACACAGGCCAGGAGAGCAGTGCTGCATTTACTCAGGGATGGAAATGGACTTTGGTTGCGCTGATGGAAATAAACACACACACACACCCACACACACACTAAAGGATTGACACAAAATGATATATTTCCTTCTAGTTCTGATCTGATGCGTACTGAATGCTCGTCTGCTCTCACACTCACACGCTGACCTACATCTCCCGGAGCGGTGAGGAAATCTTCCAGGGATTATTTGTAACGTTCCGACCCTGTAATGATGTCACATAATTCACTTGGAGGCCTCCCGCAGCAGCTTCTCTCCACGCCACTTCAAATACGTCCTACACTTCTGTATTTACTAGCCAAAGTAGCCATCATCAGTATAATTTTCTCATTTCGTTCCTTAATCGCATCAATGCATCCGGGCTTTCTTTAAAGTATCACACACACACACACACACACACACACACGCAGACGCACAGTGTTGAACCCAAACTCACCTTGGATCCGCTTGAGAATAATAGCACCATTATAATCTCAACCAGCTGAGCTCTCTGCTCTCTTTTATCTTCTTGCCTTTTTGTCTTCGCCTCCCTCTCTCTCTCTCTCCCCCTCCTCTCTCTCCTTCCCTCTCTCATGTCTCTCACGTCGCTCCTCAGCTTCCTCCCTCATCCTCTCCTCTCCTCTCATCAGCTCGTTCCTTCGAGGCAAAACAATCAGACAGACGACATTCATCACAAAGAGTTAGAAAGACAGGAAAAAAAAACTGCCATCAATTATCTCAAAGTATCTGCTTATCATCAACAAACAAACAAACAAAGCTGTAGACATTAGCGCCGTGCTCAACCTGCACTGTGTGTGTGTGTGTTTGTGTGTGTGTGTGTGTGTGTTGAGTCTCTGTTTTATCGTCTATATTGGCTATATTTCGTCCTAATCTCTTCTCTAAAGCGTGTGTAAGAATGGGATTAGCATTTCTTCCTTAATCTGTCTTTAATGTTGTCAACTCTTCCCACAGAATATCCTAGATTACAGTCCGGGAGGGGGCGGAGCTCTGAACTCTCTCATACTTGAATCCTATTATTCCCTTAAGTTCTTTAAGTTATTATCTCTCTCCGCTCAGTCGGCTAAGTCGTCTGTTGTGCGTTCTCCTCTTGTAGCGGCGCAGCTCCTCCCGCGCTTTAGCCGGAGTTATTCGCGCACACACGCGGGTAGCTTTTCGGCGAGGGCGTATCGGGGTCACGGTGACATCGGCGTGTTCACTATGTACGATTACCAACAACAAAAAGGCCCCGACTGACTGAAATCACCCTGGGATGAGCCATCGGGCCTGGTTTGCTCTCAGTCAGCGCAGGAAGGGTTTATTTATTTATTTGTTTATGTCTCTGCCTGGGCGACTGTGGCCATTCCGAGGTCTTTGGAATAAATAACAGATATGTACAGTAGGACGGTGATTCCCTCGCTGGTCTGACACCGACGCCACAACTTAAGCAGCGGGGCATGAAATTACCTACTTTATCATATCCCGCTGGATAATTGTTTTCGTGATGGCTTTCACTGCGTTTGCGAAAAAGGCCAAAGTGGTATGAGTGTGTGTGTGTCAGTGTGCGTGCGTGTGTTTGGGGGTAGTGTGGCGGAGGATTTGTAGAATGTAGCAACAGCTGCAGGTTTTTTAATGTATTATTTTTAGGTCAGTGTCGCCTTTCTGGCCCGTTATCTTAATCTGGGGGTCTTAGCACTGCTTAGTTTGTTATTTTTTGTTGGGCAGCATGTGTGTGCGTGTGTCGGTGAAAAAGGATAAGTGGCCCTGTGTGTGAGTGTGTGTGTGTGTATGTGTGTGTTTCAGTAACAGAGGTAGCAACACCTGCGCTGGCTGGCAGCCCAGAGTGGTTGTGATGGTTTCTGTGTTGTGGCGCTGCAGGATTGAGGCCAGGTGTGACTCTTAATTAGACACATGGACAGAAGACTTCAGCCTCTTTAGCAGGGCGATCGGCCTCCAGTCGGCCCACACACACACACACCACACATGTGGATTGGAATCGAATGCAAGTTTGGCCGCAGGATGTGGTATCACTGTCGCACCTAATGTCACAGAATACATCTTATTTACCTTTGTTTCCATGCTTATGAATCAATAAATCTCTCTTATTCTCACTGTGAGGTATAAACACAGACTGATGTGAGTCCAGCCGGGAACAACAGAAGCACTGTGCACTCATACACACATACACACATACATACACACATACATCCAGCTGTAAATACACTCTTGAATGACAGCAAATTGATTTTTCTTCCCACAAAAACCTTCTGAAGGGTTTTAATCACTTCCTGTTTTATTGGTCCCCGTCTGTGTTTAAAGCTTTATCTCAACACAATCCAGATATGACTCTCTTTATCTCTGTTGGGTTTTTTATAGCCTGGTTGTAAACAGCCTCAGGTGATTGATGTGTTTTTTTAGATGAAATCTATGTGGAATAATGTAGCAGCCATTGTTTGTGTACGTTACAAAGAGTCAGAGCTCAGACGGTTCGACTTCCTGCATGGTGACAGGGATCCTCACGCCTGTGTGAGCGACATGGGAGCTTTCAAAACCAGATGTAGATGTTGTCATAAATGCTTTTATGATCTGGACACACTGCTGATAGACGTTACTCCTGCATGTGGAGTTTTATGACCAAATTGATAATCTGGTTCTTCCTAATTTTAAGAAACTGTCCAGACGCACGGAAGCAAACGCAACCGCTGGAGTCTTTTAATTCCACTCGTAAAAATGCAGAACAAACCATAATATTTTACGCCGCATTTTACTGATCCCAATCCAAAGCTAATATTCTGCAAGTATCATCTCTATTTATAGTCGAGATTAATCGCTTTAATTGGCGTTTCTTATGAGTTTCGCAATCTCGGCGGCTGCAGATGCCAGATTAAAGCCGTTTATTTGTCCTGTGTGTTAGCGAGACAGCTGTGGACAGGAAAATTACTCTGTACACCAGGGAGGAGGAGGGGTCAAAGGTCAGGAGAAGCTCTGGACCTTAGCGACCTCGCCAAAAATACAACAATTACATGTAATCGGTTTAAGCAGTTTGTCCGTCAATAGGGGAATCGATGGCCTGACTGATTGGCGCAGCGTTTGTGTCGCTTACGTACAATCTGCTGTCAGTCCAACCAGGAGGCGCTGTGTGTAGCTGCGACAGACGAGCACCACGCTAATGAAGCGCACAAACTCCCACAAGTGCTGATGTGTGGCAGAAAAACGAGGCGATGGGTGCATCCTGCTGAGTCCTGCAAAAAAACACAAGAGACGGTTTCTTCCACTAGTAATGGACAAAATGACGGAGACATTCCACGAACACAAAGCCATAAATGCAGCTTTGTTGTGTTTTATAGCGTTTGGTTTGAGTTTAGACTGTAAGAGGTTTTGGTTTTTAAGAACTGTAAGCTTGTATTTCTGGCAGTTTTCTAGCTCAATTTTCTCCTTGCTTATGATATTGTGTCATATTCTCTTGCTTGATCTCATCTGGCCCTGGTTGCAGCAGGTGATGCACCAGGAATTCATCTACCTGATCTCTCTGCACCTCTAGTTACTGCCTATCCCATATGCACCTTTAGAATCTGCTCACTTATTAAAATCATAACTTAAGATCATAAAGACTCTAAGTATTCACCTCACCTCAGCTCAAATCTATAATCTATGTTGTTGTTCATACATCATGTTTATAGACCCTCTGTACGCTGTGGTACACAGGCCTGGTTGGATCAGGCGGCTGTATGGGCTTATGAGGGGTTTCTTTTATTTTGTCCACCCCCCATATGTTCCCATTGTGTTGTAGCCACTGTGGGACAAGCGAGGTCTGTAACCTGTGTCAGAGTTACCCAAGGGTGCTAATAAATACACATCCCTCTCTTCTCTCTTCTAGTAATAAATAGACTTGGGAGATAAGACAACCAAGCTTTCCTCCCCTTCTCATCTTCCTCCTCCTCCTCCTCCTCCTCCTCCTCCTCTAGTGATGGAGATGGGAGAGTAAAGTGATTAGATTTTATTATTTTCTCAAGACTCCACGCGCTTGGTGGTTGATTAAATTAAGGCGTGTAGTGACTTGTCTGAACACAGAAGGGGTCAAAACGGAAGAGAGCGTAGCGGCTCTGGGGGAATGGAGGCAGGATGAATGCAATATGATAGATAATATGGGTTTTGTGATGAGTGGGCGAAATAACTGAGATAAAAAATATTGTTTCTTGTGCCGTCTTGGGAATCTGTGTTTTGTAGCGTTAGTGTATGGAGTGAGATAGATCGCCCCATGGTGCAGCTGTGGAGCGAGCATTTACACTACATATTATCCTGTTCAACATGGGAAACTTTACAGATTTGACTTTTTGCTGTCCTGCAAAGGGAGATAAAGCCTAAATAATTTAAAAATTCAATTTGTTTCCAACGTTGCTGCTTTTTTTGGTTTCTTATTTATTTATAATTGTATTGGTTTCCTGTTTTCCCAGACTGTTAAATACTTACTTTCAACATGTCACTGAAAATTCCACCGGTTTGTGTGAGAAATCTGTTAGAAATAAAATCAGCAATTCAAACGTGACGCCACAAACGCTTCCTGGCTTGTGAGACGGAAAAGCAGTATTGATTATTCTGTCAGAGAAGACTTACTGCGTGTTAAGTATGAACCCCGGTAACCTTTGCCACAACCACATGAAAGTGTAATTACATGATTACTTTGTAGACACGGAATTAAGAATTGCTTTTGTTATTTCCTGCCAGACTCATTTGTGAAGCAAAGAATAAACAGCCAAGGTTTCAGATGAAGGTAAAATATTGAATTAGATATTAAAATCTGAATTGTTTTGCTTGGCAGTAACATTGTTCTTCTCTACAAAAGGTCAACTTTTCACAAATTAGAAAAAGTGATGTTTTTGTGAATTTGCAGCC
This sequence comes from Genypterus blacodes, assembly GCF_046128005.1. Lineage (NCBI taxonomy): Eukaryota > Metazoa > Chordata > Actinopteri > Ophidiiformes > Ophidiidae > Genypterus > Genypterus blacodes. The sequence goes on along the minus strand of NW_027466909.1, from coordinate 1,512,013 downwards.
TTATTTTAACATTGGTTAATGCATTGTTGATTGTGGTGCACAATGGCACACACACACACACACACACACACACACACACACACACACATTTCCGTACCAATAAAATAACACAACATAGCGATTTGGGATGTGAGCTGTTTTTATTTTCTAGCTACAACCATGGAGAAGGTAACTTTTTGTCAATATCTGCATGCATTGGAATTGATGTTGTGCCCTCTGGCAAATGTAATATCATTTTCATTTTGTACGGCAGAACTCCCTCATGCAGAGGTTGTGCCAAGGATGTGATCCTCATCGTATTTCACTCAATACTAGCAGAGTGTAGACATACTGCATGTGAGTCATAATCTGGCATCTTCTTCAGGATATATATCATATAGAGCTCCTCTGACTCTATCTTGGGAAAAAGTCGTTTTTTTTTTACACCTGGACTAAGACTTATTAAGACATTCTCCTGTCATGTGAGGGTCCAGATGTAGTGAGGCTGTTCTCTCCCTGGGACCAAGGCTCCTTTAAATATACCACTATCATGCCTTGTGGGAGTATAAATGTAAATGTCATACCTCAGCCAGAGAGCCGGGTGCTGATTATACAGCGTACCAGCACCAAAAGCAGGCAGGTGAACACTTTTGAAAAATCAATTTACTGCTTAGTCTGGTGGAAATTGCTCTAAAAATACAGCAGCTGCTAACCTCTGAACAAAAGTTTCCCAGTTTCATTTCACATTCAAACCAAACTCAGTGCCAAATGTGTGGAAACATCATAAAAGGATGCCTGGAACTCTTTTGCTTACTTATTAGATGCAGCGATTGTGTTTTACTTCAAATAGTAGAATCTCTCATTTTAGAAGCTGTGTTACTATTGGTTACCTACTATTTGTTCCTATTTTGGAATTGAGCAATAACACAATTACCCTCAGTGTCGGCAATCCATCAAAGTCACAGACGTGTAATGATCATCGGAACATGTCATGTGCAGAATGACATTAACCCTTTGAGGAATCAGCAGCAGTGTTTAAAACTGTTCCATACTTGCACGTCATTCAAAGAGGAGCTCATTGTGAATTCATGTCTTTGTTTAGAAGAGATCAGAGTCATTGTGGGTCCAAGGCCTTCTGGTATTTGTTTTTACTTCACTCTGCTGCCAAACTCTAACCTGGCAGGATAACTTGTGGCAAACAACACAATCCCACCCACTCCCACACAAATGGCACCACAACCCACATGAACACATCAACAACACTTACCACATGAAATGATGGTCGACCAGCTGTCACCTCTCAAGTCAATGTTTTTCCACTCATTGGTTTTGTTTTGTCCGTGATCTGGTCAAGAAATGAAAGGCCATAGTTTGATCTGTGTTGGACCTTCACAGTCCCCAGAGGATGAATCCCACGGTTTTTGGTTAACCTTTCCACTAGTGCTGTGATTCTGTCAAACATTTCCAACAGCACATTGGAGCTATCTGTATCTGTGATGAGTCCATTCATACATGCATGCTCCTCAGAGTATAAACCCTTTCTCCATTTTGCTAACTTTACCCTCCTGGCAGCCTCAGTAGAGTTACATCCTCTTTGAGGCAGAATGGAATGACATTTGCTCAGTGCATTAACACTCCCAAAGTGTTAATACCTTCCAATTGTGACGACCCCGTGACCTTTGAGGCATATGTCGCTCTCGGGATAAACTTTAACGGTTTTACGGTTCCACAAATAGAAAAACTGTCAAATCTTTTGTCCTATAACATTTAATCTTGATAGAATAATTGTGCTTTTATGAGGCTGTGACTTCAGGTTGTTTGAGCGAAGTAAATGACCATAAAGGGACATTTCCCTACTTTCCTACTGCGGAACGGAAATGACTCACTCGCCACGGCTGTGTCACTCCTGAAGCCCTGCCTCCTACTGGCTACCAGTCTGTGCTTACGTTTGTGTGTGTGTGTGTGTGTGTGTGTGTGTGTGTGTGTGTGTGTGTGTGTGCGTGCGCGTGATGTGCACTGGTTGGGTTTTGGATTACTTCCAGCTCTACCTCAGGGTCCTGCTGTTTTCATACCACAGCCCTGACTGTCTACCACAACACACACATGTGCACCGAAAGACAACACACACGCACACGTATGGACACACACACACACTTTCCCCAACCTCAGTAGATTTTTTGGGGGTTGGAAACTCCAGGCAGTTATGAGGGGAGTAGCCTAGAATTAAAGTGAATTAAAGACTGCTTTTTTTCTTCTTCTTGTCATTTATTCATTGCTTTTCTCTCCTTTGCTCCTGGGCACAACCGCTGCATTCTGGCAAAATGAAGAAATGCTCCAGGGCCCCTGACTATGTGTGTGTGCATTTGGTTGTATGCATGTGTTATTCCTTTTGTTTGCATGTGTTTGCGCGTGTGTGTGTGTGTGTCTTTGTGTACCAGTAGCTATTGGTATCATCTCCACAGAATGGATGAGTTGTGCAGCGCTATCATTCAAAGGCAAAACACCGCAAAAATAATCTTTAAAGGACTTGCGTAACACTTTTCACTCTGTTCTTCCTCATCTCTCTCTCTCTCTCTCTCTCTCTCTCTCTCTCTTCTGTTACTGTATGGAAAACTTGTTTAATCTCAGGATTACTGGGGCATATGTGGGGGGAGGGGAGATGTTGAATAGTATTTGCGGATATTGGTTGCATCAAATCTTGTAAACTGAAATTATATTCTGCGTTTGTGTTTGTAAGACTGCAGCATCAGTCAGCCGACAGCCACAGTGGGCAGTCAGTAACATTGTGCTTAGAGCTTGGGCGATGCTCTCTGGAGCGAGGCTGAGTGCTGAGAGGCCGTCTCTCTACAGCTTTTTACTAAAGTTGAAAACATCCCACTTTTTGCATCCTGACGATCAATCTCGGCCTCCGCCAATTGATTCAAGTCTTCCACGGATGGAGAGATTCCAAGACAGCTTATTGTTTAGTGTTGCGAGAGAGGGGAGAGAGATACAGTGGATGGAGAAAGAGAGAGATGAGGATATTGCTTGTTTTCTGCCAACACTTACTGCATTAGGGAGCAAACACCCTCTGCACCCTACAGCAAGGAGCATTAAGAACATAGATTATCACTTGAAGGCGATACGAAACGACAAACACGGGAATTAAAATGAAAGCTGTACAAACATAAAGCACAATGAAGCATATTAAGTAAATTATTTAAAGCAAAGAAAGCTTTAAATTCTCATTGTGGCCGTGACCTCGAGGCGAGTCAGTCACTTACAACGGGAGACGGCTTTCAAAGTCTTTAAAGAATCCGGATCATGTTTTATTCAGCCGGAAATGCATTTGTATGCTTTCTATACGACGCCCCTGATCGATCCTTTCAACTTTTTTTTTTTTAAGAGCAAAGCTGATAGAAGGAGGCCTCGCTGTGAAATCATTCAAAGTGTGAGATTTCCAAGGTGCTTTCCCAGACGCTGATATCAAAGCAGGAATTGACACAAAAGGCATAAAGGCATTTTTTTTAAATCGTGCTGTGTTTAGAGGAAATCAGAAACAGGAGTGTTGGCTGCAGTGTAATGACTCTCATGGTGCTGAAACGTAGCCTGCAGGTGCTGAAGTGCTGTTTGCTGTCGGGTCCCAAATGATCTAATGAACACCAGTGAACACATCAGGGGTGCCAGACAGCGTGGATGTGGAGTTGATCAAAGTGTAAGTAGTACAGAACCACAATCACCTGCATGGAAGACTGAAAGGGATGAAGATGGTAACAAGGTGTTGACGTTCTTCACAAATTACGAAATAACTCATTTTAGAGCTCAGTCCGACCCCCGCGTCTCCCTCTCTCTTTCCCTCTCCCTCCCTCCCTCTCTCATGGAGTCTGATTCTCTCTCTCTTCATTCCTCACTGTCGTCGTCTTAACCTTGTTTTCACTGTCTCATTCTCTCTCTTTACAGCCTTCAATCTACCTCCCCTTTCCTCCCTTTTCTCTCTCGCCCAGTCATTGCCAGTCTAATTAATTCCACATGCTGACATTACTCAGGTCTGGTATCACTCAGTCGCACACATGTGCACACACACACACACATATGCATAGGCACACAAACTCACACACATTCTCCTACCCAGGCTAAGCTCTTTCACTCTTCCTCCTCCTTTAATAATTGCACCCAACTGCTCCCAGCCAGAACAATTAAGTTCCTATCAAAGTGGAAGCAGAGGCCTTAGCGCTGCAGGAAGTTGGCTTACTGAGATTCTATCAGGCGTGCAGAGAACAGATGTGGACATGACAGAAGTCCTCTTTCTTTCTTTCCTTTTTTTTTCTCACTGCAATGATGCGGTGAAACACTGCAAGGAATCATTTGGAAAAAGTCAAGTTACGACAAAACAAGCTGATAATGATGGAAAGATTAAGAGTGGAGCTGAAGAGCAAACCGGCAGACTGTGAACGTGCCAGACAAGGAATCTGTTGAGTTTCTGTTCGGATCTGTAAGTTAAAGCAGAAGTACAATGATACACTTAGATATATATGATATGTTTACCTACTTTCACTCTTACAACTCTACATAAAGGAGTAAATAAAGCATTTCTGATCTGAACTGAAGCCATGTTGAAGTGATGTGCAAACAAATTCTGAGCCTTTAAAGTTGCAAAGGAAGACAAAGAAATTACTTGATGTATTTGTTCTCTACCCAAAATACACAATGTGGACTCCTTTCGGGCTTTGCGTGTGTGTTTAAACTCCGCTGCAGACTTCAGCCTTTCTTGTGCTACAATCCAAAGTTATGAAGAGAAATTATCCTTCTTTTTTTTTACACTCACACATAAACCTAAAAACCTACATTTGGCAGCTGGCGTCGGTGGGCCTGTAATGACACACACTTTAAGGGAGTCTGAGCCAATAAAAAGAAAAAATCCCTATGTATTTTAAAGTTTTGGCCTATGAGGGAAGGTCTGTGAAGTGACCCTGCCCTGTCTCTTGGTAGCTTCAGCTCCACAAATAGATTTACAGGCTTTCATTAAAGCAGCGAGCGGTTATGCAGGGCAGGAGGCTCTTGCGTGGCCAGCTGTATGTGAGCCTGTGCGTGTGTGTGTGTGTGTGTGTGGGTGCGTAGGCGCGTGCGAGGGTGTCTTTGTGTGCTTCTCTGTGACTTTACGTGTGTGTGTGTGTGTGTGTGTGTTCTGAGGCCCAGTCCCGAGAATTACTTCCAGAAGCCGAGCTCCACAGCCTGCTGTTTCATTACAGCTACAAAGCGACCGCACGGCTACACGGAGTGCAGAGTTGCAGAAACTTTTTTTTTCCCCCTCTTGCTCTTCGCTGTGTTTGTCCTCTCCTCCTCCTCCTCTTCCTCCTCGTCCTCCTCGTCCTCCTCCTCTCCTCTCTCTTTCATGGTTGCAGTTAGAATGGGAATAAACAGCTGTGGAAATGGATTTCTCTCCGTGTTTTTTTGGGGGGGGGGGAGATGCTGAGCCACACCGATCCAATTTCAAACGAGGAAAGCGAATACAAACCAGTGTTTCTCCATCGTGAAACAACTTTAAAAGCTCAAGACATTTCAGGTTCAAACAACTTAGCAGCTGAAATTGTTCCAGCAAAGTTTCTCTTGGGTGGTGTCTCTGGACTTAGCACGTTCTCACATGGCTGTTTGCAGCTACTAACCGCTTCCTTTGTCCCGGCCTGAGAGTTTTTACCTCCTGCTCTTGCAGCAACAGAATAAGTGGGTTGTGAATTATTTGTGTCCCCGTCCACACACAAACTAATCAATACACCATCATTGTAAATGTCTGGCGAACTGCTCGGCCGTTACTCGTAGAAATCCTACACAACGGAGAGGTCGTTTCAACGTGAACCATAAAAGAGCGTCTGTCCAATACTGATCCCAACATGTCCACTCACAGCTATGCCCTGATTTCAGGAGTTTCCTAATGAGTTTCTGTGCATCAACAAAGACTTCAGGAGCTATTGGAGGATCACATTAACCTTATTATTACAAATGCTCAAATAATGGAGCAGATTAGTGTAAAACTGGCAGGGGGCGTGATCAAACCTGTACTGTAATGCCAGTCAAGGTAAATTTACCAAAGTTTAATCTAACAAGTCCACTTCAATGGCATTAATTCCACAAGTACAAGCATAAGGCACAGCACACTTAGTAATCTCCCCTCTCTCTCTCTCTCTCTCTCTCTCTCTCTCTCTATCTCTCTATCTCTCACATTTACTGTATTTAGTGTTGCAAAAGAGATCAGCAAAGAAGAAGAAATTTAGCATCTTGTCCATCAAAGTTCAGCCTTTATGACACTTAATTGAGAGGTCAGAGGTCAGAACATGCATACTTGTCAAGTTTCATTAGTGCCTGCTCAAGTGCACTAAATGGTGAAAAGCCGGCAATTTACCTTTTACAAGCAGAAAATAGAGGCTGGGCACGGTTCATAGTAACGATTTACCGCCTGTGTGTGTGTGTGTGTGTTTGTCAAGCAGGGTGTGCGTGAGCGTGTGTGTGTGTGTGTGTGTGAAATTCCAAGGCCTGACATTAATTCTCCATGCTTTGGACTTCCAGATGTGGCTGATTGAAACCAGCACCTGGCAGGCTTTTTTAATAAACACACACACAAGCACACACACACACAACACACACACAACAGGTTACAAGAGTCACTCTGGAGCGAGGGCAGTTGGAATTTATTGCATCCTCTTCCTGCGCTGTTTATTAATACCGTGTGTGTGTGTGTGTGTGTGTGTGTGTGTATGTGCACCTGTGCTTGTGTTTAGTGTTTGTGTCTCTTCCCCTCTCTTTCTTGCTGTGTGTGTGTGTGTGTGTGTGTGTGTGTGTGTGTGTGTGTGTGTGTGTGTATTAATCCACTACTTGACTCTGCTCAGTTGATCCCACTCATGCATCGCTAAAAGGAAGCATTAGGCGTTCAGGTAATTTGAATCGCGGATTAGACGAGGAGAAGAAGAGAGAAAACATGGAAATGGACGGAAGGAAAGAGGATAGAGGGGAAAGCTGGGCGCCTCCAGAGAGACTTTAATGACAGTGAGACAGGGAGAGAGAGATTCTGCAGGAAGTCAGGCTTGGATCAGGCCTAAAAATGAGAGCCTGTATAATCCGAACCCTGCCTGGTTGACTGCTTTAGCAGCATTTCCAGAGGGGAGCACAGCCAAATGTTCCAATATGAACAAGGTCAATGCTCATTTAAGGACACTTGCTAATTCATAATTGCATAAATGCATTGTAATTTAATAACCTTTGACCTCTCTCTCTGAATGACCTTGATAGCACTCCCCCCAAGAAACAGCCTGACTCCACCATGTGACCACAGAAGTACAATTATGCAGAATAGTTTTAAAATTGTTTTGTAATGTCATTGCTCCAGACTGAAATGAATCTGGGGTGCAGCTGGATCAAAGCCCAGAGACCTCGGGGGCTGGACCCTATGGTTACAGGCGCAGACTTGTAGGCACTGGAGTGATGTGGGCTTGTCCAGAAGGGAAGGAGAAGAGTGTTTACGACCAGGAGAACCTCATTAGGTGAGACTTCCATCAATAATCAACACGTGAATCTTGCTTTGCAGCTCACGTTGGAGTCCACTCTGCAGTCCAGCGTACACATATCAATAAGGAAAGTGTGTGTCAGCGTGAGCTATACACCTCTCGCAGGTATGAAAGAAGGAATAAATAAATTGATTTAAACTGTCAAGTCTAATCCCTTGGCGCCTCGCTTCACCGCCATTCATATCTAAGCCTGAAACACACATTTCATCCCTGGTACATCTCCATCAATGCGATAGCTGAAAGAGCTTAATGCAAAATATGAAACGCCTTTCAAACCAATGACGAATTTAGAAGATTTGCTTGTGAAAATGTGCACACTCATTTATAAGGACTGCATCCATTATATTGGATCATAATAAGCGGGCAGATGTATAGATGAGCTGAGGAAGCAGCGGTTTAGACCTTGACAAGCAAACAAAACTCACATTCTAGTCTGATATAGCTGTGTGAGCTATTCAAGCCCAAGCCTGTGCTTTCTGTGAGGATTTACTGATTTTAAATGTATGCTGAAAGCCAAATTTGTGCAAAAATACATTTAATTTGAATACAAATATGGGTCGGGCAGTCAGAATTGGAGACTGTGAACTCGCTGTTGGTCACTGCGTTTCCCAAATGAGCTGTGTGTGTGTGTGTGTGTGTGTGTGTGTGTGTGTTTGTGTGTGTGTGTTTGTGTGTGTGTGTGTGTGGGCAAAGGGAGCAAGGAGTTTGGACCTAGTTTCTTTTTTTTTATTCGGATCTCAAAGAATATAAAACTTTACCAACTTGATCGCCGTCTAACCTTGAGGTCATGCAAATCTTGCGACTTAAAACAGGGTGTGAAACTAAAGCAGTGCGAGAGGCGCATTACACGGTGATAAAAGACAGAGTCGTGTAAATCCAGGCTTGTTGACGATACGCCGCCTCATCATCGGCTCGCCTGCTTTGCATAGTGCAGGCGGTAAATGAGAGCCAATCTGGATGTGGACAGAATGCTGACAGGAAGAACTCCTATAACACCGAGGAGTGCAAGGACGTGACTGTACTGTTCACCTAAAGCGTGTAAAGATGTAAATTACATTTTAATACCAAGAGAAGATGAGGTCTGGCTGAAACCCGCCAGATTAATCTGGCCGTGTTTGGTGCAGCGGTAACACAGCGCCGCTTGATTCACACACGTAAACACTTTTCCGTGGTGTTGTTTAAGTTTTGGCCTTGGGGTTTACTGGGGAATTCGCCACAATTCACCTTATATTTCTCATTCTATAGCACGGGACACGCACACCTACACACACACACACACACACACTCACACACCTGGACCAACAATCCATCAACATGATCAAGCACGGAGCGAATGCGAGCTGACCGGTCGTACATCAACCTCTCTGGGCTTGTTAAAGACAAACAGAAACGCAACGAACACACACAACACAACACACACACACACAACATGAAGTCTTCCCTTTGAAATGACAAGCACGGACAGTAAAGACATTACCAGTTAAGATGTTCAGGCAAACAAAGAGGCAGATTAGATCAACGCGATTGATGGATATGTGTTGGAGCACCAACATTAGGAGCTCTAACCTAACAGGATGTTGGTGGAAAGATGAAAAAGGACAACAAAGTATCTCAAACTTGTACTTGTACTTAGTTAGTTACCTTCGACTTGTGTGTATGACTCTTAAATCTCTTGCCTGGGCCTTAATTAGAACTCAGTCGTGCAACAAAGTGTGAAACGCCCGTCTGAAGTTTTGTGTTTGTGCATTGTTTCATAATTTGGACTAAATAAGTTATCGATTCGTATTTGTATTGAACGCCACCGAGCCGGTTCACGCTATGCGGCGCTTTGCATCCGAGGGAGAAAGAAATCCCCCCGATCAGGCAAAAACACGGGCGGTGCGACAAAACCCATCAAAGGAACTACAAGCCAAGTCATTCAGCGCCGTAATTACAACTGAGCCGCAAACTGGCCCGCTGTGGCTCGGCAAATAGAAGGAGAGGAGGATGAGAAGAAGAGGAGAGAGAGAGGAGGGGGTGGATTTCATGAGTGAGAGGATCCCAACGCGCCCAGGGGGCTTTGTGGTTACAATGTTGTCCTCTACATCTGTTTACAGCCGAGACAAAGACGGGTGGGTGAGGGAGGGGAGAGCTGGACTGAGGGATGTAGGGATGGAGGGACGGAGGGATGGAGGGAGAGGCGGGATGCTGCCTGCCACACACTGTCATTTCAGCAACGCTATAGTAACTGTACCTCATTATGTTCCACTTCAGTCATCATCTCTCACACACAGGCTGCTCCCTCGTCCACACTCTCTCTCTTTCTCTCTCATCAGCTGTGAGAGAAGAAGAAGAAGGGATTGAAAAACAAATAGTCAGAGAGAGAGAAAGAGAGAGAGAGAGAGAGAGATGAATGTTTATCGGTTTGTTATTGTTCATAGCCCGTGGCAAAGACTTTCACTTGACTACTTCCTGTCACCACTCTCTAGCGCAAGTGTGTGTGTGTGTGTGTGTGTACATGCAAGCTTTTAAAGTGTGTGTTTCCTGCGCGTGGCTGACGTGACTGATGTGTGTCTTGTGTTTGTGAGGTGTTAACTTGTCTCTGCATATCTGTGTGTGTCAGTTGTCAAAAGAGTGTCAAAGTGTGTGTGTGTGTGCGCAATGTTTTTTTGTTGTTTTTTTTGAATCACAGTTCTGGGAGCAAACAGCAGTCAGACAGATTAAATGAAAACATTGAGACGACACAGTGAAGTGGGAAGTATAGCACTGTTTGTAGCATCATATGGTCGCAGCCTGCAGCCTTATTATGTTGATTCGTCACGCTTGAGTATGTAGTGCTTCTCCCAAGTTGCCTGTACGGAGAATGACATCGCTACGGACACTGGAAGGTATGACCTTTCCTTTTCCAATGTAAGAAGCAGAGTCCAACACTCAATCACTTACACTCACATTCAGCTGCAGGTCTTTGATGGAGGCGAGAAGAAGCCTGAGTTAGTCCGTCCTGGATTGAAGCTAAGGACCTTCTTCCCTGTGACAGTGCCAAGCTTATAAATGAAGCACAGTGCTAAAATAGTTCCTTACAAAATAACAACCAACCTGTTTTTACAGTCTTCAATGACAATAGTTGGATTTTAATGAGAGACGATGCCAAACTTCTTTCTCGTCTTTACCTTTAAGAATTGTAGCAGGCGTTGTGTAAAAGCTACCAAACTGCTGGGGCAGATGTTTTTAGAACCACTGTCCCAGTTTCACTATCGTTCACTGCTATCGTCTCTCTCTTTCTCTGATCCTCAATCTTTTCTCTCCTCTCCTGTATTGTGTCGCTCCAATTCATTCTACTCCAAAAAATGCTGTTTCCTTCTGAACCAACTGCAATCATTCCTCCTAGATTGAAATGCAGATCTGTAATTAGTTGCTGAAGTGGTTGACATTGCCCATGTACGTCTCCAAATTGCTTTCTCTCTCAAGCCTCCCGTGTCCTTTTTCCTTTTTCCTCTCTTCTACGGGAGATTAATCATGATAATAACGTGAACGCGGGAGTGACACCTCCAGCTAACGTGTTCATAAGTGTGTTTACCTGTGCAGAGAAACATAATGGTGACGGCTTGTACGTGATGAGTGCAGGCTTCATGTGTGACAGAATAAGGTAACGCCTTTTGATAGAACGCAATTCAACACCACCACGAACTGCAGCCTCCAAAATAATTCGATTTACATTGGCAGTATTGATTTCTATTCCTGTATCCGCATCCGTGATGCTGTCGGCGAAACAGGCAGACAAATCAATCACTGACCAATGATTACTGGTGTTCGTGCAGTTGAAATGTTTTGCTGTAAAACCCAAGAGTTTTGATTGGGCGTCGATTAATGCGAATCATGCCTCCGCGCCCGTTCAGCACCCTGTCAGAGCTTGTGAGCGAGTGTTGCGACTTAGCATTTAGACTAGCTCCCTAAATCAGCCTGCGCTCCACGTACACTGACTGATGGCACTACAGGTGACGTACTGCCGCCACGCCGGGTGTGTGAGTGTCACATCTTTGTGCGTGAACGTGTAGCTTACGACGTCTAGCCTGGCGGATAATCGTGATTTATGGCATGGCCGGGGTTGCCCGTCCACACACACAAGCGACAAGGTCAAACCTATAGAGTCCAGTTATATTTATAGATAGATGCATTAACATAGGTAGAGAGTTGTAGTGTACATATGGTTAATGGGAGAGGGTCACGGCATGTGTAGAGAAAGAGAGATAAAACCATTTTATACTGTTAAGATCTTGACAAAAACAATACAAAATAGACAACAACTGTTGTAAGTAACTGTTAATAATTGCATATTAGCTCCTGGTTAAAGGTTATGAGTACAGTATATAGTATAGTATAGTGTAGTATAGTATCATTTCCATCCCTAAATGTATTACACAGACCTTTGGAATACAAACAAATAAAGAGGACGCTTAATGTTCTGGATCAGTGATATCTGATAATGAGAGGGAGTCACCATGGCGACAAGACTAATTGTTGTCATCAGATTAAGAGGTATAATTGTGTCTGTGTGTGTGTGTGTGTGTGTGTGTGTGTGTGTGTGTGTGTGTGTGTGTGGAGGGGGATGCGATACATCGTGGAAACATGGCAGTGGCAAATTTGATCTGAGCAGATGTTGAATTAATTGGCTTTGAGGCTGATTACATTAATGTGAGCAAATAACACCCCGTCTTTGAAACACACACACACACACACACACGTTTTTTATTGATTATTACACCTGATTTTAAAAAATGTAAGAAAGCCACTAACACAACTTCAAATCAAAGTAAGTTTATCACTAATTGGAACATTTATGAAGTTGGAATTGATTGTCTGCTTCTTCAAACTGCCAAAACACCACAAAACACTCCAAGCACCCATGCTGATGCGTCTTCAGACAACAATTAAATGCAAAGTCAATTCAAGTAAACGCTGCGAGGGCTGATCAACAAATCAAGTGCTCCTCATTCTCCCCTCCTCCCTCTACTCACGTAAACGGTGAGTGGTTTCTCTAACGACCGCCATCACTCGTACCGGCTTTAAAACCAGCTGGAGACGCATTCCCACAGACACCAAATCAGACACTTATGTCCATATAGTTTTGCAGGAGCATCGCACACAAGTTTGGCCCTTTTAGAAAACACAGCAAGGATAATTATGAGCATAAACCACATTTGCGCACAAACCACACAGCGAATAGAGGATGTGAGGTCAAAGTATGGATGCAGACGTACAGAAGATATCACTGACTGTAATCAAATCACCGCAGTTGCCCAACAAAAAAAACATTTCTACAATTCAGCACAAGCTTCTACAATTTGGAAACCACTTCCTTCACCACACAATGCCTGCTGCCAAATACAGTATGTAGCAATTGCGGATCTGCAGTGAGAGTCAGGAGATCCGGTGATTGCTCTGCGCCGCGATGAAGGGCCTTTAGGAAGACGATGCCGTGATGTCTGCATAGTGTAAGATGATCAGTCCAAGAAGCCACCATGAAACATTTTTTTGTTTTTTACAGCGGTTGTTATGGACACCAGGATGACGTGGAGATGCCTTCCAAGCCTTTCCAATCCACCACATCCCAACATCATTAGACCTTTATGGTGCATTGTAGAACCAAACGTACAAACTCGGCTTCGACCTGTAATTCTTCTGCACACATTTCAAGGCTTATATGACAGCAATTAAATAAAGACACATGGGCTCATCCCTCCATATAACTCTAAATAGTTTTTATCGTTTTGGCCCCTTTCCAGTCATTTTCTGATGAGTATATCAATTTTAAACACAAAACTTTTGGATCCATAATGTGGTTTAAATGGTAGTAATGGTATTAACTTCCACTTTCACACAGGCTATGTTCATATGAGGCGATTGGTGAACGTCGTCTAAGCAACCATCTGTGTTTACTGTCTGATTTGAGTGCGACATATAAATCAGCTGGCAGATTCGTCCACGCTGTGTTCCAGATATGATGACATGGCAGACAGTCGTCCCAGTGTGTTTGTGTGTTTGTGTGACTCTCGTCGATGCCTCAGCTGGCATTTACGGTTTCGAGGAAAAGAGAAACCTGCTCCGGTGTTCTGTCATGGGAAAAAAGAGCTGGGAAGAAATGGCTGAGCAGACACTCGGCGAGGAACAACAGATCGGCTCCACGATTCGCCAAAGCCGTATGACTCCCAGTTTGTTTCATTCATTCTGCTTCTGCTCTGCACTAAAAGTTGCCAAGGTCTTTTGTGTGCTGAGTAAGTTTCAAGACTGTGGGCCCAGTGAAACATAAACAAAGCCATTGTGTAATTTGATCGATAATTCAAAAGCATTCTTTTCCCCTCAACTTCTGAAGAGTTGACTGTAGAGGTTGATTTGTTATTATGGAAAAGCTCCTCTGTGGTCTGCCCTCAACAGTGTGAGGGAAATACAGATGCAGTTCTTTTTAGAAGTCATACCCTTGTTTCTTTGCTCTACTACTGCTTCTCAGACAAATACCATAGTTCCCATGCTGTTAACCTACAGCAAATGGAATACAAATTCAAAAGTCTTCTCAACTTTGACACACTGGAGCCATTTAAAGCGATTTCTAGGGACAGAATCTCCAGCCGTCTCAGCAGTGAAATAATGCTATAGTATCTGTATTGTTAAAGCCCAAGCCCATGACTTTTGTACCGCATTGTTACACTGCATTGTCAAATGAAAACTGACTCAGCCCAGGTACACAAGAGCACAACTTTAACTGGCCATGGTGCATCGAGTCTGTAAAGGTGATTCACAGCAAATTGAAGTAGATAAAGCCAATTAAGTAAAAGACAATAAGTACCCAATTACTTAACTTAAGTGTCAAAACTATTTAATGTTTTTAAGGAGTGAAGTACTTGAGTAATGTGTGTAATGCTGTTCCTACAAAAAATGGCCTGAACTCTGTAATTTACGTTATTTCAATAGGAGGAATCTGTTTGCTTACATTATTGCTATACAATTGCAAAGAAAGTACATTGGCTTCTTTAGTTCCACAGTATCTATAATTTGTGGTCGGGCCTCCTAAATGTTATGATAATGTCCAGGCTCTGAGAAAATGATTCTGCTTGGTGAACAATCGCTTCTCTAACAGAAACAGACTTTGTGAGAGAGAGAGAGAGAGAGAGAGAGAGAGAGAGAGAGAGAGCAGTAACGGAGTAGAGAGCATTTCAGGCTGCTACTTGGTAGCAACATTTCATTCCACTGCACTCTGCTCACATTAGCCGTGTCCCACTTCATCCAAAAAGTCTACATTTACTGCTGAATACATCAGAGTGAGCGGAGGAAGGCTGTCACACTCCAAGGCTCCTCCAAACGCCTCAGAGAAATGTGACCTTATTTTTCGCTCGGGTTTTTAGAGGACACCAACCGTCGCATTCGCTCGCCGTCCTTGGCATCCGCGAATTAAAAGCGTGCAGGTCAGGCAAGCTGCTACAAGTCTGTTCTCAATACCTGGTGAGGTTTAGAAATTCATGGAGTGAGACAGAAATTAGCGCAACGTTTGCTTTGGGTATCAAATGAATCAATGAAGAAGCCATGGTTAAATGTAAATGTGTTTTTCTTTGGTCTATTCTACAGGTTGTATTATTATTTTCGAGCATGCAACGGTCAACCCTGAAATAATAGACTTCAGCGCACTTCCTCTCTCCTGCCTGAGTGTGGGCCATCATCTTGTTTACATCAGAGGCTGAAAGCAGTTTAACCTTGAAAATAAACCCTCCTCTATCATTAAAGACACGCTGAAAGGACAGAGGGACACACACATATCAATCACACACATCTTAGCAAGATGTCTCAACACTGAACCCTGTAATAGCATTGCTATTATATTCACACACACACACACACACACACAAACAAGTCTATGTATCAATGTAAGGTTACAATAGTGTAGCTGGATTCCGCACTCTGATTTATGAACGTTTGTTCTGATATATGACCTTTGATGACCTTTGGTTGAAACAATGTTTGTACAAAAGCAAAAACAAATACAGATACATATTTGATCCTGTATAATATTATTGCTCTCTGTGTCTTTTTACCTTTATTTTAGACGCTATATTATTATCAAATGGATTATGTCACCACCTGGACACCTGTTATCGTTTCCTATTATTTTCTATCCTATCCTATGCTTACTTACTTACTCTCACACACTCACACACACACACACACACTCTCACACACACACAGACACATACACAGGCACACGTTCTCCCTTTGGCTAGCTAATAGACTGTGACCCCTGTCTGTCTTTCAGCCTTATCTCCTCTGGAGGCTGTCTGCTGGGACTGACTGACAGTGTGTGTGCGTGCGTGCGTGCGTGCGTGCGTGCGTGCGTGCGTGCGTGCGTGCGTGCGTGCGTGCGTGCGTGCGTGCGTGCGTGCGTGCGTGCGTGCGTGCGTGCGTGCGTGCGTGCGTGCGTGCGTGCGTGCGTGCGTGCGTGCGTGTGTGACACAGACAGAGAGAGGGAAGGGAAGGAAGGAAAGATATTGCTACTTGTGCATCCTGAGGCTTACTCTGTCCCTCCCCACTCTAATTTTCTCCTCTCTTCTGTCTTCTCTCCTCCTCTTTCTTTTACAGCTTTTCCTAAGCTTCCAAACTGTCATCTCCATACAGAGATTCTACAACCCCCCCGCCCCAACAACACACACACACACACAAACACACACATACGTCGTGCCAGCTTCACACAAGTAGTGCAAGGAGACAAGTTGTACCGGAGAAGCTGGCAGAGAGAGCTGACAACATGAGCAGTGTGAATCACTTTCTCTCTTTGTTTTCCTTCTCGGGGCTCTTTTAAATGTTTCAAGGCACTGTCACCGCTTCGCTCACTTCAGAAGATAGAGTCAGCTGGACCAGCTGCTTGCTCTCCACTATCCTTCACCACTCATGCAACCCACTGCATAAGTTCAACCATAGAACGCATGAAGCCTCCTGGGGTGATGAAGCAGGCTACTGATATTTAGTCAGTGTGACGCACAGTTATGTAAAGTGTACATACAAAGTGTGTGTGTGTGTGTGTGTGTGTGTGTGTGTGTGTGTGTGTGTGTGTGTCTGTGTGTGTGTGTGTGTGTGTGTGTGAGTGTGTGTGTGTGTGAGTGTGTGTGTGTGTGTGTGTGTGTGTGTGTGTGTGTGTGTGTGTGAGTGAGAGTTATTTGTCACTATTAAAATTTTCTATGTAAATCAAATGTGGAAAGGAATTAAAATTTGATGTGAAATGTAAGGTCATTAAAACTAAATGCACAACACAGGTACATGTGAGTGACCTTAGACATGTTTGATAATAATGAACCAACCTGTGTGGCCTATTGACCTGATTGATTGTGAGATTGATTGAAATACCATCAATGAAATTCAATCATCATCATCAACATCTCCGTGGTGAGGTCATGTAAGGTCGCTCGTGTCAATACTCTCATGATTAGGCAAAGGGTGTCCGTCAAAAGGTCAGTTTACAAATGACTACTGTATGTTTTTGTGTTCTTCCACATGGCTCATAAGCTTCCATGTCATCTTTGTGCTTTGTTCAAGAACGTTTCATTGTCATTTTTGCCTCCATACATATCCAGCAGACACAGTGCAACATGAACATCCCACTGGAAGACAGTTTCTGGAGGTTTGTCTACGTGTACATAGCCACTATTCCACACACTTTTCACCTACTCAGCTACAGACTCTTACTCACTCACTGGCACATTCAGTACAGCACAGCCACACACACACACATACACACACACACACACACACACACACACACACCTCGCTTACAGCAATTAACTGCTGCCTTATACATCTATGAAATCATTAGTCACTGTGGCCTATGAGTGATGTAATTAAATATATGAAAGTCGGTAGTAGTGATTTATCCACCTATTGAGTTCCTGATAGATTACACACAAATAAAGTTGAATCACGTAGAGCGAGGAACATTACTCATGAGTGCAGCACGCCTTTTACACGGTAACCTGCTTGTCAATACAATAATACAATAATGTGCAGTAATAAAACGCAAAGGAAAAATACAAATGAGGGTCTGTATAGAAAATCTGTATGTGTGTGTGTCTTTGTGAGGCGTAGCTTCTAACCACAACTTGGGCTCTTACTTCAAATTTTGCCAGTAAACTAAATACAACTTGAAGAAAATGAGATGGTTGGTGATTGAAAGCTAATCAGGTTGAAGCAGCGTTATTGAGACAGATGGAAGGATAAGGCCTCCTTCAGGCTGATGGAGGCAATCAACTGATGAAACATGCTGAAAGAAGGATAGAGGGGAGAAGTCTCGTTCACATTCTGTCTCTCTCTGACTCTCAGGCACATCCCTCTTCAGAGTTTCTCTCTTTTTCCAAATGTGTCCTCATTCAAGGCCTTTCTCGTTCTTGTAATCATCCCTCCATGACTCCCTCCGAGGCGAGGGAGGAAAATGTTCGACAAGAGCACCTTGTTGAACAGAAACAGTCAGGTAATGGACTATCCTATTACTGAGAGAAGGAGCGAGGCATTATGCTTGTGAACGTTGAGGATAAAGGCTGGACTGAAAGGAGCATAGAGAATGGGAGGACAGGAAAGACTTGGGGAGAGAGAGTACGGGAAGGAGGCTTTTTGATAGGATGAAGGGGGATGGAAAGAGGGGAGACAAAGGCGTTGGGGGCATAAAGGGGGAGAGGAGAGGAAATCAACATGGAGGAGGGAAGAAATGGCGGTGGGAGGGATACGGAAAAGGGCAAGAATCACATTGAGAGATAATTGTGGAGGCTGAAGACAGAAACACTAAAGATGACCTTCATTACACAAGTCTGACTAATCAGAGAGAGGGAGAGCGAGAGAGAGATTGATTGCTGGAGTTATGATTACTTTAGATTTTTTAATGCATAATTATAACTTTTCTGAGAAGAATTTGTTAGTTCACATTAAGAACTGATGCCCGGATGAAACTAAGCCCTGGTGATGTCACAGTCAAAGTCCGGCTTGTCCTGATATTAATAACTGGAATGTTCTATTGCTATCAGGATGAGGATGTGAGCTGTTTGTAGCAGACTGCATATCCAGAGATGGCCGTAAGCAGTTGATGGTGAAATCAGTGTGCATATAAAGATGCCAGAGTTTCCCCAGAAGGATTTTGAATTAATGTATCTTCAAATACAGCTTATGCCTCTCACAGTCACTGGCCTTAGTCAGCATCCGGGTAGGCGTCTCACTCCGCGCTGCTAGGCCTCATAAATAAGCTCACCTGGAAAATGTCAAGTGTGACTGTGTTCCTGTGGAAGTATTCAACCGTGTCGGCCCTGTCTTTCTCTTAGTTTACAACTGGTGCACATCCCAGTGAACAAATTTAGCATAGCTCTGTCTTATCTGTCAGCACCCCTGCATTCAACACACTGTTGGCCCAGGCGGAGCTGTGGAGTGTGTGGTGCCTTTGGATAAACTTTTATATATACTGAAGTCTCTGCCAGTGCAATACTATTTTTGAAAAGGGATCCGCTGCGTCATTTGAGCTGAGTGAAGGCACAGAGGTGCCCAAGGGTTTGTGAACGCGCAGCCATATTGTACCTTTATAAACAAAGAAAGACAATAACAAAACACATCGACAAAGACATCCTATGCTACTGCAAAGGGAAGGTCAGAGATATTTAAACATGGGAGATTCATGAAGATAACTCTTGTAGTAAACCCTGTCACTGTCTCGACACCAGGAATGATCTCAGTAGATGCATGGTATGATGCTGTTGACGAGCGTGTACGGCACTATCAGAGATCAATCACAAGCCCAACTTCAAACACGAGTCCAAATAACAGCCAAAAAAGCCTGTGGTATTTTTGTTTTCTGATGCTGATGGTATCATAATGACAGGCTACCACCTCAAGAGCCAGACAATTAGTGGAGCTTACTATTCTGCTCGTCTGAGCAAATTGGATGAGATGAAGTAAGAGGCCATGCAAAGGTGTGCTCTTTCACAGCAGTTATCCCTGGTATGGTTGCTATTAACAAATGTGTCTTTGAACTAGCTCAGCACTCACCCTGCTCAGCTGACGACCCCCCCTGCAGAGTTTCCCCTCTTTACAATCAAAAATAACACTTTAGCCGCAACCCATTTCACCTGAAAAGATGACGTTCTCCCTCAGCTGTGGAGGAAAAGGACGAAAATTGCTCCAGCGTCTACCTAACCTCTCATTTAAAACCTGTTTTTTATAGGTTCAGAATCTATCAATCAACCCTTCCATATCAGAAAGTGTCTTGCCATGTGTTGATATGTTTTGCCTACAAATAAAATGTATTTAATTATTCATTCATTTAATACTCAATTTTCAATGTAGAACACACAGATAGAATGTAAACTAAGCCACAAACACAACACATGCAATTCTCTGAAACATATCAGTGCATGGTGACATCATACTTTTACTTTGTTTTGCAAAGTTTATTCATTGATCGTCAAGTTGAACTCCGTACTCAGTCAGTGATCAAAGCCCAGATGAGCTCTTTGGAGAGACAGCTGTCAGTCGGCGTGTGATCAGAATGGCTGCCATCACCGCATCAAGTAAAGAAGACACAATATGCACAGGGAAAAATTTCTCTCAGCTTCCACGAGCTAAAACATCGCATTACAGACGGTTCTTCTTATAAACACACGTTATGGTACATTTTGCCACATATTTATCTAAATGCGTTTCTTAGATTTGCTCTGAACCCTGCTTTTACAGATAACACCAAAAACAGTGAACACTTTCTGTGGTAACAGCATTTGCCTAACGTTCATCTCCATAAGAAGCAACATCTGGAAACATCACAAAATTTTAAAATAGATTTTGTACGCTATTTTCGTTGCCCCTGCTTGAGCAATCTGTCAACAATAACAGTGGAACAGTTGGTGATGTGCAGCCAAAGGTGTGTAGATGGGCCATATGTTAGTGCGACAATGTTTAGTTCCACAAATCTCCCATCTCCTCTGAAGTTACACACCACCTCTTGCTTTTATGTGAGAGAAGTCTGCCTGTGGTTTTCCGAACTTTATAAAGTCATAAGTCTTCCAAAGGTTTTGTTGCCCGACTGAAATCATCCATTCAGGCCGTATTTTAATATAAAGCAGTAACTTTTCGTTTAAGTGCTAATTTATTCTCTTTTATAGTTGAAGTTAAAGCTGTGTTACCGTAGGGATAATTCTTTGAAGGTAAGGCACTTCCTGGTAATCTACAGTATAATAAAATACTGGTGTGTGACTTTGGCTGTAATAGTGGATTATCGCTGCTTTGTGTGTGTGTGTGTGTGTTTGTGTGTGTGCGCGTGCGCGTGCGCGCGTGTGTGTGTGCGCGCGCGTGTGTGTGTGTGTGTGAGTATGCTGGTATGCACATTTACGCATTGGCATGTGCCTCTTTCTTTCTGCGTCTCCGTGCAGACTTTCCGCACGCACGTCTGCACAATATGCGTTGGTGGGCCTGTATTCGCGCAGGTTTTAGTGTAAGTGTGCCGCTGTGTACGCACGTGCACGCCAGCCACATCTATCACATCGTGCGGAGAGTTACAGAGTGTGAAATCAACTTTGACATTCATGGTTCTAACCTCCCAAGGCCATCCTAAAGCGGAACACTTAGAGTGAAGTGTCACTTTTCAGACAGAGAATAATAGCTGAGTCTTCTCCACTCTTTGAAAACGACTTTTCATTCTCTCACTGACTCTTATTCGTTTTGACCTAGCCTGTGGAAAGAAAGGGCTAAACACCCGCATCTTTCCTTTCATTTCACTCCACATACTGTCTCTTCACATCTCTCCGTGTTGCATCCTTTCTCTGAGACACAAAAATCCAATTCCTCTGGTTCTGTGACTGGTTACTTTGGTTATCGGCAGAGATTCACCCAACGAGACTGAAGGTTTCACAACAGATCAGCTGCATTTCCGCGAACTGGCTTGAGATGAGCAGGCGTATGTTCTAAAAGCCGGTGTTGGTCCACAATCTCAGCCAAACATGACAATAAAGAAATGTGTAGAGCAAAGTATAAACAACTGACGGCAGCTTTGGCGTTTTGGGCGAACACGGTCAACAATTGACTGGCTGATATTTCTGGACACTTTGTTTTGCCAAAGCCAATGTCAACGATTATTTGACTTGGGTTGTTTGTCTTCCTGTCACATATTCATCTTGACGTGCACGTTTCTTTCAACTATTCTTTCACAGATAACTGAATAACCTAGCCAGTAGACAGATTTGGTTTGAAGCGTGACCTTTCGACCCGGCACAGTAGACAGAGCTGTCATACCGACTCAGTAAAATCATTATTTGTCTTATTTCAGTTCACATCATTCTCTCTACCTCTAGCTTCAGGTCAACTTTCCGATAAGTCTCTTCTTCTTCTTCTTCTTCTCCAGAACATGTCTCCTTTACTCCCCTTTCTTCTATTCCTCTCTCTTTCTCTGTCCTCTCTCTCTTCTCTCTTGTATGTCAGCTCCTGTTCATATTTTTCTGCCCTGCAGCAAAGTGAGCACTGCCAATTGCAGGTTTCTGGCATGGCAATTGTTGCCTTAGCTTTTGGTCAGCGAGCGAGCAAGTTTAATTAAAATCCTTGCATTTGGGTCGATGTCAAACCTTACATGATGTGTAGTTTTATCCAACCAAGCCACCAACACACTCAATTATCAGGGCCCCTAGGTCTACATAGCTTAATCAGTCATTTTAATGTGGTAATATATATCATAACTGAGTGCTTTTCCACTAAATCCCTAATAATGAACACAAATGGATAAGCTTTTCTTCCTTTTTTAAGAGCTAATGGGCAAATTACAGTGTTTGGTCTACTGAGGACACAGCCAGGGAGTTTGGTGTCTCATTACCAATTTGCTTTCCTTATTTAGAGTGTGCAATAAATACAGCTCAGAGCCCGAGGAGATTGTTTTGTTGACCTATAGATTGTCTTTACAGACAGACAGACAGAACCCTTGCCTATTTGTGTTTGACAGAGAGAAAAACAAATGGAGAAGGGGGGGTAGTAGAAGGTGTGTGTCAATGCAGGTAGAGAGAAGTATGGATTTGTATGTCTGACTGAGCAACTGCATAAGGGGCACGTGTGTGTGCGCGTGTGTGTGTGTGTGCGTGTGTGCAAATGTAGATGCACATTGGTTGGTTTTGAGTTTGACTTTCTCTCTGTTATAAAACTTGCAGACAGCTCCGAGTCTCCCTAATCCCTTCTCCCCTCTAACCATTCGGAGGCAGACAGTGAGATGGAAACAGGGAGCAAGAGCGAGAAAAGAAACAACAGCTTCCCTCGTTTGATGTCCCCCATCTGATTAAAGGATATACTTCAGCAAACTATACAAGATGCACACAACAATTGTGATTATTTCCATTTTTTTGTTACACGCTCCTCTTATGTCGACGATGCTCTTCTTTACCTGCCTTGCTGTGCAGAGGAAGCAAACTCTCACTGAGATGAGTTTTTACTGCTGGCAGTCAGGAGGGAGGAAAAGTTCCTCTCAGAAAACAGAAACTCCAAACTTTCATAGAGTTTTCGTTCCTTCAGAAAATCTCACTTGGATCCGTGTCGTTCTCTCGGCCGCACACTCTCATTCCCACATTTGCACTTTTATGTGACAACTGTGTGAAGGTAGTGTTTTTAGAGCCTTACTCCTACACCACACCTCCCTTTAGCACACACTTCTATTCACTTGTTTAGTGTGTGTGTTCTTTGTTCAGTGTTCTGGAGAGATGAGTTTGTGTACATCCTTGTAAATGTGCTGTACAATAATGTACTGTTTTACATTTACTTTCACGCAGCCATAAATAACTGTCACTTGATCCGAAACTCAGACATCCAACAAAATATATTCGTGAGCAGAAACTGAAGCGGGATGAAGGCTGTGTATCTGCGGCGAGACAGCCTGTCAAACTGTCTTAACAACAAACTCAGGGCAGTCCCATCCTACGCACGTCCACCTTCTGCTCGGCAACGGAGACGATGAAGATTCGACGTCTTTGCGTTCGCCCCTCTATGCGTTCGGCAGATTTGCGCAATTCATCAGCCGTCGCATAATTACTTTCATCACTTCTACTGAATTCACCATTGTGAAGTCGGGCTAAATGAAGTTCTACTGACATTTACCTCCTACTCCACAAAATCCACTCCAGCCTAATTTGCTTTTGGGTACCAGTAATACCCATTTTTCCATCGTCCTTTGTGTTTGACATTTTAATAAAGCACTGTATTATTATTAGAGCGCACTCCCACTCTCCCTCACTCTCTCCTCTCTCTTTCATGCGCTCCTCTTTTGTGCGGCGCTCCACAGAGATTGCCATCAGCATATTGTTACAGCGCCGCATATAAGATCGGTTCTCAGACGAGCGGGGCAAAGGCCTGAGAGACGGACTGAAATGTGTGTGTGGGGGTGTGTGTGTGTGTGTGTGGCGGGGGGGGAAGAAAAAGCAGATAATGACACGAATGAAAGAGGGGGTGGAACAAGTTTGGAGGTTCAGAGAATGACATGAAACATGGAAGAGCAATTTCAATTGATATGATCCGCTTAATTGATATTATGGGCTAACAAATCTCCTACACCTCAGAATGACTTTGCCTTAGCTTGTTGCTCACTTTTGTAGACAATTTGATTCTGTCATCTTCTTCAATCAATTCTTAATGTACAGAAAATACAAATTTCCATCGTCTTATTTCTTGTTTTCAATGCTTTAATGTGCAAAGAAAACACACTCAGCTCTGTCTATTCTTCCGTTGGGTAGCACCACTGTGTACACTGGATGAAAAATGGGTGACTTGCTCTTTAAGGCCTCCTCCTGAAACACTCTCTCTGTTCTGATGTCCTGATCGGCCGGTAGCTCAACTCTGGATCACAGTCGCAGCCTCAGTCTGGTGGTGTCGTTGTCGTTGCTTGAGTCCAGGTGCAGCAGCTACGTTCAGACACGAAACCCTGGAACTGGAATAAACCATGTGGGAGTGAAAAAGCTGTCAGTTGTTCTCATCGCTGTGCTTAAGCGACACATTACCACAAATTAGTGAGAGAGGCGCATTACCCATGGCGGAGGAATATTATGATATACGACTTCTCTGCTCATTTTGTGAAACAATGTTGAACAGGCGCTTCAGGCAGCGGAAGAGAGGGGGGGATTGAAGAAGAGCGCTAATCTTTGCAATAGAGCAGATAAAGTAATTAACCCAGATACAGTTCGGTCTGTTAGCGATTCATTTTCCAGGTATTCCTACCAGCCCGAGCTTTTCAGCGTTATGGTTACAGAGGAAGTAATTAACAGACATACAGAGGGAATATGACTATATTAGATCCTGGATGAGGGGCCCTTTGGGACACTTTGTTCTCGTTCTTTCACTCTCTTTTCCTCCGCAACACACACACACACACACACTTTCTTGTTCGTCCTTCTCTAATCTCACTCACTCACCATCTTCAATTCTCTGTCTACCATGATTTCCCTCCTTCATTCTCTGCCCTCCCCTCCCTCCTCCCTTCATCTTCTCCTTCACATACCCACCTCAGGCAGTCCTCTAACTGCAATGATGACTTCATTTTCTGGGCTGAGGGGAGTTTCTTTATTAGCCAGTCTTAATGGTTCTTTATGATGGCCTAGATACCGCAGTCAATCTCCACAATCCAGCGCCTCTGAGGCCATATTTAACACGACTATTAGTCTGCTGCATCCACAAGTGGTTGCCTGAACACGAGTTTGACTTCATCATACTTTAGACTTTTGCCATCTGCGTGCTCTCATCTGGTTCTTGCTTTATGTTTCTTTATGACTTTGCCTCATTTTAGATTTGTCCTCCTGTTGAGTGTATTTTCCATAAGTATTAGCCCGATGAGTCCATGAGCGGTTGTGTCTGAATTCAGGCAGGCTGCTAACAGATCAGCTTCCTCTTTTGATTCGTGAAGTGTTACTGCGATTCGATCTTCTTGTCTCTCGCACTCGTTCATTATCTTACTTCTGCTTCCTTTCAGAGTCACACTCCATTATTTAGCATCTACAAGGCTGTATTTAACTTGAATATTAGCCTGTCAAGTCCAGCATTAGTTATATGAATGGCAACAAAAGATTGACTTCCTCCCGCTTGTATTGCTTCTCTCTTTTGTATTCTGCCACTATGGAGAAAGCCTGCATATTTGGAGATTCTGCCACTATGGAGAAAGCCTGCATATTTTCCTATGCTAAACGACACAATAGACAGAATTTTATTTTTGTACTTCAGAGAATCAGAGAATACTCCACAATGTAAGAGGGGAAATGCTAACAATGCAAAGCAAACGTCAATTATTTTGTATTGTATATTGTTTGATCATTCTTTTTGTTAATATAATGTAGAGTCGACTATTTAAAGTGTTTCTTATTTTTCCTCACACATTTGCTTCCACACAAATATTAACCTGCCAAGCTGGCAGGTGGTTAAATCACTACAAACACAGCCTGACTTTCTTGTTCTTCACACCTCTCTGTTCCTCTAGGCTGCTTTTAATTCTTAATAAGTCCAAAAGGGCTCAACCAACCATAGGGACACAAAGTACATTTCCTTTGGCTGTTTCTCATTCTATTTTTGATCTCAGTTCTTAGCTTTTAGTTTGGGGATTGTGCACAGTATGTTCATTTTACTAAGTCCATGAGTTTGTCTGTAAATAACTTCACTTTCCAAGATCCCTCATACATCTGTTATTTTCCTATGCTAGTTTTTCTTTTTTTTTTTTTACAGATTTGCTGCTTTTCAGAGACTTTAAACTCTGACTGACAAAATTTAAAAGAAGATACTTGAAATCGCTTTTTATTGATAAACCTGCCAGGTGCAAATAATAATTTTGATTTCTGCAAATAAATTTTGGTTCAGCCACAACTCCCCAGATGTGTTAGACTAGATTTTACACATCTCCTTCCCTCTGCTCCAACAACCACCCTATTACCCCTCAGGTTATCATATGTTCTCATTATCTACATAACGAGGTCACATGTTAATATAAGGGGCTAAATGCCTGCAGAACGCTTTGCGGTTAGAACTCCAACCCATCTGCCCGACCGCATGCGTACGTACATGCTATTGGATCTCTGTCACAAGTAGCCAGGCGTACATGCAATGCGTACAGCGGAGACGAATTCATGTGGTAAAAATCTGGGAGGAGGATGGATGATCGGAGCGTGACAGCCCGTTAAGCCCCACTGAGATCCGATCACAATGCAGATCGCATCCAGATAATAAGAACACGCATGGATGCAGCGTGTAAAAGGGCCCAATGATTCTGCTACCGGTTATATGTTTTGTTTTTAGAGGCTTTGGGTGTTGTATTGTGTATTTTTCTTCATGAATGCGATTTATTTTTAATTGTAACACAGCACCACAGTTAACTTGCAAACTTGATACAGGTTGGAGTTCCATAGTAACCAGAAGCTCATCTTTATTTTTGCCAACTCTTTTTGTCAGCTCCTCAAAGCAACCACACAAAAACACAATCATCTCATCCCAGCTCGTGCTTAATGGAGGCTATACTTCACTTAATTATAGGCCTGATGAATGAGTTGCATTATTTTAACATTGACCTTGAGTAAAATACATAGTACACCAACTGCAGCGTCTCTATTATGCCAACAACAACAAACTCACTGTGAGTGGGCTTGGTTCAATTCTGGAACATCAACAAAGATCTGAAATTGTTTTGTTTTTTCATGTTTGGAGCCGAAACGAGGACGACCATTTGACTCAGATTCACAAAAGGAATATGAGGACACCAAATATAAACTCTATTTCTACTATTATTGCACAGCCAAGCAATTGTTTCGAGTGTTAAAGGATCCTGAGTGTATTTGTGATGTGCTGTATGAGGTTGAAATGTTAATCGTGCCTGCAGTTTTTGTGTGTCACATTTCCTGTTAATGAACCTTAGAAAATGAACATGAAAATCATTTCAATTTTTCTGAGGAATCACAGTTAATTTACTCATTCACATCAATTAAATTTCTGTTGACCATGATCCAGTTTTCAGCCACTGGGCCTGATCGCAGAGATAAAAAACAACTGCTAACATTTAATTACACAAATGACTTTGTAAGAAGCTTCAGATGGGGGATAAAGTGTAGCAATCATCTCTCTGCATGTTGGTGGAGGTTGAGGCTCTTAGCTAATGAGCCGTGGGTTGAGCTGGAGTCCCAGGGCAACGGACAATTAACCAAGAGACTCATCGCAGACTTCCTTTCCTTTTCTTTCTTTCTATTCTGTGGAAGTGCTCACGAGTGTGGAGTGTGTTGTGTGAGATGATGAGCCGAGCTGAGCCGCAGTGTGTGTGTGTGTGTGTAAGCTCATTAGACAGACGGCTTCACAGCAAAGAGAAAGAGAAGTGGGTGTGTGTGTGTGTGTGTGGTTGATTTGTTCGCTGGGTGCAGAAAGAGAGAGGATTGGGCCTTTGGTGAGGTCAGGAAGAAGACAGGATGCAGCCTAAAGAGATTTCAAACTGGATTTGGAACTAAGACGCCTACAATATGTGACAAAACAGAAAAGAAAGCAAAACAAGGTGAGAAAAGTATTTGGCATCAATTTCTTAGAAAGTGAGAGCAAAAATTCATTAAATGCGACATAAATATCAAAAAGATCCAGTTTTACATTAAATATATATTGTAATATGCATTTACAAGATATTCAGCTGATGCTTTTATCGCAAAGACACTTAAATGAGACATAATGTCATAAGGATTGAATATAGGAGCGTTACGTATTCAACCTGCCTCTCTTATCTCTGGCCTCTCTGCTACTGCAAATGTTATATGTGCATTAAATATTGTTATATGACATTTCACACAACATTTTCTGTTGAATTATTAACTACCACAAGTCCATAAATTTCAGCCGTAGGCACAGTGGTTATATTTCTCTCTGGCAGTGTTAAGATGCTGACCAAAGGTTTCTGTACTGGTGTACTGGTGCGCTCCACTGTGTGCCTACTTCATCAAATTATGTAATCTTAAAAGAAAGTAAAAGTCACAGTCGGCATCACCGCTCGTAATTATGTGTTTGCCAACACTTGAAGGGTTTAATGAGATAAAAATGTAGATAATAGCGATAGTGGAGATGAGGGATGGGTGAGGGGTAGTGGAGGCAGGAGGGGAGGGGGGTGCAGCAGGAAATATGGAGGAGGAAGGAGAGGACAGTCACTCCGAGGGGTTTGTTCTGTTTAAATGATTCCTTGATTTTCCTCTGAAACAAACGCATCCTAAAAAAAGATGCTCTGGTGACACGTGCACAGCTGTGGGAACAAAGTGCAGGGACTCGGGAGTACAATAGCACAGATCACAGCCTCTAAGAGCCGTAGCCTTGAGTGTCAACCTGTCAGGGAATTCAAGTTAATCTGATTCTTTTGAAACACTCAAGGGCATTACAGCCCATTATGACTTTCTTATGCAATTCAGTTCACCTTCAACACACTGACAACTGGGCTGTGTGAGAGTGGAGTGAATACCTCCATTAGCAAATTAATTGCACCTTAAGTGTTGCTACCTACATGATCAAAGACCACCACATACACACATTTTCTGAGCTGATATCCACATCGTGCTTAAACCTTCCCAGTTGAAGTAAAGATAACTGTCATGGTTAAAGGAAAATAGCAATGACTCTTAGACATCAGAATGGAATTAATCCTCCCTCCACAGCAAATGTAATAGACTCATTCTGACCTGACAGGAAGGAGTAGGTCAACAACACCATTAGGATTCATCCTCTGGTGAGCGGGACATGTAAGGTCATTGGAGGCGTAGACTCTGACAGA
Organism: Genypterus blacodes; assembly: GCF_046128005.1. Classification (NCBI taxonomy): domain Eukaryota; kingdom Metazoa; phylum Chordata; class Actinopteri; order Ophidiiformes; family Ophidiidae; genus Genypterus; species Genypterus blacodes. The sequence goes on along the minus strand of NW_027466909.1, from coordinate 1,482,733 downwards.
CATTACTCTGACATACTGACATTTGGTGGTAGAGGAATGTTCTACCCAAGTGATAAATTCTGACCAGATAGTGACACTAGAGCCCAACAAAACCACTAAGACTCATCCTCTAAGGACCACGAATATACAGAGCACATTTTACAACAAAGTAGATGGCTGCTGTTTAGACATTCTGATCTGGATCAAGTCCACAAACTAAGACATCACTCACATTTCGTACAGATACTGGTCCTTTGCTTTCTGTGTAATTTCTTCCATCCACATCCTCGGCCTGCGGTCCTTCACACACAGGACAGGTACATTTGTGCGTAATGAACTGTGCTCTTACCCCAGCAGAGAGCCAGGACAGGTAACTTGAACCCACACTTTCTGGTCCATCCACCCCCGCCTCACAATCAACATCCAGACCAAAGCCTTTTGAGGCTTGCAGCTGCTCCTTGGCCAGCTTATGTGCAATATCTCAATTCGTTTCAATCATTTCTTTTCAGACCCAAATTTTTACCTGTCATGTTCCTGCTGCTGCTAACTCTCTGCGTGGAGAAAAGTGACTAAATTGCAATAGCGATTTGAAAATGTACATTATGAGCTTTTCTTTCTTTTTCAACATGTGTGGTGTAAGGAGACATGTTTTGGACAAGGAAGGAAGGAAGGACGGAAGCATGTTCGCAGAAATGAATCACCCCAAAAATGTATCAAACAAGCAGAAATTACAAATTACAATGTGTACTACTGTAATATAACAGTGGCAAAAGATACATTGCACTGCTCACAGCCCGAATTGTCCAATGTTGCTTGCAGCAGAATGCTACCATCACTGTGTGTGTGTGTGTGTGTGTGTGTGTGTGTATTTGGTTGTGTGTACCACATACATCATGTTAAGAGGCTATTTCTATAGATCCAGCCTGGCTGTGGCACCATGTCTAACCCTAATCACCTTCTGTCTCTGGCTGTCTGTTTCTGACTCTCTCTCTCTCTCTCTCTCTCTCTCTCTCTCTCTCTATCTCTTCCACTCTCTCTCTCTCTCTCTCTCACTTTCTCTCTCTCTCTCTCTCTCCCTCTCTGTCCCCTGTGTTCCTTTATGTCCCTCTCTCTCCCACTCTTATCGCTTTCTCTGCCTCGCTATAGCTCTTTCTCACAAATAATGGTGCCCATCTCGTCCATGTGTCTCTGTTTATATTACCAACCACCCATTACCGTGCTCAGAGTGCTCCTAACCAACCCTATTTTAGTGTAACCTCAGGCCTGCCATCGGTTGCAGAAAAAGCTGTAAAAAAGTTTGTTGGATGCAGAGCCGACATCGCGCTTTGTCCAGACCCAACCCGCTCATTAGGCTGTTGCTTTGCAATGAACCGTGTTGTCTAATCGAATTAATCTCTGAAGAATTATTAAAAGGCTTTCACAGAGGGAGAAAGGACCGGTTTGTGATGGCAATACATTAGTAGATGGTGAAGTCTGAATTCAAATCTAAAATATGCTGTCCGGTAATGTTATAGTAAATGAATAAAGAGGCGTGTGAGTGATGGCCTCCTCAGTGATCCTCGTAAAATGCCACAACAATTGATGTAACATGCATTCAGTTATATCCCCATATAAAAGCATTAATTTGTTTGGTCACCTAAAAGTCCATAAATGTTGTAACTCATTCAGTCTCTTGTCAATTCTCTACACTATCTCTCTAGTGTGTGTTTGTGTGTGTGTATCTCCCTTTTACAAGCCTCCCTAACATAAACCTGTCAGCCTTTATGTAGTCTAATTCAAAGATGTACCACTAAATCTATATTCCAGCATTTGCAGCATAACCAGACGTGATGTGATTAGAAGATCAGCTGTAATCTATCAAACTCCCTCAGGTTCTCCTCCCTCTCTCCTCTCTCCTCTCTCCTTCACCTCCAACTCCCATCTCTTTCCACATTCCCTTCATTCCTCTGTTAGAGAACGTTGCACAAGGCGGCGCGGCGTTCAAGGCTTGCCTCGGCGTGATGAGATTGATATGACAACTGAGAGTTCGCGAGGTCAAGGCTTGCTCAGCTTTGATGCCAGACAACAACAACCTTATTTCAACATTTTCCTCCTCTTGAACAATTTAAACTCTGGATGTGATTTGATATGACAACAGCTTTCTTCGGACTATATACCCTTGTCTCTTGTACTTTTCCCCCTATTCCTCACCTTTCCTCCTCATTATTACTGTCTCCTACTCATCTGGTTGGTCTATAATTTACCAGCTGACACCGTCAGTGGAAACCAGGCAAAGCATTAGACATTTGAGATAAGCCCATGAAACACTTTATGTCTTAAAAAAGAGATTTTTTTATTGGTCTTTATCAGACTTGCAATAACATTTCAACATCTCTGGCATCGCATACAGTTGCCTAGCAATGCTGGAAAATATGGAGTCAACAGAAAGTCCTCAAAAAATAGCGGTGGTTTGCCTTTTCTACCCCCCTAATGGCCAATAATCACTTTTTTTGTACAAGTTGGACTCGTTATACTTCGTGACAGGGAGCCATCGCATGAGAAAATATCCCCAAATCCCACGGCTCACAAGAAAAACATCTGATAAAGTCAAAGAATGTCATTTTTACTGATGAACAATCTATTCTGTCACCTGGTAGTAAGGAATCAATGCTTTGTTTACAGGACCTGCAGTAAGCAATTTGTAGTAGATGCTGGCTACGTCCCATTACGTCAGACATTTAACCCCCAAACGCGTCAGAGTCATCACGGAAAATGAGAAGCTGGAGCATCATGCAGAGAAAATGTAGGGTTTCCAGATAGATCATTGGACAGCACACGGCGTATTTGGAAGTCGGGAATGTCAGCACTTCAATTGTGGAGTCATTGGTATTGATCAACAGCCAATATCCTGAAGGTATACAGCACCATGGTGATTTAGTGGTATGGAGTATAATTGCGTAATTGTTCAACATATACATTTTATGTCTTGTTGCCAGTAAATATTGAGGCAGAGAGAAGCAGTCATCACAGAGACATAAACCTTTCCAGCCTCCTACTCTCCTCTCATGTCCTCCACGTATCCCCAGCAGAAACATTGCACGGCCGACGTCCATTTCTTGTTTATCTTCATTCTAATCAACCGCTAACTTCGACTCCCAGCACATAGCAAGGATTTCCTCTCCCTGACCTTCAGACCAAATCAAAACATAGATGTTGCATTGCAGAATGTCATAAAATATATTGGCATCAGTGGGAAAATAAACCAGATGACCTTTGGAGATATGAGCTTTCCGCGAGATGATTGTATTGAGATTTGTTTGGATGTTATGTCGCCCAGGAGGAAGCTGTGCTCACAAACTTTTCTTCCCCCCGAAATTTCACCACAAAGTCAACAGTGGATAGAAATGGGCTGTGAGGCACTGACAGGCCATTTGGTAAAAGTAAACACTGGCCTGCTTTCTTCTCCTCTCCTCTCATCTCCATCTTCTCTTTTGTTTGTATTTAAAGACCTTGGCTGAAGATTTCTCTTTCTGAAGGAAACTAACTCCAGGAGATTCCGAAGTAGACAAAACTTTTAAAAATCCTTCACTCCTAATTACTTTTATCCTTGGAAATGTGTCATATTTTCCTCACCTTTTAACAGACTGAGACTGAGAGGTAAACACCAAGCCGGATGAACACTTTTTTTTAAGTTTGAATTCAGAAACATAGGGGAATTTGATGATCATGTAACATTGTTCCTCTCCCACTCCTTTCCCGTCTTCTCCTCCCTTTCACCTCTTTCCTCTGAACATGTGGTCAGATTTGCTAACATGTCGGTTTCACAAGAACTGACTATTTCCAGTGAAATGATATGAGCTTTAAGATGATGGAACACAGCCTGAAACCTCAGAAAGCTCTCTCTCTCTCTCTCTCTCTCTCTCTCTCTCTCTCTCTCTCTCCCCCTCCTTCCTTCCCTCCCTCTCTGTGTTTGTGTGCTTATTGTCACCAATATGAATATAAATATGTATATAGACAACAATAAAAATGAGAGTCACCAGTTCAGAAAATTATCGATTTGCTTCTTGAAATAATTTCTCCCAAGATAACAAACTTAGTGCCTGTGTGTGTGTGTGTGTGTGTGTGTGTGTGTGTGTGTGTGTGTGTGTGTGTGTGAGAGAGAGAGTGAGAGAGAGACTATGTGTGTGAAACCACATTGCCTCCAAGACATTAAACAGTGATTCAGCTATTAAAACCCATGAGCATCGCATTATTTATCTGTTGAACGCACACTGACTAAAACATGCTTTTTATTTTCTCGGACAGGTTTACCGTCACATCGCTTGGCACTGTCGTTATTAGGCCATAGTTTGATATTTGATGTCATTGGTGAGTTTGCTGCTATAAAAGTGTTCATAACTCCATAAGCTGCATTCTGTTCCAGGAGAGACAGCCTTTTGTTTTTATCTCAGTAAAATGAGCTCAAGTAGCCTGCAGTATACAATATAATATCATAAAAATAAATGATACAATACCATAAAACTTTATTGGGTCATTTTGTGCAAATGGACAATCATGGTTTTACACAGAAAAATATATAGCTCCTTGAACTTAAAGGGAGACTCCCCTCTGAAATAGATTTCACACATGAAGCCATCAAATTGCCGCCATCTGGCTCAGACCGTTGCGTTCATCCACTCGCCTGATCTGCCGTCACATATCCCTCCTCTGTGGAAAAGGAATCGGTTCAGCGTAACACTGAGATCTTTGCATTTAGTATCTCACAGAGCCTTTCTTTGCATCTTCTGAGGGAGCAAAACAGATGTTAAGGCTTCCATAACATTGCATGTGAGTTTGAAGACAGACCTATTGAGACTTTGGGTATCTGTTTCATTCTTAAGAGAGTGAAGAGATATGTACATAAACTAGGCAATAAACTAAAGCCATGTTAGGAGTACAGAACCAGAGGAAAGGTCAGCGGGTCATCTGTGTCGTCTGGGACTTTCATGATATTCCATCCGAAAACAAATCCTTGATGGAATGTGTGTCAGCTGTATCTGCTGTTTCACTGCCATCTGTGTTTGTCTCTTCAGAGGTAAATACACTGTGGTATGGCAATGTATCTAATTGCATATACAGTGTGTTTTCCAGTGTGCACAGAAACAATGCAGAGATGACAGGACAAACAGAAGCAGAGACAAGAGATTGTGCATCATATAATGAATACAGGAGATAATACAGTGCGATGCTACCTGAACGATAGGTTTCCCCAATGGATCTTTGACTAAATACTTTATAGTTTTATGTTATTCTTTTGAGGTTGAAGAATTAAAACTGTATAAATATATAAAAGTTCAAACTCTTCCTCCACATATGAAATTGCTGCACATTCTTTTAGTTAAGTAGCAGGAGAGTGTGTAAAGGATACATGAGATTCCTGTGAGGGCCCCCCTGGGAGTCCGGGATTCCACTTTTGGGACCCACTGAACACGTTCCGCTTAGGTACAAACGCAATCGCACAATTACAATGACAGAACATGTGTATTCTCGATGGCGTTTCGCAACTAAAAAAACCCTCTTTTTAATCCATACTGTGGTAGAGAGCTGTAAGCGTTCTAGGTAGGAACTCAAAGAAGATGAGAAGCTAGGAAAACAGGAACAGACAGATGGAGAGCAGAGAGCGCAGTGTGAAAAGAAAGTCAGCTGGGGAATAGAGAAGGGAGGGAGGAGTGGGGGGAGACGACAGCCGTCAATCACTTTCCATGTCTGTCTGCGGACAAGGATTGAAATTCTGATCAGATCCCCAAACACATACCTGAATAAAGGCAGGGAGGCTGTGTACTGTGTGCGCATTTCTGCAAACTAAAGTGTGTTTTTCTATTTGTCTGTCACTCTTGGAATGAAGCACTCTGTTTACTTTAGTACGTTTGTGTGTGTTTGTGCCTCGCTGTGTAGGATTCTCCGTCAGCATATGAGCTTATATCCAGCGTATATGCCAAAGCAAATGCCTGTGTGCGTGTGTGTGTTTACATGAGGCAGCGTGTGTATAGCAATTTCAGTCATATCTATGAGTGTATATACTGCCTGGGCAGATGTCTGAGGGCTTCATTCTGTATATGTATACATGCATATCCAGCTCAGGCTTTGTGTGTGTTTGTGTGCATGTGTTTGTGTGTGTACTTGTATAAACACAGAGGTTCCAGAGCTTACATACAATCATCAAGACATTATCTCTAATTGCCTCGAAATGTCAATATTCACTATTCATACAAACAGCAATCCTCGATATGCCAAACCAGCTGAGACTGGAGGTCAGGCTCACTTTTTTAAAGGTTATCCCGCACCGCATTTCTCCTGTGAGAGAAAGGGAGACATAGGTGGAGGGAGGCAAATGGGGGAAAACAGAGAGATTAAGTGAGGAAGAATGCCAAGCTGAGGAGCAAGACATAACATCACATACATATATAGTGTGTGTGGGTGTGTCTGTGTGTGTGTGTAAACGTTCTGGTGAATATATGAAACTGACAAGTTGTTTGACACACAAATGCAGTTGCAGCCATCAAAGGGTTGACAGCCAATCAGATCCTTGCATTTGTGTTCCGCCTATCAAAATGATTCTAATTGATTTCTCTCAATGTTGGTCGTAAAGTATTTTCCTTTTATTGTTGTGGTCCAAGTGTGTGTGCAGTGATATTTATGGTGAAGTCTATGGACAGAGAGGTCATCAAAAAGCTGTTGGACGCAAGGGAAACATGTTGTTGGATTAGGGAAAATGTGGCAATGTGACAACTTTTTGATCTTTACCACTAGTGGGGCAAAACCAATATCTTGTCATGAAGCCTACAATGGTTACAGCCGAACTCAAAGTCTCCTCGTGGTGATGGCAAATTTCATGGCAAACCGACCACGAGACAGACAGATGACAGACTGACAGACACACTTCTATCTAGGTAACTTCAATTTTTGTTTCCATTCATGTTAAAAACTGCATCTGCCATGTGAAGTGTTGTGAAATCTGCCTCCCTGCCGGCTAGGACCGGCTGGAGGAGCACTCTAATAATTGTATCCTTGCCACCCACTAGGTCTGCACTGTATCCACAGTGATTGATAGGACCATATCACACATGACTCAAAACAAAATCAGCCAAATTATATCTGCATATCTGTCCGTTGCGTGTCTCAATTGAGTTTTTCATTAAATTTTTTGCAGCCCACCCATTCCGTCATGAGCTTTCTTTGTGTCTCCAGCATTTTTTAATATAACCGCCAAATGCCCCCCCCACACACACATCTCTGCCTCTGAGAGACAGACAGAGGCTGAGCCTTGGCGCTTTCAGTTGGAGAGGAACAGAGGATTTCACAGAGTGCAAAATGACTGATTATTTCCTCTAAGGCTGTCAGAGGAGCAGCAGCGACATCACTTTCTAAGTCAGCAGGGCTCATTTAGACAAAGGGGGAATTCAGATGATTTGGTTTGCTGCATAACTTTGATATTACAGCCTGGATGATTGGAGGAGCTTCATCTCTTTCTCTAAATCTGCTCGTCCCTGTGTTCCTGTCATTGTTTTCTTTGCTCCTCTCTTTCTCTCTGTCTGTCTCTCTCTCTCTCGCTCTCTCTCAGATGGCCATCCTCCTTCTCTCTCTTTATTATTTTGTCTGGCCTTTCCTTTGACTTTCTGAAGGCAGACATTCTAACGATCGTCAGAGACATGTGACATCCAATCTCCCCCCAACCCCTATTTAGCTAATTAAAATGGGATGTAACCCAAATATCAATCTAAGGGGTGTTGCCATGGTAATCATTGGCTCTGACTCTGTCAGCCTTCTCAGTAATTAAAAATCCCACAATTCTGAAGACCATAGCATAGACAGAGGCAAAGGAGAGAATCTTTAGACTGGCTATGGTGCCTAAACTTAAAGACATCTCATATCTTGAATATTGCCAACAACCAATAAATCAATTAAATGAATTGTTGCCATTGTCAGTATGATTTACAGGCAACAGGAGTGAAACCTGCTCTTGTTTCTACCCAATGCATACATTATAGATATACGTATATAACACTGTTTCAACAAATAGCGGTGAAGAGAAAAGAGAAAGAATTACAGGTGAAGGGGAAAGGAAGGAGGTAGAAACACTACGCAATACAAGGGGTAGTAATAGAGGGGGAGAGGAGGAGAAGAGAAGGTGCCTAGGGAAGGAAGCGTGTGAGGGAGAGAGAGAGAACGAGAGAGATAGAGAGGGATCCACTGTAATCCTCTCCGGGGAGGTTGGATCAGACATGAAACAAACAGACAGACAGTCAATTACATAAGCAGCCTGTAAGGCAGCAGTCACTTAGTCAGATGTTCAGACAGACAGTCCTGTGTTTGATCAGGCGGGTAGTCAGCCAGAATAGTAGTCAGTCCAGGATTACTCACCCTGTATATACTGTACAACTGAGTCAGAATAATCTTCCAAATCTGTCATGAAAATATTTACAAATTTTAAAGCTGAGTGTGTATCTGGATCTGCACAAATACACACCGTCACACATAATTATGGGGAAGCATGTTCAAAGCCCCGATTGTTTAAAAAAAACAAAAAACTAATCAGTTGCTGTTTGGCCCCATGGCTCAAGCCTTCGTTCAAATTTAATTAAACGTGTTCATACAATTTTGAGACATTGTGATAAATAACACACACACACACGCCAGATGAACAACTTAGACAGGAAACATCAGCTTGGAGCCAGAGTTAATGAAATAAAGCCCACAGTGACGTTGTGAACATTGGGGTTGTGATCTCCATTGTAGGACCTGCAGGGCTGATCTAGTGAAACTTTCATTTTTCACAAAAAATATTAATGCTTTGTAGGATTATATGGGCTGCTAATTGTTGTTTGTTAAGTTTAATGCAATCTCTTACACTTTGAGTTTAGTTCTTACAACAGCAATATGTATAGATTAATTTACTCAAAGGTTAAATCCTTGCAGGTTCTTTAAGACCTTTAATACTTTGCGATTGATTCTTCTCACAGCTACCTGAGTGACAGCCAGCCGCATTCCACACGCCAATATTTTGGAGTTTGACCTCATTTGGAAGTAATGAGCCTGTTGTCAGCAGCTTGACGCTCATTTAAGGCAAAGCGTTACGATATTAATTATCCAAACGTGCAGACGGTGCTGAAATAACAAGGGCCTCAAAACAAAGACAAAGACACGACCGTATGCTGCCCTACATAGAGCAGGCATCTGTTTTGGATGCTTCCAGTGATGCCGCTCATCTCTTTAGAGGTATTCCAGGCACATCCAGCTGGGAAAAGACCCCAGGGCGGATCCAGAACACACTGGAGGGATAGCGTATAATAAACATATAGAAAATTCCACCTTGAATACCTGAAGATTCCCCAAGAGGAACTAGGCAAAGTGTATAGGCCACAGTCCGCTTTCTCTGGTGTAACCAGGACCTGGAAACAGATAAGCTGAAAAAACGGACAGAGGGATGAATGGAACAATGAGAAGAAATTTGTTTCCAACAAATGATATTAAGCTGCAGACTGCTGTTTCCCTCTTTGGTATCAGCTGTGGTGTTTGTTTTCCTCAGGATCTAGTTTTTAGGGGCGCCCCTGCCAAATATCTTTCAGAGATATGAAACTTATGAAACTGAATTATTTGTAACTTTGGAGGTAAGAATTCAGGTTTTAATATATTTGTGTACTGTATGTATGTGCTGAGGTAGCTCAGTTTTCTGCGTGGGTGAATGTGTGAGTATACGTTACAGTGGTAGCCAATGAATTCATCTCACCCTGCAGCTACCTTCCATGTGTCTGGCACTACACAGTTCTATAGAAAATATGGCAACACAAAACCACAGTATAGCATAGTTTACCTGTAAGCATAATGTTTCCAGTATAGAATAGACTTTTTGGAAAAATACGAACCAGAATTTAAATATTTTGTTCAGGTTCAGGTTGTTTCATGTTAAGGTGTTGGAGCAGTTGTGAACCACACATTACATAGAAAGAATGGTCAAAGGTCAAAGGAATGCATACACACACACACACACACACAGCCCATGAAGCATCTGTCCAGTACTTTATTTGGCTCATTTCATGGACCAGGATCCTGATCTTCACTAAGATTTTGTCCAGAAGTAGAACCTTTATCATTGAATGTGACACCAAACTTTAAAAATTGTGTGGAGAATAGAATGTAGTTAACGTTTTTTTGATAAGCAACTACACTTTGAAGTACAACCCTGATATATGAACAAATGTGTATCTATGTGAAAGAAGCATAAACAATAATTCAAGG